>NC_046681.1:27581018-27893603 GCF_009870125.1 Drosophila pseudoobscura | reverse complement strand
AGCAAAGCGAGTGAGCCAGGGGTTGGCTTGCCCCCTAGTCTTTAGATAGTAATCTGTAACGATACTATCTTCTATAATATTCGCTATAAAGTGAGCCCTTGACCTTTTAACAGGAACTTAGATCTTGGATCTACACTCCCGTAGCAATTAAAAGGAAATATGACAGTATTTCACCTGCCCATCGTCCATCGCTTATCGGCCCTCACGAGTAATACCCCACGAGTCTCTTCCAATCTGAATATCGCACTTTTTCCCTAGATTATCTAGAAGAATAGCCGAAATTTCAGCTGCTCTCAAACACCTCTCGTTTGCCTAGCATATCTCATGGTCGGAGAAGCCACAATTTGCAGGCAAACACCAGAAAAATGTTTCCTATAAAAAACAAACAAATTTCCACGCTTTTGTTTGATCACATTTTCCGGCAATTACGAAATCTGTGGCGATATCTGTCCACGGATTTCCCCAGAGACAAATGGATCCATTTCCCTTTCCATTTCCATCATTTGCAAATATTTACAAACAAAAAAAAGATACAACCTTTTGATCAAATCACTAGAGCCGACTCTTTTGGGGGTTGCCACATGACGCGTGTGCCTCGGTTCTGGTTATTAATCACAAAACAACAATTTTTAATGATGTTGGCAGGCGACAATCGCAGCCTTTGTTGCACGTTGCACGATTGCGATAATATTTGGATTAGTTCAAGTCAATTGCATCTGGGGGATGTGTGGGGGTCTCGAGCGCGTGTTGGCCAACGAGTCTAATGTTGCACACGTGTCCCGTGTCCAGGGCGAAGGCTGCACTCCACGGGTGGGTGGTGGCTGGACCCCAAACGTCTGGGCCAAAGATAGCCTCGGGCCTGAGTTAAATGTTGTGTTAAGATTAACAGCAGCCGCAGCCACAAAAGCAGCTTATCGTCGTTTCACTTTTTTTTGGGGCTGTGGCAGGGGGCTCCTTGTCAATGAGAAGGGTTCTCGACGTGCCGGGCATTAATAATGAAGAAAAAATAAAAGTTAAAGGCATATATCGCCCATATATCCCTTCGGAAAAAGGACCCCCAAATGCGGGCGACAAACTGCAGAATGGAGGGCTCCTCCTCCGGGAACAAATTCGAATTTCTATCGTGGATGCCCCCGGAAATGGGAGAGAGCAGGTGTTGCCGCAATCGGAGGAGCAGCAGCAGGAGGGTACATCAAATATGCTCACACTTCTGCATAATTTATGGCCCCGAGAAAAAGAGCATGTTAAATGCTGTGTAAACTTTGCCGGACAACAGCAGAAAACTCCACTCAACTTATCAATGTTTTCCCTCAAACGAAGTCGAGGAAAATGCCAGGGAAATGAAGGTATCTTTAACACCTTGAAGGCGGCGTGGGTGGTCGTCTCGGATCAGAGATAAAGAGGTATACAAAGAGGACCTGCTTGAAGAGTAAGCAAACTATGATTTGAAGGCAGTTCCACTTTGAACGACAGATGGGTTGTGCGGGGAAAACCCAGTTTGAACGGGGCTAAGCCACACTGGAAGAAAGAGCTGGATATGTACAAGAATTTGTGCCAGAAAAACTTTGGAATTCATTCTCCTTCTTTCATAGACATCTCTTTCTTTCCCTGCCTTTTTGTCTCCACATCTATCTAGGCCTTGTCACCCGTCTCAGCTGTTCTCTTAAGTTCGATCTGTAAAACAGAAGATACATTTTATAATTTGTTTGTATCGCTAGTTGATCGTTACGACCTCCAACGCCAGACGATTGCCATTCGAAAATGTAAAGCGCCACTCGGTTCGGATCGGATCGGATCGGAGGAATGGGTGGGGTCTGGAGTGTAGATAAAGTGGAGGAGCCCCCTCAGGTTATTGAGGCTAAGTGAAAGTAAATTTCTTTGGTTTTTGGTTATTTTTATGGCGGAGACACCCATGCGCCATGCGGCAGGCGGCATGCGGCATGCGCTCTCGGATGCCATTAATGTTGCATTCCATTTGTGCGGCGACTTGTCAAGCATTTTTCCGAGTGTTGAAAGCTCTTTTGTCTCTGAGAGCCGAGCAGGCAGCACTTCACACCGAATTGCTTAATCAGAGTGGTTCTTCTTCTATCTCTAGAGTGGATCTGTGTGTCTGTGTGGATCTTTTGTATAAGCGCATTCTTTATATGGCTTGACAAAAGCGATTAAAATAATTGGCCAGCGATGGATACCCATTCCCCACTCCCCCCCTAGCCCCTCCCCTAGCCGCCCCTGGCCGCTAACCGATTCGTGGTAAAAGCCATTTCCATCTGATTTATTGCATTATAAATTTGTGCGCATGCCTAAGTAGATACGATTTTGAAATTTTAGAAAGTTGTCGGGAGCTACCCCTGCCCCCAAGCTCTTTGGAGAACACTCTACGAGAATGAATGCTCTTTTCGGATATTTTATTAGGGACTCTGTATCTATAAATTATGCCTAATGAGCCGGCTAGACATCGAAGACAACAAAAGTCTGCCTGGCCTTGCCTTGGGGTGTGGCGGCGGCAGCCCCTCCACACTTTTCGTAGGGGGGAAAAATGGTGTGAAATTGTAATTGGAATTGGAGAATGCGCAATGAGGCGGAAATCCAATGCAAAATGTTGTAATAATTGTCGTTTCTTGTTTGTCAATTAATGTGTGACCATAAAACATGTCACAATTGATGGACGTCTCCTTCCCTCCTCCCTGCAGAGTGATTTCATAAGCTCCAAAAAGACAGAAAACTAATAGAATTAACATTTTATGGCATAAACAAAAGATAACTCGTTTAATTGGTACTCATTTAGGGAAAGACAACGACTACAAGTGGCACCAGGCAGGAATGGCACACCTTCTAGTGCTAAGCTACTCTGTGTGAGAGAGAGGAGACATTTTGGCTCTCAATACATGCAAGGATCTATCACTAACAGAGGATAAAACACAACCCCCTTCGAAAAAACAACACTTTTACACACTGCTAAGCCACACTGGGAAAAAAGAGAGATGGAGAGCTTGTCAGCCATGCTGGGAATCTCATTCAAATGTCCATCAACGAAGTCTTTTAATAGTAATTATCCTGATAAGTCCTGATGGAAGAGACCAAGCCCCCAATTTCAATTAATTTCCAACATTCACTCTTTGAATCTACAAAACCTTAGTTCTTATCACCACAGATACAGAGAGAAAGAATGAGAGCCACATCCATATACGAGTAGTAGTAGATCACTCGACACATCGTTATCAGCAGCACCATCATCATCTCTGCTTTGGGACAAGTTCTGGGTAAATGGTAACCCTTTTTTTGGCTCTTAAAGAGGGTCTGCTCGGGGGTCACAGCGACAGCAATAATTCAAATGAGAGCAGCATTACTCAAAGGCGCGTCTTGTGTGTGTGTCTGCGAGGGTTTCCCTTAGTTTTGATTCATGGTCGTTGTTGTTTCTGTTGTTAGCCATTGGTCTGTGTTGGCCTTTACCTTTCCCCCATTCCCACCATTCTCCCCCTTCCCTGGGCATAATCGCCTTGGCGACACCTATTCTCGTAGGCGCGACATCCACTCCAGGCAGTCCAGCACCTCCGCTCCTCTGCCACATCCATAAGCATCATTGCCATTGCCATTGCCAGACCGTAACTAAAATGAGACGCCAAACAAAAAGCAATTACGTGTGTGCCTGCTGCCTGCCTGGCCTTTTGAGTGGGGGCTTCCCCCCGAATGCTGAGGGGGGACTCGTTTTCGGGAACTGAATAAAATTCCTTATCGCCAAAGAAGAGTTGTACACTGGAGAGTGAAGTCGAGAGGGAGATTAGGGATGGCCACGTGATTCGCGATTGGGAATCGGAATATTCTGTTATTAGATTTATACGATAGAGTATGAGCGATAGTTTCTTGTAAAAACACTAGATATAAAGCTCCTTAGACTCTTTAGAGTCTTTGGGTATCATAGTGTCGCGGCACGAGTTCCTCAACTACAGCATTTCGACAAGAAACAATTCTAAATCTACTCCACAAATCATAAACCAACTATCGCACATCTTCCGAAGCCTTCTTCCGATCACGCTCCCATCTCTAGCCCCTGGCGATCCATAGGCCAGCGATGTACGAGAGCGAGGGAGCCAGATAGTCATTCGAATGCCCCAACAAAGGGCTGCTGCAATTAATCTTCGCTTCTGAGTTTCGGCTTCAAGGTGAATTGTGTGGCATGCGCCCTCGAGGGCCCCAGCCATTGTGCGTCGTCGTCGGAGTCGGAGTCTCTGACTCTGTCTTGTGGCTCTCCAGCCATAGCCAGGGCCCTCTTCTGTGGCTAATGATTTGGCGGGTTAAACGCCATGCTGCATTCAACTTTAACTCTCATTGAATTATAAATTATGCCTGCCCTGCCTTGATTTGTGTGTGCGCACGTGGTGGGAACAGGAGGGACCTGCGACGTGCCCAAGGAGAACTTTTGGCAGCCTATTTTAGGCCCCTAACCCCCCCTAATCCCTGCGCCATTGAGACCATATGTAGCCAAAGCCACGACCTGGGTAATTTGCTTTATGATTTCAGCCTTGGATCGACCTGAAACCCAGCCAAGGATGTCCGAGAACGAGAACGTGTGAAAAGTCAGTCAGGCGTAAGTGCGCCCGGGATATTTTTGGGATAGAGAGAGAGGGAGAAGGAGATTTGGGTTCAGTGTTCAGTGTTCAGTGCACGTGAAAAATATGCTACCGTCGATGTGTGTTGTATGCAAAAGGTTCCGTTCGAGTCGGTTCGGGGGCATTCAGTCGAGTGTAAAGCAAATCACCTGGAAGTAATACCTATCCTATATCTATCTATCTGTATATCTATATCCATGGACTGGCCGGTGTGGACAATGCCAAATGCCAAAAACATGCTCTGCAATTTATTGATTCTGTCTGACATTGAAACTGGGAGCCTGAACCCATGATGTCTGCATTTGTTGGCTAATATTTAAGAATGGATTTTTGCTCTGACAAATGGAAACGACAATGGAACACGAGGGGTTGAAGCAACTGCAGGAAGTATCCGCAATTTGTGTGCAGACTACTGTGATATCAGACTGGATGGAGTATTTTTTCAAGGTTTATTTGTGGCATAAATATCTGAAGGAACGCCACTAACTCTACTCTAACTCTAAATTTTACTGGAGTAGTGAATGAATCAGTGGGTTGCCCGAATAAGGCTCTTTGAACACCTGGCTTTCGGACACTATTAATGTTAGAGCAATGCGATGTTGAGTGCATACTTTTTAGATACTTTTAAGTATACTTTCCAGATACGCCTATCAAGATTTGACACATAGAAAGATCATGCTTTAGTTCATCTATATAAAGATGGGATTCTTTGAAAAAATCCCCAAAATTCAGGCAGGAAATATAATTAAAGTACAGTATAAGTATTCCTCCATCAAATATCATTTATAGTCTATAATCTTATCCAAATGGTAGCCAAATGACAGTATAGAGTAGTCATCTATGGACGCCACATTGAAGAATCGCTGGAATCGCTTTTCGATGGGCCACTGTATTGCCCGTCGAAGGCAATCTTCAGATCTTCACCGCTCAAATCCAAGAAACATAATTTTCGTGTAATTTATAAAAAAGCTTCTAGTAGTTCTATGATTAATAGCCATTCCTTCAATCAAACATAACCGAAAAACACTCGTAGAACCCTCGTAGAACCCTCATAGAACCATTGTAGAACCCTCGTGGAATCCTCGTGGAATCCTCGTGGAATCCTCGTGGAATCCTCGTAGAACCCTCATAGATCCATTGTGGAACCCTCGTGGAATCCTCATGGAACCCTCGTGGAACCCTCGTGGAACCCACGTAGAACCCTCATAGAACTCATGTGGAACTCTAGTTCTGGAATTTCCTTTCCCTTTGAATATTCTAAACTTTGATTCACCAAATGTTGCCGTTTATTCCACTTACTCTAAAATCGAAGACTGATTCTTCGGCCTCCGTTTCTTTCCTCTCCAATTCCATGCAGATGGTATGTTTTTTTTTTGCAAGTAGGTTTCTGGTTTCAAAACTTTTCGAAATCTATAGAACATCGTCTCTGAATGAATGAAAGCTGAAGCCTCAGAAGTGCCTGGAGGCTTGACCCACATATTATCCCGTCTTCGGGGCTCGCATTCGAACCACATCTCATCTCATCGCATCGCATCTCGTCTCACACTTCTGCAGCCTCGTTTCTTTTGTCTATGGTTCCATTTTCTCCATTTCTTCAGTCTTTGTTTTTATCTTAAGTGCACTTTTGAAGTGTTTTATTTATTGCACGACTTTTTCCTTCAGTTTTCTCCTCTTAAATGCGGAAAGTGTTTCATAATTCAGAGTCGGAGTTGGAGTCGAAGTTCCGATGCGGATTCCCATTCGTGTTTGTGGGGCCTCCTCCCTCCCTGCCTTCCTCCCTCCCGCTTGGACCACACGGCGTCAGTGTCGCCAAGTGGTTTTTGTTTTTTGGTGGATAGAGCGATGGAGAGATGATGGTATCATCTCGATTCAATCCAGGGGCGCCCTGGATGTGTGATATGTGTGTGGCTTTTATGGTCGCGGCGATAAAAATAAAACTGTAGGAAAAACTCAACGAAATAGGTTTTTTCCTTTTGTTATTTATATTTGTTACAGTTTGAGCTCATCATTTAGGTTGCTTTTTTGTATCTTGTATCTATGTATCTGTGTATCTTTCATCTGGGCGCTGGCTCTAATTGCATAGTAGAACTGCGACCGCCCCTTCATATATACTCATAAATATATGGGCATCTTCTTTGGGATAGTTTTCTTTCGATTGCTGCTGGTCGGTAGAGAGAACGCTCTCAAGCGGAGGTTTCGGTGCTTTTGGGGGCTCCGATGTCTGGGAACAACGATGCAACGTCTGCTCTCTATTGCCGATACGATTCGGTCTATAAATCCGTCAAATGGATGTGTGATAAGAAAGCTGACGTACTGGATTTTATAACCAAAAATACTAGAACAGCAGCAGACCCAGAAGGTTAGCAGGGAACCTTTAAGGAAACCTTTTGTATTATTTCCTTTGACTCCAGAAGAATTTTCAACAAAAATGTAATATATATGCAAGAAAAAGAGCAGCCTGTTACTCAACCCGAGACATAAACAGCTATGCACTGTTCTGTGAGATACACCAGATCAATGGATCGCAAATATTTGTATGCCTTGGGTCCTCTGATCGATAGATACCTCGATAGATACGATAGATCTTTGATGGTGAATCTTTTCCGAGTCGAGAAGAAATTCTTTATATTATGTACCAAAGCCCTGGACGCAATCGATCCACTCACGATGGAAGCTCTCATTCATTTCCGTTTTTCGGATTACGGATTCCAATGAGTGTCCATCCGGAGGTACCGTCAAAGATTGCAGAGAACGGAAAATAGCGAAACACCAAGCCCAGGATGGTCATTTCCATATTCTTTAAAGAACTGTTAACACTTACAGTTTTTTACAGGGTCTTTTTACAAGACCGACTGGATACTCTTTTTAATCCCTTTTTTTCCCTTCAATATACGACACTCACTTTAAAAAACATGTCATATCTTTGAAACATAAGCAAGAAATGTTAAATTTGCTTATCTAAAATCAATTTTCTTCTCGTAAATCCCGTATCATTAGATGTTCTAAGTGAAATGAACAACAAGCCATAGATTTTTCCCTAATGAGTGGACAATTTTATGGAACTCTTGTAGCTGTCATAGGAACATCACGAGACGCCCCTGTAGTCGCTCTTATCAACATTAATTACTCCTTTGTTTATATTCCCATTTGTTTCCTTCGATTTTTAATGGTTTTTTTCTTCGATTCCAATTGAAATTTGATGCTAGATTTCTCGCGCGAGACTCTCAAGTGGAAACGTGAACCCCGCCAAGTATTTCGATGGAATATGGGGTTTAATTTTCTTTTTATGATTTCCCAGTTGTTGAAATGCAGTTCTTATCGGCCAGAGCCCTAGATAACCTTCACAAGTTTTCGAAAGAGAACAAAGTACATTGAAGATTGGAATAATATTTCGTCTGTGCCGCACTTCAAACTACCCCTCCATTGCGCTCCCTTTTCCAATACCGATTCCCACAATTTGAGAAATGAAAAGCAATTTGCAAAATGTGTTGAACATCTTTTTGGGTGATTAGAGAGTCCTGCCTGCCACACCGTGTGGCACTGTGGCTCGTGTGTCATTGCCAGCCAATTGATTGATATTCGATCCAACGAGAACCAACGGTGGAGAGATATTTACCAAAGTGATAACCCCCGGACGAGGGCCAGATTATGTTGTGATCCGATCCGATCGCTCACGTGCCACACGCGACCTTCGGCGACGGCGACACATTTTGCAACATGCGGCAACCTCTTGAATTTCAACAATCGCCAGGCAGGGGGACAGCAGGGATGCTGTGCTGTCTGGCAGCTGCAGCAGAAACCCCGAAAAAAAGTCTCTATCCCAAAAGCCTTTCGTCTGTCTGCAGCGACTCCTTTTCCTCCTCCTCCTCCTCCTCCCCATGTCCTTTTATCCTTGAATTTTCCTGGCTTTTCTCTATGGCTTCTCTTTTTTTCCTTTTCTTTCTTTTTGGCATCCCTGCATGGCGCTGTCTATGCGGCAATAAACCAAATTAAAATCACAAATTAGCCCGCTGCAGTGGCCTTATGCTTTTCTATGATTTATTTTGAAGATTTAAGGAAAAATGTTTCATGAATTTTTGTGAATTTCTTCTAGGAAAAGCGAGGGTATTCCAGGGAAAACTTTGTTAAGATTATGAGTTGATGGAAAGGCATCAGATATGTCGGATGTAAAGGATTAACCAATGATGCGCCCCATTTGTACTGTTTATTATAATCTTTCTTTCCAATGATAGCTTCCTGTTTGATCCAGTTAAAGAGCCCTGCTTAAAGCCACAGTATTCCTGAAAACACATCTGTATTAATGCCCCTTGAAGGCTTTCTTTCACTACGAATCCTTGCTTAAGTCACACCTTCTACTAGAAGATCGAATGGAGAGTGAGCGAGAAAGAAAAAACGAAATTTTGTACAATAATTGCTTTGCTTAGTCCCAATAAATGAAAAAACTGAGACATTGATTCTAACAGACCGATCTCAGAGGCCACCAAATCCTATGGAATCGATTCGGTTGCCTGTTCATGCAGGGCTCTATAAAACGAAAGGGTCTCCCTCTATTGACACATTCGATTCCCATTTCTGTGCACCGAAAACTTCATTCTTTTAGCCTATATTTTGTATCTTTTTTTGGGAATCTGGAAATCATTTTTAAGCCCAAAAATCGATCTGTAAGCCCACATATAGATCTTCCAACCCCTGCCATGTCTGTGTTCCCTTTTCCCGGCCCACATCCCCTAAAAAGGGAAATTCCGACCCAGATTTCGGCAACCCAAGGTTTTTTCACAACAAATTCTTAGCGTCACTAAAACCAATAAACAATTATCATCGATGATCACCTAGAAGGACTATTACCGCCATTTCCCATCCCCTGACTATGCGTGCCCACCCCTTGCCACCGCATGTGGCAGCCACCAGACAATCAGTGGCCATTGAATTGCATTCGCTGCCGCTGCCGGATTTATGCGCCATTATTTCGTGTAATCCCGCGTGGACCAACCGCTGACCCATGTGAAATAGGGGCAATGGACATGCAATCCTCCGAGTACTCGAACAATTTTGTGAAAATTTCCACTCGACTGCCGCCGAAATGCCGCGCAAGCGTGTGCGCCGGAACCCGGGGAATGGGCCAGAGAATAGGATCACATTAGCCGGATGTCCGTTATGGTCCCACACCCTCTCCATGGAGGCTGCAGAGCAGGCCGTTCATCACACACTCGTAAAAGTCCTTTGGTTCCACAATGAAATTTGCAAACAATTCAAATGGAATTTGTACACGCAATTTTACAACTTTGAAGAGCGTTTCGAGGGAGGCCACGATACTGACAACTTGATCATCTATCCATCGGTCCGATCGGTGATGGTCCAACAAAGTTGTCGGAGCCAACGGCCACGCCTACAACCCACCAACAAATCACTCAGCTCAGCCCAGGAGGCCGAGGCCCCACGTCAGGTCTTGGGCGAGCGAGAGCCTCCTCTCCTCCTGACACACAAAATGTTTAACAACGAAAACTGCAGTTTAATTGCCGTCGCTGTTTGTTTATTTTTGGGTGGAAATGACAGGCGGCGATGCCGGCGGAAGAAGCATAGCAAAAATAAAATGTGGCACCACAGCCCAATCCGTTGGGGGCTAGGGAGATGGCAGATAGGCTCGTAAAACGGTACGGAATGGAGAGGAGTGGAGCGGCGGTGCCAAAAACAAATCTGTGGAAAAAAATGAAAGGTTTATCTGTGGTCGAAACGGCAAGAAGAGAAGAAAATAAAACCAGCACAAAAGACAAATTATGAAGTAAACAAAAAGCTGGTGGGTACATGTCATATGCGTACTACGGACAGAGCGACCAAAGTGGGAGGGCACAGTGGCCTGAGAGGGCCAGGAAATTGGAAAGAAATTAGGGCCCAATATTTCCCTAAAGAATTGTTGTGATAAATTAAGAGAGATCATAAGCCTTTCTAAAGCAGAATTATACAAATGAATAAATTCCAAGCAAAACTAAGGTATATATATTTGTATACCCTGTACTCGAAGAGTTTGGCGATATATTTATTAGTTTTGTGGTGGCTGTGGATGACGTAGAACGATGATAAAAGGAGTGCAACACTAGAACGTATCTAGCGGTACGACTTCCTCCCATTTCCTCTATGTTTTTCCCCTCTCTCCGGGCAAGTGCCAGCGAAATTGAGAAAGATCGCGGGGAGATCCCTTCTTAACCCATTCGAAGCTTTTGTGAATAGCGATACCAAAGGAGAGAGATAGAGACAGAGAGCAGTTGGAAGTCATTGGATGCGATACAAACTCTGGCTCTTGATGCCATATAAGACATTTCGATCATGCTCTGGGGCTTAATTCCGTATAGAATATAGATCTTGCATCTGACGGAGTAGCGGGTATTAAAGTAGAGCCGCTGCCCTTGCCGCGTTCCTACCCGTTTTTGCTTCGTTCTTTGAAGGAGATCATGAAATGGAGAGCGAGATTGATATTGATTGATTTCCACCGAGTCTGTCACAGAGTGGCTATATTCCGACGTCTGTTCCTCCGGGCTCTTGTTCGGGCTCGTATTCCCCTAACACTTTCAGTAGTTTTCCCTAGTTTCCGACCCACTGTTCTTAGTCACAGCGCCCAGCCCCCCAACCCCCTTGGAATACCCCCTTCCATGCCATGCCATGCCACAGCAGAGTTCTGCCTGGATGCAACATGTGTTCCGGGAATGAGCCGCGTGCCGTTTTATACACGTTATGCTATAAATTTTATTATTGTATGCGTGCTGGGCTCTCTTGTTGTTCTTTGTACGCGCTGTGCGTGTGTGTGTGTGTGTGTGTGTGTGTGCTTGTGGCATGCATCGCCGGGCCGTTGTCTTTGCTTTCCGGCCTTCGTTTGAAGCGCCTCGCTGCAGAGCACCAGTCAAAGGGCAACCGATCATAAAGCAGCTGACATTTATGATAGATGTCGGCGAAGAGAAGGAAGACCCCAATACCCAGTACCCGGTACCCAAACGCCCATCCGTTCGGATGCCTTCGAGGCAGCATCGATGGCTAAGAAAATTCCACTATTTGGGATTATTTGTCGCCAGAATAGACGTACGATATATACGAGTATACATGTATATGTATATTTTTCATCTTCCTGCGGCCGCTGCTGCTGTTCCCAATGTTGATGTTGCCGCTGTGTCGCCCACACAAACTCGCAATTACGTTGTTTATTCTAGACGACATGCCAGAATGCATCCAGAACTTGTAGAAATAAAAACATGCCACAAGGAAGCAGCAGCGGCAGCGGCACCAGCACTAGAAGCTGCATTATTATCATCATCCTTTTGTCAAGGCAGAGCAGGGCAGGACAGGGCATGCAAACATCCAGAGACATGCCACAGAAATTGTAAGAATCAAACAGCAAATAATGCAGACAAGTACGTAATGACAATGGAAAACATAGAAAACTAAGCGAACACTAACTGGGGATCGAGAGAACACAACGAAGATTAAATGTTCTTAACTGAAGTCGGAAGGAAGAACCTTCTCTTAGTGCAGCTCTACCCAATGTACTCCATGAAACCCTTCATAGATATCCCCTTCAAAGGCTTCAAATCCATGACCGAATCGAAATGCCCTGCCAGATGGAACTCCAAATCCATATCTAAGGATTCCACAGAAGCCATAACGACAGACACAATGCCTTGTGCCAGTTTCCACTTGCAACCTCGCCGCCCAGCTTCCCAGCTTCCAGCTTGTTCTTTATTTGTGCAGCAAAATGGAGAAATAATTTGAAAAACTCGTACATGAGGATATGAAGTACGAGTACGAGGACACTTGGGTGTTGGTTCGAGGCACAATGCCACCAAATTATTTAATACTTCAAATGTCTGGTCGCTCCTATTGGGAGGAGTTTTTGGTTTCCAATTTGGTTTTCGGTTGCACATTTAATGAAGCCACATTCGTCTGTCCATTGTTGTATCCTGTGGCCATCGTGCCGAAAAAACTGTGCATATTCTTCGAATCATTTTTGCCTCATTTGTTGCACAAAACTCTCCATGAAATTCCGCCCAGAGGCAAAGTTGATTTGGAACCAAATAAACTAGGGAATGGATATGGATGGCGCCCCCAGGCATCATCAGCTGCTGCTGCGCATCGCAGAGCCATTTGCAAGTCAGCAAATTCCTGCATCATTAACTCCTTGCAACGTTCCACGTTCAGCATTCAGCATTGAAGAGTGCAACGTGCAATCGCAGCACAATTCCCCTTTAACAAGCAATTAAATCGAAACAAAAACTCGTGCCAGCAGAGGCCGGAAGAACCAACCCCCCCACTGATTTCTGATTCCAGATTCCAGATTCCTGATGCAAGAGGTGTTAGGAGGGGAGGTGCACGTTGCACTATAGGGTTTTCACCGGCAGTTTTTCGGTAATTTATTTAAGATATTTTTGATAATATAAAACCGAGTAAATATCGAAAAATACAAAGTAAATAAATAAATATTAAATGAAATAAATATAAATAAAATTAAAATAAATAAAATACAAATAAATAAAATACAAATAAATAAAATAAAATTAAATAGAGAAAAATAAATATATAAATAAATCCAAAATTCTGATTAAATAAAGACCCGTGAAAAATATAATGTTTATTCGGTCTCGTCTATCGGTAATATAAATCCGAATAAATATCGGAAAATACAAAATAAAAAAAATATTAAAAGAAATTAATAAAATAAATATCCGATTAAATAAATATCCCTCAAAAATATTCGTAGAATATATAATTTTCAATCTGTTTCATCTACCGGTAAAGTATTTTCTCATCACATACATCGTATTATTTGTCAGAGCTTTCTCTGAGAGAGATTTTGTGCTAAAATCTTCCAGAATTATATGTGACTTCTCTGCGACTGTATCCAAAAAAGCGTCGGTGGAAAACCCACCGTGTAAGAGACTTTTCAGCGCGGTTGTCAGAGGGGAATCCCTCTGGTGACATTGATTTATTTTAAGCAATTACAATGCAACGTAAATTTTATAATTATTGCCGATGTAAACAGGAAAATCTCAACAAAAGGTGAGAGATTCCAAGAGCTAGAATGAGATATTGAGAGAGTTAGAAAGAGAAGGAGAACTATGAGAGGGGGAAAGAGAACTATGGAAAGTATGAAAAATAGAAAGAGAAAACAAAGAGCTAATGCCAGCGAAATGTCAAACTCTCGAGTGACAGCTGCAAAAATGAGAAAAAACAGAGAACGCTGGAAAATTGAAAATAATAAAAGAGAAATACCCCTGGCGCCTGGCTTTGCTTGAAATAATTACTTTTCGAAAGTGAATGCAGCTTAGCCCCGACTCCATCCCTTTTTGGGAACAGCAGGGACACCCCTTTTGGGCCACGCCCCCTTCCGTAACCCCCCCTACGCCCGCCCTTAGGCAGCGCCATACACATCCATACATATGTCGCCGTTACGATTTTAATTTTGAAATTTATGCTAAAAACTGTTTTGAGAAACTGCCAGCACGCAAAAGCAAACAAGTGGGGGAGGAGAGGCTGCAGGGATACCCTGTAATCGGTAGATATAATGGTGAAAGTGCCGGCTTGCTGGAAGACTCCCTCGACTCGCATAAACCTTTCACTGCAAGAGGTACTCAAAGGATAGGAAAAAAACGCATCCATCAGGCGGCCAAAGCAGCAGGTTGCCAAGGGGTTGTCCTCGCAGGAAGGAAGGGGGGTGGCCAGGGGAGGCTAAAGCAAATGAGGCAGCCGTATGACATTATTTGTGCAGCACTTTTTGCCAGCACATTTACCCTCCACCCACACTCCAGGCAGCCAGCCAGCCATCCATCCATCCATCCACCCATCCACCCATCCGCTCTTCTTGCAATGAGCCATGGAGTGGCTTCATCAATGGACCGCTTGCCGTCGCTTGCGTTCGGTCGGTGTCCTGTTCATCAGCCTCCTCATCAACGCAAAGCAAATATTTGCATACTGTGCAGCTGTGTGTGTCGCACTCTCTCTCTATCTATCTCCCTCCCTCTCCACCCCCCCCGGTGTAATTTGTGGGTGGCCAACGGGCGACAGTAGCACTTGGCATGTTTACTTTACAAAATGCAATAACAGTGGCAGCCGCAGCAGCAGCATCCCAGAGGCAGGAGGAAGGGGGAAGCGGGCCAAGACCATATTAAACCAAACAGCATTTGGGTTAGCCTCAAAATAGAGCAGGGAGCGGAAGGAGCAGCGTTCAGAGGCCTGTCTAAATCACAATAGTCTCGGAATTAATCATTAAACTTAGTCACGAAGAGTCCGAGTGCAAAATTCGCCCGAAATCAGCCAAAACCTAGCCTTAAAACTTCTGAAATTCCTCCTTTTCTGCTTCGAAATCCTACAAAGATCATAAGAAGGAGAAGTCCCTCGTCATGACAAAACGAAACATTAATTGAAATCGTATTTTCGGGCTCATTTGAGTGGATAACAATATGATCAACAATTATTCAAAAGCGATCCCACTCCGACTCCGACTCCAACTCAACGAAACTTGAAACTCATCATCGCGGTGTTCCCTCACAACATGATGTCATGGAGGAGGTTAATCCTTTGGAGTGCAGCCCATCAGCGGAGTGATGAATCATCATCAATGGAGCCGATGATTGAAAGATGTACCACGTACATTTGTACATCTGCCGAAGGAGGGCATGAGGGGGTATATTTTGTAGGGATTTGGTTTGTAAACTCCAGGGGGAAACAATGCAGGGGAACCCTCATCTCAAACATGATAGAGTGGCCCAAAAGAATGGAAGATATTTCTGTTGAATGTGGTCGATTTTAGAGAGGTTTTTGATATGTTCTTATAGGAAATGGAACTCCATTTCGGCAAGGATTACTCTAGAAAACTAAAGAATATATCTATATTGAATAAAGTAGAATTTAATCCATCAGAGCAGATATTTCTTGTACCTTTCGACCACCTCTTAGTCCTTCCACACCTTCTACAACTAATAACCCATTGAGGGAGCATAAATTCCCATCAGACCTCTCGTCTTTTATGGTTCTACCATATGACATTTATCAATTGCAGAGACCGACGACAAAAGCCAGCGGCAGATGTGGCAGAGAAGAAGGTCCTGTCCATCGATGTATCGGTGTCTGTCAGTGGCACTGCGACGGAAAACCATATCGAAGTGTACTTCAAGCCAGGGCCACGCCCTGCGCTATCGAGAGCACTTCAGCATTCGTTACATATGATTCCGAGTTATGTAAATAGATGAAGTGAAAGATGGTGAAAGGAACAACGGAACGGAGCGCACGGAGGGGTCGCAGGGTGACTGAAATTGATAGTTTGTGAATGCAATCGACACACTGTTGCTAATTAAAATGGATGATCGATCGAATGGTGTGCGAATGGGACAGAACAGACAAAAAACCGCCCTTGAGAACCAGAAATGGTTCTCTGGCTGCCCAGAGGGTGCCAGAAGTAACGCCTGGCATTATCCTTAAGCCTTAAGCCGGCTTACCAACACCTCGCTCTCCTTCGAGCCTCAGATCGAGGCTGCTCTTGATGCAGCTCCATTTCTTAGGGAAATTCACGAACTGCCACGCAAATCTCTTCTGACAATATAAATAGAAACATGATTTAGGAGTTGCGGGGGGATCAGCGTCAAAATTACAGCTGGGATTACACACACTTCCCTCCCGAGCGCGCATGCCCCAGGATGCTGCACGCCGGGTGGTGCCATTTTTTACCATTTTTGTGTTCGGGGGTTGCTTCGGCTGTTGATTAGCCTTCTGCGCATCGCGGAAATGGGTTTGCTTTCCATTTTTTATACATCGCTCGTACCATCATAAATTATAGCCCCGAATTGGGTCTGGTCTGTGTTCCCATTGTTGCGATCCATGTAATTTGGTTTGGCATCGCCATCGCCAGGGGGTAGCAGGGGGGAGGAGGGGTTCATAATCAAAGAATAACAAACTGCGCAGGATAATTGCATTCGAGAGCTGTGTACATTGTGTTTTGTGATGGAAACAATGGGCAAAGGTTGATTTTTACAGTGGGTGATGCCCCGCACAGATCCCCCCTTGAACTCACATTCTACATAGAATTTTAGAATTTAATTTACAAAATATGATCTGTAACCATTCCAGATCCATGGGGGACCAAAAGGGGTCTTGTTTTTTCAGATATCAGCAGTATTTTTGTGCCAAATGTAAGGGGTACTGTAATATAGGTCCATTTTATAGCACCAATTTTCCTTTTTTCTGAAGCTCGTGGGATCACACACACAAAGACCTCTTTTGTTCCATTCCTGTGCTTCAAACGGAGCTTAGATATCGAAAATATACGTTTCTTTCCACTCATTCCTTTGGGCTCTCCTTAAGCCGCGTCTTCCCAGGCTTTGTTTCTTCTTTCCACTCATACTTTTAGCACTCTATATATCATAGCTTCACTTTCTTCCCTGTTCCATTGCATCATTCCCTTCCCAGCGTATTCCCTCGTAAGCTTAAACTTCCTGAACTCATATCCATTAGCCCTTACAATGGACTGCGATGTCTCCCCTTGATGTTTCGATCAGCTGCTGCCACATAATCATTAACTTGTGATCTTGTACTCCCTTTCCACCTGACGAACCTACATTCCGCTGTTCCAATTTTAGAGCTTCGCTTGCAAATCTAAAGACTCACAACAGCTGCAACTTTCCCCCCGTTTTAGGCCCCTTAACAAGAGATGAATATACGAGTCTCATAAATGCATATGTACCGATCTGTTGTGTGGGGGCCAGGACCTATAAAATTAGCACAGACCGAGACCCCGACCCCAAAAACTAATTGCATTAATATGTCAACATACATACAGACACGACGTGCACTGTTCGGTCGGACTGACTGTCTGTCTGCGACTGGGACTCTCGGCTGGGAGTGAGTGTGAGTGTGAGTGTTTCGTGCGAGTGTTTTCGGATGAATCAGTGCGGAGGGTTTGAGTTTATGAGTGTGCACGCCGCACTACTTAAGATTACACAACAACAAGAAGAGAAAAATTTCGAAAAGTACTTAAAGTTTTTATTTATTTTGCGTCTCTCCGCTCGACACGCAAACAAGCGACGAGGAGGAGTACTAGCACTCGTACTCGCACTCGTAAAACCCCGAAAAACTGAAGAAAAATAATAAAATTGATGAAAGCAAAGTGAAAGAGAGAGCGAGAGAGGGAGAGGGGCACCCGGACCCCCGAAATTAATTCAGTTGCCACCCACTTGGCAGAGCGGCGGCTGTGGCTGTGGCGGTGGCGGCGCTTCACAAAAATTTGTTTTCTTTTCCATTTGGGGAAAACATCTTTCTATTTGGATTTTGCCTAATGTGAAAACTATTTTTTCTTCTTTTATGATTTATCGTGCATATCGCAGCCAGATCTGCAATCGCCCCTTAGCCAGCCAACCATTAGCTTGGCCAACCCTTTGCTGGGCCTTTGAAGTGCTTTGCCCTTTCCGTTCCACCACTCAAACGATGTGCTAATTAGGCAAAATATTAAAACAACAATTAAAAGTCCATTCGAGTGTCAATTGCAGAACATTTGCTGCCTGCTCCTCGGAAGCATCTGCATGGAAAATGGAAAATTTATGACCCAGCGCTGAAAGGGTTAATGCCGCTGCTGTGTTGCATTCCGTTGCGTAATCGATCATTATGAGGTGGCACTTATCGATTAACGGTTTTTTTTGGAAATCTTTGAAAGTTTTTTTCCTGGTGTTTATTTTGAAACTCGGATATTTTTGGAGTTTAAAAAAGGAAAGATGTGTCTTCGGCATTGAAATGTGGCAAGTCTTTCAGTTTAAAAAATTAATAAAAATTTTAATATATGTAAGTGCATATGCTTATATATACAGTGTCGGGGCTAAGTGTTGACACAGCAATAACATTCCATCGTACTGCTGTTTTAAGAGCCATTTTCAAAAGAAAAATAAATTTATCCGATAAATTCATTAATTTTCACATTTTTATAAACGTGACTGTATTGCAACATTTTTTTAAAATTTTTTAAACGAAAAATGGTCTAAAATGTAGGTTTATAAATATGTTTTTAGCGACAATGCACATAAAACAAGTTCTACAATACGGAAAAATTAAAATTAGACTCAATAAAAATTAAATAAAATTTAATTAAAAAAAAAATATATATATAAACATAAACAGTAAAAAAAGACAGAAACTCTGGCTTGCTTCTCCTATAATTACATTTCATTCAGCGAGCTGTTTTTCACAGATGATTTTACTTATTTGTCCCGTTTTTTTGTTGTTCTTTTTAAAACAATTTTTTGACAAGCGAAGACATTTGAAGATGATTAATATAAGACATTAGACGTATAAGAATGAACGCTCCCACAATGATCTCATATTTGGCAAACATTGAACCGAAAAGAGCGCCACATCTCCAGGCCGTGGAATGTCGAAACTTATATTGAGACACTTGAAAGGAGAGCACTGGACCACCCAATGGAATCAATTACAAATCAAAGTCTTCAAACAATGAGTTATGAATGATTTCTGAACAACCTGCCAAGTCCATTGAATACAAGTACAAGTTTAATGTAGTTGAAGTTATTTTTGAATGAATTTTGCCCAGTGAAAAGTGATATTGCTAATCATTGCCTTGACTGAGCTTTCAACAGCCCATAACCCCTTAATCAGAGTCACTCAAAAGCGAAGCTTTGGCCGCACGTGCAACTCAAAATTGTGTGATGTTGCCGCTGCCGTCAAGGCGGAGGCCTGAACGCTGTATAAGCTGACAGATCGGCAGCCAGGCAGGCCATTGATTAGGCATATCAGCGCGCAGGGCGGACAGCGACAGCGAATGTGGACCCCCCAACACCATGAGAGGGCGAGCGAACAATGCAAATGAGGGGCTGGAGCAGATCTGGTACTGCGGCTGTGTGGCTCACCCACTCACACACTGTCCAAAAACTTAATTTATGCGCCGGCAATTAAACATGCATCATTTACGTTCGCCTCTGGAACGAGCGACATCGACATCATTCGACATTCAACATCCAACATTCGCAGGGCAACAGCAACAGCAACGGCGACAGCGGAGGCGGCAACAACGACACGAGGCTCCAGCTCCAGCTCCAGTTCCAGCCCCATAGTTCTGTCAACACTTGGCGCAGCGGAAATCGGAGGAATGGGAGCGAATGAGCAACATGACATGGGGCCACATCTTGTGGCATTGTCCATTCGCCAACGCCCCACCCCACCCCGCCCCCATCATTCCATCATTTGTCAATATTAACTTTAATTAGCGAATATTTCGTGGCTTTTTGTGTCTTTTCATTGTGGTTTGTGGTCGCTGCTCTTCTCGGGATTCTAATGAACCACAATTTGTTTTATTCGATTGGGGGCGCATTTACTTAATTTCTGAAGAGTGCAAAGATCGTTTATATTCATTCACTTTTCATTGTGGGTGTGAAGAGATTTCTTGACAGAAATGTGAGTGTCGTTGGGAGCAAAGGGGGGGAGCACTGCCTATATTTTAATTCACACTTTGTGGCATTAAAACAATTGCAATCCGCTTTGGCCATCGATTTGTGATTAATATTTAATGATGGCATTGTCATCACAAAAAGCTTTCGCATTAATAATTTACAACCTCATTTGAGGGATTTAAAACAACAGAACACTTAACATTAAAACAGATGCACTTTTGGCAGACTAAAAAAAAACATTTGAAGCCCCCCTTTTACATGTGGAATCTTCCATCAAGTTCAACCTCGATTTCCATTAATTGATGAATTTTTAATAGAACATTACGAGCATACCTGGGCAGGCCTTTTACTTGTTGAACAGGAAGCCGAAGACGAAGTCGAAGCCTCTTTTTAGGCCACGGTGTGAAAGCAAATCAAATGTATGGCCCAGAACGTGCGAAATCTGAAATGAATTGGTAATTTATTATGCAATGTCATGGCTTTCATGTGGCTGGTGGAGGGGGAGGGAAAACGGAAAGCTGGTGGGCTAATTAATGACCAAATGGATCTGGTCATGTCAGCGCTTATCTGAGGCGAGCGAGAGAGAGAGAGAGGGAGAGGAGTATCGACAACATTTGCCAAATTAATGCAAATCATGCAAACACCAGAAGATCCAACGGCTGCCAATGAAGGGGATACCGATGATGCCACCACCGCCGCCGCCGCTGCCGATGATGATGATGATGATGATGCCAGGCAGCTTCGTATCAATACGCGCCTAATGAGTCAAGTGGCCAAAAAGGATTTTCGGTGGGTGCGGACTGCGGTCTGGTGTATCTCTGTATCTCAGTATCTCTCTGGCTGCTGTCTCCTGCGTCTGGTTCATGCCAATGGATGGCTAAATCCCCCCCAAGCCAGATAAATTGTATTTCGTTGGCATTACCCTGTGTACTGTGTGGCAAATGAATGAATCACACACACAATGACTGGGGGTCAAGACAACCCAGACAGGGCCACGGATAAGACCTGGAGAGACCTGCCTTGAGGACCTTCCAGACCCCCAGACAGACACAGAGAGAGAGAGAGATGAGTGGACCTCACAACAGCGACAGTATAATGCCATTTGCTTTTATCAATTCATCCATCATTCATCGCATTCACGCGTTCATTCATTAAGTCTCATGGCCGATGGCCCAGGGGCGTGGCCCGACCACTGAAAAGGTATTAATCATGCGACAATTGCGGCCGATAGTCGAAATGAGTAAAGGATGCGTGTATCTATGAGATCCACTGACCGAGGGGCGCGGCTGCATTACGCCTGATACGAAGAGAGAGAGAGAAAGTACTGCTCTGAAACCTTTGGGAAATGCATAAAATTGATCTTTTCAGGGAGAAAATCGTTGGGAGAAGTTAATGAACTCCCTTTGAGATACTTTCTGGGTCAAAACAGATCTTTCAGAGAAAAGAAATGCCACCCTATAAGACAATGCTCTCAGCCTCAACCGCAAAAGATCTTCGGAGGACATTGTCAGACCCCAAACAAAACAACAATCCCATGCCAACAATCCATTCATAAAGATACACTTCAGAGTCTCTCAAAAGGAGAGACAGCAAAGTGCAAGAAAGATGGCCAAAAGATTTGCCCTTTTGTGAAAGTGTGAAATGTTTACGAGAGCTGCCCAATGAATATCGCTGGGTATTTTGGTATTCATTGGCTCTCAGACTGGGGCTGGGGCTGGGGCTTGAAATTTCTGGTGAAATGGCCTGACACTTGACGTGGCCTGAACACGGGACAGCAGGCGGGGCGGGGCGGGGCGGAGCGGAGTGGCACGACACTCGTTGAAATACGCACATCCAATGGCCATAAATAAATGCGAAATGCATTAAATGCCCCGGACACCAACAACAGAAACAACATGCAACAACAGTGACAAACGAACAACAACAACAATCGGCCACAACTTCGGGTCTCGATTTCCCCCCGTCTCGATTCTCTCACGTCTCAGTAATTAATTAAAGCATTAAGTGCTAATTTTACGACAACTCGATTTGTGCGTTGCGCTGTGCCCCTCTGCAATTCGCAATTTGCATGCTGCCACATCGCCATCGCCAACGCCAGTGCCGCATCTCTCCGACATCTCGCCATCGGAATTTGGCAGACGTTGCAGCAAAAAAAAAAAAAAAAAAGAAGGAAGCAAATGTGTCGTCTGATAAGGATGGGGGCGTGACACGAAACAGATTAATGGAGAGGGAGTCACGCGGGGAGAGAGAGAGTTGAGTGATGTTAATCGCTCATTGATTGATTCTATGTAGTCGATAAATATATGACTTTAGGAATGGAAACATTCCACGAAATCCGTCCACATTTCAAAACATAGAGAAATCTATATTAAAATTTCCTATTTATAAAGAAAAGTCATACCAAAAAGTGTGAATCTTTGCAATAACGATGCAATATTTTCGAATATAATCGATAATTATCGATATTATAATTAGCCCAAGGGCTAAGAATATAGTACCGACAAATGTACAAATCAGTACAAAAAAGGATCTCTTACAAGTAGTTCCATCACTCTCTTCTTGTCATTAGATCTGGTTATTGAATAAGACCATCAAAACGATAAAAAATTGGATTCTATTCAGAAATTATGAGTTTTGGTAAATGTGAATACTATTTGACTATAGAACAACAGTCGTTAGTAGCTTTCCTTAACATATTCTCTAAAACCTATCGATAATTCATCATTTCACCCATTAATCGATCTTTCATCAGAGTATATATCGAATATTTCGATTAAAATACCTTCGTTCCTTCAATAAGTGTAATCCCTTGAATATCTCAACAGAGTCCCTTCATTCTTGCAACTCCGCAGTATTCCATCTCTAGGTATCGTTGCACCTCGCGAGTTTCCCCCCTCCGCGGGCTTCACCGTGGCTGTGGCTGTGACTGTGTCGACTGTCAAACGTCAGTGTGGAGTCGGTTGTCAGCCAGACAGTCAGCAGATGAAGACGAAGCCGAAACTGAAACAAGTTGGCCGGCGATCTTGCCGAACCGAAAGCCTATATACGTGTAATAACAACAACCACAACTGTTCAACATTTCAACTGTCGCCAAGATTTTCATCAGAGTTTTTTCGGTTTGCCCCTGCCATCTCCCTCTCTCCCTCTCTCTCTCACTCGCTGACATACCGAATCGTTTGCAGTTTGCAGTTCATATTTTCCCTAGGCCTTTGTTTGCTTTGATGTTATTTTTAAAAGGGGGAAGAGAATGCTCATTTGTTGCCGCTGTCACAGCGAGAGACTCCCTTGTAATTAATCATATGCATTTGCTTTCATTAGCCAGTCAACAAAACGGAAAAGATACTCCGCGCAGTATCTAACAGATGGATGCCTTGATGGCAAATCGAAGGAACGAACGAGTCGAGTGCTGTGACAACAGAAAGTGGGTAATGGTCAGGGTTTCGTCGGTTAAAGATGGATGATTGGAAAGAAAAAATGCTGGAAAGAAAGAACCATTCTACGACTTTGTGAGGAGATTATCCTATAGTGGACCTGCTAAGCTACAATGGGAGAGAGAGATCACCTAAAGTAGCTACAATTTGTTTAGATCTTTGTGGTTTTATCAACCAATAAGTAAAGATTCCACCAGCTGTTCAGATCCCTCCAAAATTCACCTCCTTCTCCACCACATCTCCCTCTCTCACTCTCTGCATCTATCTATAGAGAATCGTTTTATTTTCGTGCCTTATTTAGAGACAACAAATGCCAGCCAGCCAGACACTCTTAGTCATCGCAGCACACAATGGATTAAGGCAGAGTGGCAAAGAGAGGGGGGCGGAAATAATGAGCGGATATTTATCAGTCGGACAGTCAGCTTTATGAATTTTATAGACGGCCATTAAAGGATTAAAACCGCAGAGCTTTACTTGGCTAAAAGTTCTTCAATCTTTTCGATTGTTTTGCTTGAATTGCTTGAATGATCACGGACTCTGGGACAAAGCCGCAGGAACAATAAATTCTGCATTTTGCATATGCAATATTTGGTCTCGATTTTCCTTTTTTCCAGGTAGCTGCTGGACGGATGGAAAACCCATTAAATTTGTAGCACAATTGTTGGCAAAAATGTCTATAATTACGGGGAATGGCCATGGCAGAAGCCAGCAGGCAGGGGGGCAGAAGGAGGGTTGCACTCTCCTGCATTCTTGACTGCATTTCCGATTGTTCAGGATGTGTCGGAGAGAGTGTTGGTGGAATAATTGGTTACGGCTCCGTCCAGAGAAATCTGTAAAACAAATGAAATGAAATACATTCGATGTGGAATGAATGGGGTGGGGGGTTGCAGCACGTAGGGATTTGATTTCTCAGGTTTTTATCTACGCATTTCCATTCGATTCGATTCCATGCCATGACGCTGCTGGCTGTCTGTCAGTCGCATTTTACGAGCCGCATGGCCCTCTCTGGAGTGCGCTGTGGAGTGGTCTCTGGTGCGTGAGAGTTTTGCTCAATTAATGCTTGTAAATTTTGCTTAGAAATCACATAAATTCTCTTGTTGAGAATAAATTCTGTCTTGAATTATGAATTCAATAAATAATAGTTGGACACAGAAAACGGTTTGAGATATATGTTTTCCCAGAAGTAATTTCTTTGACAAATCAAAAACTGGAAAATTCTGAATGGAAATTTAAGATTTTTATGGAATTTTTAATTATTTAAATGATTGACCCTCTAAGACTATAAATCTTAAAATATTGGTAGAAAATAATTTAAATAATTTCAAATAAATATTTGAATATTTAGCGTTTATATAAAGATACAAAATACAATCCCTCAGCCACTTCTAAATCTTCAGAGATTTATTCATTCTTCACCCCTTGACTGCTAAGCCCAACTGGGAGAGAGATGGTGAAAGAGCGCGAAATGCGATGCGGGGAGACTTATTTTCCTCCGATTCCAATGACTTTCTGGAATCCAACAGATATGATTCTGCTTTCGCGTATCTTTGAAATATATCCACTATTCCAATCGAGAATCCCTCATCTGTGGCCCACATCCATGAGATGTTTAGCTCCAGTTTTCCAGTTCTGTTCTTTAATTTCAATTTAACTCAATTGATGCCTTCATTTCCGAGATACTTCACCACTTCCTTATGCAAATGAATCTCAGCTTTTGTGCTGATTTGGCAGCAAAGATCATTAATATTAATTCGGGCAAATCTTGGCGACTATACTCGGATAATTAACAGCGAAACACCACTCCCAAAATATCCGAAACACGAAACACTCTCCTTCCCAGTGACATATCCAGTCGAATCCGCATCCGAGTGACTTCAACTTAAGCCTGTTTGCGCAATATATGATGTTTGGCCCCTCGAAAGGAATGTTAATGCCACAGATACAACAAAACATATTTCGAGTCATTAGGCGAGGTGGCTGCCTCCTCCGCCATCCGCCATCCGCCCTCCTCCCGTCCATTGGCAAAACATGGCAGAAGGTGAACATCAATTTTGAAACACACGCACAGCACAGAACACTCTCCTCCTCGGAGGCAGTGAGGCATCCCAAATCGATGGGCACGCCCCCACATCAGCACAGAGCATAGCCATAACATATCCCAAGCAACCCATTGCTGATTTGTAGGTGTTGTCGTCTTCATCTGGGTCGTTTAGTTGGCCCTTTTGCCGACTTACGCTGTGGCCACACAATTATGCTCATCAACATCCGTCAGTCGGCAGTCGTGGCAGTCGTGGCAGTCGCAGCAGCAGTCGTCTTGCTCGTCGTCGCGTCGCGTCGGTGGAAAAGTGTTAAGTAATGAGTTAATCTGCAACAAGACTCGCATGATTAAGTGCTCTGGAGGCCCAGGAGGCCGCTGAGGTGGCTGTGGTGTGGCCCGATAGGTGGGATGGGGGGGAGGCTGCTGAGTGGCTCTTTAAATAGATGCGTTCTGTCCAGGGGCAAAGTGTACGCTGTACAGTGGTTATAAAGCCATCGATAAGCTACCAACTTCCTGTTAAGACTATGTTTATGGGTCTTTTATAACAGATTGTAAGACTGTCCTCATGGATATTCATTAATAAATCTATAGAAACTGAGTTCATAGACGGATTGAACGAAGTTACACCATGGTAATGATTTCCAATAGGGTTTTGGGCTATTTCTATGGTAAGGAATGATTTTAAACCATATCTTCTGATATTTTTTGGACTCCCACAAAGAGAGATTCTAATTGAATAATATTTTCTAGTATCCTATCACCTTTACTTCTCAATAAAAGAGTAAATTATACAAAAATTTAAGGCAAATACTTGCATCACATATATGTTCTAGTGATCGTATCCTATCGGTAGAAAGATGAACACTGGCTTGATGACAGACATTTAAGAACTGCAGGAATAGTTTAAGTGAATTCCAGTATCGCAGAAATCAAAGATTAATTCTGATGAATATCTTATATCTTACCTATTTAAGGGTAAAAATGGGGTACATGGAGATGATAGAATAGGAGAGAATATCTATATACCTCATAAAAAAGATTTGGTTCGTCGATATTTGACTCCAATCCAATCTGTAAGCGAACAAGCGATTTTGAGTCATCGACGTGGTCTCGAAATTTGACTCATGTCGGCGCGAGGAAGCAAGCGAGGGAGCCTGGGGTTGACGCACAAGCGAAGCGAGTGAGAAGGGGTCTTGTCCTCTACTTAGAAATAGTACTATAGGGATGTTTTCATATGTACATCGTTCCCTGGTGGAAATACAATGCTGCTACTTTTTGGGCTTAAAAGTCACAAATATATTCAGAGTCGCTTTTTTCTCTTCTTCGAAAGCCTCGAAAGCTACAAAATGACTGTATTACCATGCTCTTAATTACTAAATTTTGAACAAGATACTCGTATATATTCCCATAATTTGTGGGTACTTTTAACAGACTCATTTAGGCTTGAAATGTACTACTACTATAATTATTATTACTACCACTTTTAGGTGCTGTTTCCCCATTAAGCCTTATGGCTCCCCGCTTAAACGTTTCCAGTCCACTGTGCGATGTGCTAACTGATAAATTATGATTGTTGTGTGCGTCGTTTTGCCTGAATGCCTGGGCTCCACATTTGTTGGCGGGGAGCTGCGCTTATTATTTATCGCGTAAATTGAGTTAATGTGCCCGAGATTAAGGACTAGCCGGCGCGATCCATTGGCCGGCCATTGATCATTCCGTTCTACCTCCAGACATGGCGGAGACGCTATCAGTACGCAACCACTGGCCCTTTCCCTTTCACTGTCTTATCAATATGATAAATTACGATATAGATACTATAATAGGAAGTGTGTGTGTGTGTGTGTGTGTGCGTCTATCTATGTAGGTGAGTGGTCAAAAGGGGGCAAACAACAGCACAACAGCAGAACAGCCCAACAGTAGCCCCATGGGCCATGGGCTGTGATTGACATAATTGGGCGCACACCATAAAACGGCGGGCACACAAACAAAGATATAGACAGCATGTCTGTACAGTGGAATACATAGTTTATGATCGCCACAGACAATGATCAATTACAATGGGCAATCTAAATCATAAATATTGTCAGTTTTGACGGCAGCAAAAAGCCAGAAATAAAACGGAAAAATAAAACCAGAAAAGAGAAAAATAAAACAAGTCAATGCGTTGATTTTTCTTTATGCCGAAACTCCAATTAAAATTGTGATTATGATGAAGCACAGAAATGAAGCAGAAGAAGCATACAAAATAATGAAAAATACCGAGAAAAAACAAACAACGACAAACCTGAGATTTAGATACTCTTTTTTTGGGTAAAAAGATTCATTAAATTCTGTTTGAGCTTTGAGGAATTTTGAGATTTTTAATTGTACAAATTTGTTGAAACAAATTTACGGATAATTGTTTTGTGGGTTTTCTGTGTTATATCCAAGATATATGCCAGATATATTCCCCATTGGACGAATATTCTTAGTGTCCCAAATAGTCCAAGTCATAGGATCGTTCACCTAGAACCGATAGCATATGAATACTATCACCATATTCTAAATCCCAAGGCAAGCTCCTGCTCTAACCCCCAGCTGACTCGCTTCGAACGCTCCACGATCGGTACGGACATAACGATGATCCACAAGTTTTAAAGAGAGATACATATGTACCCCTCCTCCCCAATCAAATCCCCCATGAAAACCCTAAGACCCTATTGGAAAGTGTATCGGAAAAAGCATAAAAAAGTGTTGCAGTTCCCCAAACGATCCATACGTTCAAGTAGTTGGAGCATACAATTTTTTTTTTTTGGTTTTGAAGAAGGTGAACACACAGCGAGCCATAAATTATAATTATCGACGAGATTAACTCTTTGCCGCGCCACTTAACTGCGATGACACACGCTCACCAGACGTCCCAAGAAACAGACAGAGAAAGAGATACAGTGAGAAAGGGAGAAAGAGTGCGAGAGATTGTGGAAGTTGCCAGCAAGTGAGAGAGAGAGAGAAAGATACCCAGAGAGGTGGATCTGTCGAGAAGTCGCCCCAGTCCAGCTCTGGTGAAAGAAAGCCACCGCAGATAAGCACCAAAGACGACACTAAATCGTATGCGATAGCAGCAGCAGGAAAGCTGGAGAATGTGAACAGGAAACGACTACGAGGTGACCTGTAAGAGCCCCACAACGAGGGAAATAATACCCTATAAAGAGGATACTTAGGGGATATAATAAAATACTGTACACTGCCTAAACCCCTCCTGATCTCATACCCTATCATATTGGATGACGCTAACAGTGGTCGTATCCCCCCTCCAAGATATACCCTTTCTCCTGATCATGACACATTCCCCGCCACAAGAGGCAAGCCACAAAAACGAAAGCAGAAATGCACTCGTAAAGGTTGAAGGGCCTCCAAAAGGAAGAACAACGAAACATTCTTTATTTTTTGGCGATAACTTTGGCTTGGCGTCGGCTTCTTCAATTGATATCTTCTCTGGACAAACAAAAAGCAAGAAGCTTGAAAATTTATGACCCCCCGTGGTTTTATCGACGCCTCTGCGACACAACCCTTCGGACGGTCCCCGGTATACGGTCCCTGGTGCGGCTTTGTCCCCTTGGACTGGGCCTGGGCCTCGGCCGGGGTCTGTCGATTGAAACTCGAATGAAAGATACGGGAAGGCAATGTTGTCGCGCAGCTAAACAAAAACTATATTAAAAGAGAGGAAGAGCCATGGAATTGTGTTCTTTTTTGTATCTTTTTGAAGTATGAATTTGCCATGCCCTGTCTATCCGGGACTCCCATGATGTGCGAGTATCGGAGAGGAGAGGATTCCCAGACTGGGAGAGAGACCCATTTCATTCAGTACGCACTTCATTCATGGCTGCGATTCGAGATGCCCTTCTACCCTCGTTTTTTGTCTCTTTAATATTTAATATTCTCTATCTGTATCTGTGTATCAGTGCATCTGTATCTCTCTGTCTATCCGTCTCGTTGCGTTGGTAATTTTCAATTTTTATAGTCGTCTTGGGTCGCCGACACTCTTGACCCGCCGCTGAGTTCCGCAGATAAGGATTTCCTCTCCCTGGGATCTCTCTGGGCGATCGCTGCCTGTCTCCCGATTTATGACACCACAAAAGTTAATGCTTAATTATGGCAAATTGCAAATCGAGGCACATTCATTCGGACCTCGGACCTGCAAAACAGCAACAAAATAAACACGAATTTTATTTTGAGTGCATTTGCTGTCCAAGTTCCGTTTGCAATCCCCCAGTCCCCAATCCCCAGCCAGAGCTGGAAATATTTTAATTAGCTCCGACGATCATAAAACTTCAGCGGGGAAACTGTGAACGTTTTACGATCTGCCAGAAGCAGCAGCTTTAGCACCGGCTTCCAGCAGTAGTGCGACGAGTAGTAGTCGGATGTCGAAAGAGTTTGCACAATGAAACGCCTTCGAATGAAAACACATTAAAATTTAATCATGCTCGGGAAGTGTTCGAACATGAACTCGATCGCGCTGCCACATAAAAAGGGATCACGGATCAGCGTTTTGGTCGTGAAATCACGGCGAGCGAGGGCCCACAAGCGGATTAGTCCACAAACTACTTTACTCTTTGGAAGTCTTTGGAACACGTATCTGAAAGATGTGCAAGGCTGCAAGGAAGATTTAATTTAGTTAAGATCATAAAAAGAAACCTTTTTGATTTGGTTTTACCTTTGATCTTCTGTTGTATGTGGATTGGGAGCCCTCTTTTAAATATGAATACTTAGGATTGCACGAGTATCTTTGTAGTTCTTCAGTGTATCTTCTATCAACTTATAGTCTATTGATCTTTCAACCTACAAATACGAGGGCTATTAACTCTGCTTCTGTCAACAGGCATCTGGCAGTTGACTCCTGTCACAAAGGGAGCTCTGAAACCATCAATTTCAATGGTAAAAAAGTATTTTCTTGAACTTAGGTGTGGCCGTACAACCAAGAATGATGACGAAAGTCCTGAATGACCACTTGAGGTCTGTATATCCTATAAAATGGAAAAAACTCACAATATTTTGGGGCCCCATCGGAGATTGAAAGTGCGAGGGATTGTGGAATCCATTGGCAATCATATGGCTCAGTGGTTATAGGGGTCTAGAAGCTCCTCTGGAAGAGTTTTCCAAAATTATAGAAATGACTTTTTCTGAGTTTTTTATGCCATTATTTTTTCTATAGAACAAAGAAACTAAAGATTGTGCAATTTTCTATCATCAATTTTCATTTTAAAGCATATTTTTTTTATATTCTTACTAATTATATTCTATTTTATTTTTTATATAATTATTTTAAGATTTTATTGTGATTAATAATGATTTTTACTTTATTTTTTATTTTTCGACTTCATTTATTTTTTTTTATTTTATTTATTAATTATTTTTTTTTATTTCATTTCGTATAAATATCTTTGTTGTCCTTCTTTGTCAGAGATCAAGCCCTAATGCACGTTCATTCATCTAAGAAAATCATTCATGCAACAAAACGTGGCTTCTGTCTGCCCCCAAAAGCCATTCATCCTTCAGTAGTGATTTCACTTAGGTTAACATGATTATAATCTGTTTGGGCCACCCGTTTTCGTTGTTGTTAGAAAAGTTTTCATAATCCCAACTTCCAGGAAGGCATAGGAGATCCATCGCCATCGCCAGCCCCAACCCCATCCCCATCATCATCATTATCATCAGCATCGCGATGAATCTGATCTGATCATCATTATTATGATTATCGATGCTTCCTGTGCCATTTTGTCCGGTGCCTGCGTTTTTGGGCTACTCAACGCGGATCAATCCGAGGGCCTCTACGTCTGCCCTTTCAAACGCTATTGTTTCCATGGCCGTGTGGCTGGCTTTGCTGTTTTTATAAATCCTCAAATTATCAGTTTATGGCTGCTTTTAGTTTTATGAACCGATCACGTACTAACCATTCCGTGGCGATCATTTCGCCTTCGCCTTCACCAGCCCCGCTGCCAGTCTATGTATTTCTCCCACTGAAACTCTCGTTTTTGTTCCTTTTTAGTGCCCGGTTTTTATAGGGTAGGTCAATGATATCTTGTACAATTTATGAGCTGGAGAAACGGCTTTTATAAGGAGATATTTGGGAGTTTCCTGGGATTGCAGGAAAGAATATTCTTTGAAGCAACCAGTGCACTCTCAAATCCTTTCCTTCTATTTCATTGAGTTCTTGAGATATTTGAAGCCCTTCCCAGCACCAGGTATCCCCTAGTCGACCCTCTTTCGGACTGCTTCCCTCCCTCTTCCCCGGCTAATGATCCTATTTCTGCCGCTACCTCTTCGGGCCTGTGTCTGCCGATCTGCTGGATGCGTGCGAATCTTTTTCCAGCTTAGTGTTTCGTTCTCTCCCTCGCTCTGGTATCCACCGAACGAACGCGTTTCTTTCTTTCGTTTTTTATTATTCTTTGCGGTTGTGTCTTTCCGTCTCGCTTCATTTTCAGCGCATTTTTATCGACTGCACAACTAATTAAAACTGAAAAAAACGAGGTCCCGAGGGTCTGCGTGGCGCTTTTTGGTTTTTGAAAGAAATTTAACAAATTATTTAATGATAGATGGTTGTTAAATTGACTGGGCCCGTCTGCTGGGTCCCTGTATCTCGTTCGCAGTCTGGCTTTGGGTCTTAACTATCGGTTATTTAGGGTATTAAGTGATTAGGGGACTCCTACAATCGTAGAGCTTAGCCAATCGACATGAGGATCAGAAATGGGGGAGGTTGATTGAAAATTAGCTATGACTAAAGTGGGATAAAGTTTTGCTTCTTCTTTTTAATTTTTGATATGGGAAAGTTTGTTCAAGGGGAAGGGACATTTGTATCTCGGAATGGAACTATCTTCTGAAGGTTTAAGGAATTTTTCCTTAGCTGTGGTGCTTCCAGATGAAAGATACTTACTTCCTACGTTTCAGGCATCTCAGAAAGTTTTGTGGTGCCGAATATTCTTTCAAATCACTTATTCATTGATTGAATAAGCCCAGTGACACATTGGGTGTCCGCTGAAGAGAAATCCCACTGTTTCTTTTACTTTTCTTTATATTTTCACAGCTATTTTTACTCTTCCCTGGGCGGAAGCCAATACTGTAACAGTGCCTGTCCAAACAAGAGACATTCCGCTGAAAATAATCCCACAGATCATCTCTCGGAGGCACCCACCCTGTACATAACCTTTAGGAAAATACAGGAAGCCCGACAGTCAATGTATGACCTTACCGAAACCTTGGGTGTCCTCTCGCTCAGAAAAAGAGATTACCCCGTACTCGACAAACGACAATCTACGGCAGAGATCACAAGACAATACAATCCGCAATCCTCAATCCTCAATGCTCATATGGAAAAGGGCAAAGCCACATACTCGTAAAAAAAGCAAATGAAAATGAATAGAAATTTTTGAACAATTTCGTAATCCCGAGTGTCACACAATTGAAATATGTAATTAATTATGGCCATGCGAGGGGCCGAGGGGCCGAGGGGGGGTCGCCTGCTGTTTATTTTGTGCTACCAGAAACAACCGAATATTGCCCCGATAGAGATCTACAAAACTATTTGCCACACACTGTGGCAGCAGCAGCAGGCGGCAGGGGGACCGCCAGCAGCTTCAAAGCTTCGCTTTTTGTTTGTATTTGTGTTTGTGTTTGCTTTGCTCATATTTCGGTTTTTAATGAATCCACTCTATGATTATCTCGATTACGAAACATTTCCCCCAAAAAAAAGCTCCATTCAAATGATATATACTGACGCCCACAACACAAAAAGCAGGCAGGCAGGCAGGCAGCCCCTCAATGCACGACTGAATGCATGGATGGAGTGTGGAGTGTGGAGTGTCTCTCTCTCTATCTCTATCTCTGTCTGTGTTTATCTCCTTCCCACTCATTGGCTTTGTTGGTGGTCGTCGGCGGCGGCGGCAACTACTGAAAATATTAATTAGAAGCCATAGTAAAAACAATAAAATGTTAATAAGCTTGGCTATCATCTGGGATCGAAATTCAAATTTCAAATGAAAGCAAATGCAAATTTAAAACAAAAACATTTGCAAAATAATTGGTCTCTAATTCCAAAGAATGGAAGGGAGTGGAAGAGGAATGAGGTCTAAATGGCAGTGGCAAATATGCCGAAAATATGTGGGTGTTTGCTGGCCATTGTTTGGGCGATTTCTACAGTTTGAAGTTTTCTCAGAGCTATCAATATTCCTGCTCCTCGGCTGAAGGGATTTGATAAGGGTTTGGCATTAGTTATATAAGAAATATTCCACCACGAAGAGCAGGAGATGGCTTGAAACATAGTGCCACAATCTGTTGTAGATCTGCCACATATCACAGGGCCAGAGATGGGGTAGAGGAGGGTGCTTGTTTTGGCTAATGATTCTGTTGTATTTAGTCTTGTAAAAGATACAAAATCTACCGACTGTGGAGCAGTCTTTAAGCCGAAACTCAATGCATTTCCAGATGGCTTTTTCAGTAATTTATACACAATAATAATATTATATTATTTATTAGAAAAATCTCGATTCATGCCCTACCTGTAGAGGAATCCTTGAGGAGAATCTGCTAAAGGTTATAGACCGATATTATATAATTTTTAGGGACAGAAGCACTTTCTTTTCTGTCTTATATTTGGATAATACCCTTCCTACAATCCACAATCCATCCCTCCCTGATTGATTATTCCCCATTGTGTTTGCATTCAAATTTGATTATTTAATTAACTTATGATTTATTTAAACAAAGTATTAAAATTCTCATACAATTGTTGATATTTTCGCATATTTTTGCCATGGTTTTTGTGCCGTTTTTCCATAATTTATGACAGCATCAGACCGACAGACAGACAGCAGATTCATTGATTTTTATTATTGTTGTTCGAGTTAGTTAAACTTTTATTGACTTTTAATTTCATTTGTTGTATATACGTTTATGGTAATGGGATTACGTTTTTATGGCCGAATTTTGTGGCTTTACACCACCAAAGAGCCTGTGCATCTGTGCATATTTTTAGGTGACTGGCTTATGGAGAGGATTTGTGGAATGTAAATGGAAGTATGGGGCATAGAGAAGTGTGGATAGTTGCCAGAGGGGACATGAACCTCTGTAGGATATAATATTCAACATTCATTGACATCTTTCAAGGGGGGAGAGAGCTTCATAAATTATCAAAATAAAGGAAGATTTTTTAATTACAATCATTATTCAAAGAGGACTGATGTGATTCATCGTTCATCGAGAGGCACAGAGCCAGACTAGGCCTCAAACACTCCTGTCCATAAATTTCACACTCAACTCATTTCCTGCTCATTATCATATATTCCCCCCACTGGAGCCCCACTGAAGCCCCACTGCAGCAATTGTACAACAAACCTCAGCTTTGCTTACAGTCCCAATGCGTTCTGGGTTGGGTTAGGGCGGTGTGAGGCATACGGCATGCGGCATGCGGCAAGATGGGTCTGGGTTACCCACAGTCATGGCCTGTCCAAAAAACCCACTCAATTGGGGTTTGGCTCTTTCGAGTGGGCGTCCAACGTCTTCTCGGATACGAGTACACATGCGTGTTGTATCTCTCTCTCCCTTTTCTCCCGCTCACCCGTTCTCCCTCTCTCTGGTGTGTCTGTCTGCCGGCAGAGATTTGTGGCCTGGGCGGGTCCCCAGGAGATGTTAGGGAAGGTAATCATGCTGTCACAGTCGCTAATTTCAATTATCTTGAGTGTGCACGTATACGTAATTTGTTTGCTTTTCATTTAAACACAAATAAATAATACACGAATAAAGAGTATCCTCCTCTCTTGCTTCCTGAATGAGTTAAACCATGTTTATGAAAGTGCATCATCCATAAGTTCCCTGTTCCCTTCCCCCTGCCCTGTCTCTTTTTGGGCTCCATTTTGACAATCAAAATGTCATTTCATTTGGCAGTGAAGCTCCGCAAATCCGCAATTGAGACGCAACTTACATGTCATTAACAAGGCTTAAGCCAAACGACATGACAGACAGACAGATACCGTCTGACTTTGGGCACAAACAGGGCAAAGGGCAACACAGCATTCCGCCTAGATAAGGTTGAACGTTGAACGGTGCAGCGTTGCCAAAGTTCAGACAGAGTTCAGAGAGCAGGAATCAAAGGCAAAGAGAAGTCTAAGATGCTTAAATTTTGGCTTGGGTAATGCCTAATGGATTGCATTTACAGAAATTGAGTGAAGAGTATCCTGATGTCGAGCCACGTGTGCCGCTACACATTGGTTCTGGTGGAAAAAGTCATGTATTTGCATTCTGAACCCCCGCATATCCTCATTTGTTTTCACACCTAAACACCTATTTTTCTATACCCTCCCACCGCGACGTTGCCAAACTTCTCGCCCTTGAACGCATACCCTGCACAGATACCACACGTTTCACGTTGCAAGCAGAGCATCTCTTCTTCTGTAAATTGGCCAATTATCAGCATTTGAAAAATGGAGTTTACCTGCCACACAAATACTCTCTCGCCCTTCTACCTGGATTCTTCCTCTTTTCGAGAGTTTAGGATAAAAAGAGAGGGGGGACGCACTTTGACCTTTCGGGCAGAGACAATGCACATTGAATGTAGAAAAAGAGAACGAGAGAATGATAGGCCAACACCTGCCCCGTCCCCGTTCCCCTTCCCCGTTCCCCGTCCCAAATGCACGCACAATTCTTGTCCATGGAATGGAAACACACCTCTATTTTACACTTCTCTGTGGATGTGGGACCCCGGCAAATCTATCTGTATCTTTTGATGACCGAACGGAGCATTAATGAACAGACTTCACACTCGGGGCCATAGATGAGTGGGAATCGAGGGGGAAAAACTACCTGAGCGAAAGAAAAAAAAGTTATATTGATTATGGAACACAAATGTTGGGAAATTAGGCAGCGATTTATACGAAAGCCTCTCCTCTCGGATATGCACTTTGATAAATTAATACAATACCGAGTATCGTATCGTATCGTTTGGTCATTCAATTGATTTTCGAAATTCATTAGCGCGCCGCCGCTAACGGACCAAAAGGCGTCTGCCAATAGCCTCTGATAGGGACAGTGTCCCTCTACTCGACTCGACTCGACTCTACTCGACTCCACCGCTTTGATTTCTATTCATTCTATTCCCATTCTTTGTGGACGGATGGATGGATTGTGAAATGCGTCGGAGTGTAGTGCTGTGCTGGTCCCGAACTTTGTCTGGCTTTATTGCAGTTTGGAAATAGATGAGCTAACAGCTGGAGAGTGAGTGGCGCACTCGTACAGATTAGATAGCAAATGGTCGCCCATTTGAGGCAGAGTCTGGTCTGGGCAGGGCCAGTGGGGAGTGGGGAGTGGAGAGGGGGAGAGGGGCACGGGAATATCCATAACAATGGTGCCAGGGGGCCAATCAAATGCAACAAGTATGGATTATCCAAAGCTGAAAATGTTCTGGCATTCCAATTGAGAGAACCATAACAGTGAAGGAGCACAAAGGTTGGCCATTTGTTGGCTTGACAACATCCAAAGAACCAAAGAGTTGAAATCAAACAAAATACGAGACTATTTGGAAGGGAAGGAACGTATATTTTGAATGAGAAATCACTGGCTGAACATTCCCATTCCTGTGATATTTGTCATCACTCATCCGACCTTCACTGAACCAAAAAGTAGCTTCTTTGTTTGCCAACATTTCAGTAAGTAGCCAGGGAAACACCTATTGTTTGAAGTCTGCTTGAAGTCTGGCCTAAGAAGAGGATTGGCTTACCCTAGAAATACGCTACCTATTTCCTTACAGTTTTGTATCCCTTTGCTGGATGTGGCATGTAGCAGATTAGCGTCGCAAAACTTCAAAACAATAATTAAGGGATAGAAAAAACTCTACCATATACCCAAGATCATGTGGAACTCTTGAATTTTTGCAACATTTTATCATCTTTGCTCAAAATTGTATCTATTTGTATCTAAAGCCTCTCTCTATATCTTTCTCTAGCTAAATCCCTTTTTAAATAAGATCTACCTTCTTCGTTTCATTTTCTGAGCACAGTCTTATAATTAATAATTCATTAATTATAGTTCAATTCATAAATAATTATTAATTCTATCCATTTTCACGCCTACACCGAAATATGGCAATATTTGTATAACTTTAACACCACATCTCTTGTGCTGTTACCCTTTTAGGCCTTAACAATGCCATATTTGATCAACTTTCCAACCATAATCCCAAATACCCATAAGGAACATGCTCTATAAGGAAGTAATCGTTTGAGAAAACACACATAAAACCGAAGGGTAATCAATTGATTCAATAATTGGTTCGAAACTGGTGGATTCCATGTATCGTAGAAGCGGCAAAGTTCTTAAAGTCGTGGCGCCACGAAAAAATTTTAAAATAAAAAATCTAATAGATTTTGAAGCTAAAGAAAAGGTTTTCCCCGCTCTAAATCTGCCTAAAAAATTAATTTTTAATTAAGATTTTTCAAACAAAATTATATATGGTTAAAAGAAATATTTTTTACTAACAACAAATTTGAAAAAATACATATTGCCGTTTTCCATGGCTATAGGTAAGAGGCTATAGGCTATAATCTCACAATTTTTATTCCACATATTTTATGTTTAATCCCCTATTTAGTCCACAATGAACACACTCTATAAAAGAAAATACCAAGCCACTAAGTAAAAACCCCCCTCATCAGTTCTTTCTTATCAACAGATGCCTCATCATTCAGTTCCATTCCGTTCCATCGAATGTTGCTCAGCCTCACACACACAGCTGTACGTAATATACGATCCGAACCGAAGTGAACGACTGGTAAATGGAACAAAACAAACCCCACCGAGCGGAGCGGCTGGCAAGTAAACAAAAGGTCAATACAATCCAAATGGAGTCCACAGCATGCAACAAGCTTTACTGGTTGCCGCAGAACGAGTCGCTGCAGACCCGAGCGCAAGCCGAAGCGGCCCGATAGGCCTTCGGCAGAACCGTCTGTGAAACGAACGCGGAACTCCGGGCCGGGACTGGGCCGTGCCAGTTGAATTTTTGTGTTGGAAGAGCTCGGTACTGCCGTTCGTGTCGGACGCGTGTTAAGGTCTCGTCGCGGTTGTCGTAGTCGTCAGTGTCGTTCCGGTTAGACGGCGAAAAGCAGGAGCCCCGCCATGGATTAACATTCGAAACGATTCAAACAAAAATTGTGTGCCAAAACAAAGAAAGAAAGAAATTTTGAAAACAAAAAATGAGTGCAGTTCTATTTTGAATGGATGGATAGTGCCGGTTGTTGAGAGGAGTGTGTGTGTGCCAAGAAAGATTTCGGGCAATTAAAGAGCGCGTAGAATAAAACTTTGACAAGATGCATTTGCGGGCCATGCGTGGTGGCATGCCACAGTTGCAGTTGCAGTTGCTGCCTCAGCATTTATCCGAGGAAAGTGAAATTAAAAATAACGCCGTCACCGGCAGCGTCAGCGTCAGCGAGATCAAACGCCGACGACATAGAAACAATCAAAATGTCGACGCAACGTCGCCCAGGCTAAAAATAATCAGAGCCAGAGTCGGCCAGAAGATGGCATCACTGCCCCTGCCCCTGGCGGTGTTCCCCATGCTACTGATACTCTCTGGATTAAATGGATTAACACAAGTTGCCGCTCTCAAGGGTAAGTGTCAACAGATGTGGCATATATACATATATACTTGCAACAGTTGCAAACATCCCAGCACCATTTGAAGGGCAAAAACTATGACAAACTATTTCCTCCACCTCCTAAATGCAAATCCTTTTGTGACTTGTATATCTTCTATCCCATGACTGCGTCGCCTTTCCTTTCCCCATTTATTTATTAGCGTCATTTGTTTCCATTTACGTGTTTCATCTTTTTCGTTTTGTCTATTTTTGGTTGCAACAAGCGACAAACGACAACCGACAACCGACAAGAGAGTGAAATTAAGGCACTGCGGTTTATTTATGCCTGTGCAACGCAACGCAACGCAACGTTCGCTAATGGATTTTAAGGCCGATTTTATAGACGGAACGCGACATCGACTCTGCCTCATAGACCCATTATTCATGCGACTCTGCCTCTCTTTCTCATTAGAGAGCTGCGCGATGCACTCCCCCCCCACATCTCTCGTGGGAGGCAGAAAGATCGCTTCATTGGTGGATAGAGTGTGGCATTAGTAGAGATTTCTTTTTGGTTTCAAAGGTTGGGCGTAGGATCTGTTTATTTGGGAATATTTTTGGTCTAGGGCACAATTAGGGAGCTCTAAAGGTTTCGACGGGATTTGGAGTAGATTGAGAACTTCTTTGGGGGGCTCTGTTACAAGTTTCCAAAGAAAATTCCACTTCTGGAAAAAGTCTAGGGAATAATCCATGAAGTAGCATGCATATTGCATCAAAGATCATTAGATCCCCGACTAGGATGATAGTTTCTATTGGATTCTCGCTTCTTACAAAGTTTTAATTAATTTTCCGATTACAATTATATGAAAGAACCCTTTTGTTGCATAGACCTTCAGTCTATCTATCCTTCTTCTATCAACCTTGCTTTATGCCTAATGTCTAACCCCCCCTGAACCCACTTAGGGACATCGTTTTGTGGAAACTAAACACAGATTTTCCACAGAAAACACAGATCGAGTTACACACAGAAAAAAAACCATGCAGATGAGGGTAAAAAGCCGAGCAGCTCCTTGGGGAGGGAGAGCCAGAGAGGATCACAAAAGATCACTCAACCAAAACAGAAAAGACAGAAATGTTGTCTAGATAAATGAGAAATGAGTTTGCAGTTCGGTCTATCCACAAAACTAATCAATGTATTGTATGTAGTAAATAGTTTTCCCCAAGGAACCTGATTACGAGTGGAGTTTTTCTTTCTTTTGGGCTAATGAATCTTGCGGCTTTTGCGGTCGGCCCTGGGGGATGGGGCACTGAGCAATGCAATGAAAGAAAACTAAAGCAAAATGTAGTTGGAGTTTTGGGGTTGAGGCTGAGGTTGATTGGACATTTCATGGCTCGACAAAGTACCAGATAAAACATATATCTAAATGAGCTTAAGACTGCACAACCGTGGCAACCCTGGCCGCCGTGCACACCCCTTCTTTGGAGAGAGAGAATGTTGTAATCTAATGCTTATTAAACGCTTTTTAATGCCAACCATCGCCCAATGATATCTAAAGTTTTGGACACACGCAATTCGGATGCGCTGTGCGCCACGTGAAAACATTTAGCACGCAACAGCCTCAGATGTATCTCTGTATCTCTGGGGCAGCTCCTCTCGTGTGATGTGGCAAGTGTTGCACGCGACGATGACGACGACGACGACGCTCGTTTGATATAATAAATTGTATAAAATTATCTTCTCGCGGCACACGACAGGCTCTCGGCCATACAGTACCATTTTTTTCAGCCAGGGTGTGTGACCAGCCTTATTTTTCGGGTGGTGCTGATGCTGGTGGTGGGTCAATCCCTGGCTGCTTGAGAATCTTTCGGGGTCATAAAAATTATCGCCCTCTAACATGCTGCGCGGGCCGAGGGGGTTGACAAACGGTTTAATTTGCAGCAAAAATCTCCTGCTAATGCCACTCTGGGGAACGTTTTTCCACTGGCTTCTAACCGGATCCCCAAGTGCACCATGCTGCAGCTTTTTTATGTCTATCTCCAGGGGGTGGTGGCACACACACACACACTCTTTTCTCCCAGTTTTTAGGTTCAGATTTCGCCTTTTGTCTTGGCTTCTAGTTTGTTCTTTTCCACTTTTTTTTTTCGGTTGTGCCTCAAGCCTCAAAGTCTTGTGCAATTTTCAGGTCTCGAATCTGAAACTCATGTGCATTATGCGAAAATTGGGCTAAGTAGCGGGCTTCTCGCTCTCCGTATCTCTGGCTTACTTTCCGTTCCTTTCAGTTCCTTTCAAATGGAGTCAAGTGCTGGTCCGTAGCATGTTATTTGTTCAATCACATGATTGCCCTACCGATTTCCAGGGCATCACCCAATGAGCTGCTATCCCGTTCCCAGCTGCAGGCCACACAATGAACGTAGCGGAACCAGAGTGTTTCTATCGATATTCGCTATTCGGCACAGAGTTTGGGGCCAAAATGTGATTGAAACTTGGGCCCGATGCTGATGTTGGGGCGGCACCTAAAGATATATCTATTGTATGTGTCTTAGATGACCTTTGGACTGTAGATTATTATGGGGTGTAGTGTATATTTGTTGGGAATTCCTGGGTTCCTATTATTCTACGAATTTTGGCTATTTTTCGAAGGGTTTTTGTTTGGTTTTGAGACATTTTCGACCTTTTTTATATAATCTTTGGTATTTAGGCATTTATTTCTTTATCGATAGAAGGTAGAATGTTGAAATTGTTATAATTTGGAAGACTTTTGGTTGGTTTTATGTACAGAGTGAAGGATGCTACGGTGGCCTTTCCTGTAGATATGCTGCGGAAGGTGCTTCCGAGGGGAACATTAAAAATATCCAATAAAATGTAATGAATATTAGGGAAATCTTTTCCAAAATAAGTATTAACTCTTTAGATCAGGAATACTATATATTCCCAGACACTTCGACATCTTTTGGCTCCCCATCAAAGCCTTTCCTTTTGGGACTTTTTTGTGTTTCTTTCTAATTGCACTTGGGCCTTCGTTCTCCTCTGGTTGTGGGGCCATTCGATCTTGACCAGGCTATTTGCCAACTAAACAATAATTAATTATTTAAAACAACAAGCAGGACGGGGCAAGAACAGAACGGGGCAAGAGCTCTTCGGGCGGCAACAGCAACAAGTCTGAAGAGGCTGAAAAGTCTGAAAGGCGAGGAGTTCGGACATGGTCCGAGCCAAGTTTTGCCTACGCAAAGATTTTCTTGTTGTTATTTTTTGCTTCCTGGGAGCCAGCCCCGCTTGACAGCCCCGTTTCAAATGTATCTGTGTGTGTGTGTGTGTTGGTGGGCTGTGTATCTGCATCTGTGAGAGTGTTTGTGGCTGTATAGCCGTGGGTTTTATGTACATTTTGCTGCCTTTTGGTTTGTGATATTAAAAATAAAGGAAAATTAAGCCTGGCAGCCGCGTAAAATGCAAACTTGCATCCGAAATGTTGCAGTTGTTGCAGTTGGCGTTTAAAGCCGTTACTGTTGTTACTATTACTGTTGTTGTTGTTGCTGTTGCTGCAACATTTTTGCATGCAATCCAAAGCAATGCAATGCCTGCAAAATGGTTTTTTTTTTTGAGAAGGCGTTACTGGATTTTTTCGGTAAAGTCTTTTTGTTTCTTTTCGTGCTGCCTCCTAGCTGGAAGCAAATCTGTGCTTTGGTGAGAAAAAGGTCTGCAAATTGCATTGGAAATGCTATGTGTGAAGCAGTAGGATAACTGGAGAGCACTGGCGCAGCGAAGCGGCCGGGAGAAAGGGGCCAGGGGCCAGCGAAAGGGGAGGAGTGGACCAGAGGGAGGATATGCAATTCTGGAGAGGTCAATCAACATGAAATTTGATTCACAAGTTATGGGAAAGGCAGCCCGGCAGGAAAATGGCGTGAAAAACGATTGGAAGTTTTTGGAAATGGCATAAGAGCCAAGGAGTTTAAGGGAAAGAGAATGAAAATTTACATATTTCATAGAAGTGGAAGATATATAATAATTATCAACAAAATGGACAAGTTTTCCACTTTTTTGGGGATTTACTTTGATGTTGAAGATGAAGAATAGACAGATGGATGGAACGATGGATAGATAAATAGATAGATAGATGGAATAATAGATAGATAGATGGATTAATAGATAGATAGATGGATTAATAGATAGATAGATGGATTAATAGATAGATAGATAGATTAATAGATACATAGATAGATAAATTCTTGTAAAAATCTCATTTCACGCTGTTTCCGTTTCGTTTCCTCGTCTCGCTTTCGAGTACGAGCCAAATATTGAATATTCCGTTCATCCGAAAGTGCTGATTGGTGCTTTGGACAAGGAATGTTCCCCTTGTCATGAGCTCATGTGCAAATGGAATTCAGACACCATCAGAACCATGGAAATGCTTGCTTTTTTCTTTAAGACCAACATTTAAGTTATTTTTTGTAATAAATGTAGCCACATTCATGGCTTGCCTAATATTTTATGCAAATACCTTCCGACGACTTTCCTTCCTGCTCCTGCAGGAGTTCTTGCCCCAAAGAAATGCTGAAAATGAGTTAGCTAGAAGATCAACAAGTTATGCTGGCTAATATGTATTTAATTACACAAATCTGAAATTTCCGGCTGCCCCGAAAAGAGGTTTGTCTTTGTCGTTTATCCTTAAGCCAAAAGTCCCCAGAGTCGAGGTGGAGAGCTGGAGCCAAAGCCAAAGCCAGAGACAGAGACCCGGAGACAGAGCCAGAGATTTGCATATGTGCACTTGATGAAGTTAAGGCTTTTGCAGTGGCTCTGTGTGGCAGACATAGCCGCCAGCAGTCGCCGTTTGGCTGAGGTCTCTGATTTTCCACACAGTGCGCTCTGCGCTGTGCGCTGCCTACGCGCGCGGCAAGAAAATTATGAAAAATTTTCAAAGAATTGCCTTGAGTCATCGTCGTTTGCAGTCGGTTGCAGTTGCAACAAACGTTGGCGTTTGCTCGAAGAGAGACAGAGAGAGAGAAAAACTTTATAATTTGTTAACAAGAGTGGAAGTGGAAGGCAGTGGAGATCGGCGCCACTGGGTCCCTGCTTACGTTTTGGGGCTGTTCGTCTGGCCAATTATGACAAGTTGACAAACGGCTTAATCTGAATCGGTGGAGGGGAGAGGGGGGCGCTGGACTCTCTGTGGGATCCTCGAATCACAGATTGTGATTGTCGATGTGGATGTGGATGCGGAGGAAGATGGAGCCCCATCCCGGCATTTAAATCAATAAAGCAAAGAGTCCGAGAGTCCGACGATCGCCGTCGGACGTTTATCGCATTGGGGATATCTAATATCGGAGTGGCGACTGGGGGGCGGGGCGGGAAGGGGGTCCGTGGCATGTCCCAGCGTGCACCGCAAGAGAGTGCGACACATGCAAATTGGCCAATGTTGCTAAACAAGTTCTCTCGGGTACCTCCTCTGCGGCTCTTGTACTCACCTGCGTACGACGACGACAACGACAACGAACATGCAAAAATTGGATTGCGGACTCTGCGTGCAAATAAGGCAACGGCCACGAAGGCGAATGAAGAGTGGGTTTCGAGTCGAACATTGGGATACCCTAGCAGATGCCCTATCGAATGGAGAAACAGAGGAACAAGCAGTGGGTCTACTGTCACTTCCATTCCCTATTCTGGAATACCCCCTAGGAAGGGTATCGCTTAAGAACAACAACAAGTTGTTTTGCTATAAAAAGGCGCTGCCGTTGCCAGACAATCAGCCATAAATCTAAATGACTGTCAACCCAGGCGAAACCTACAATGGGATTCTTGTTCTTGCAACATGTTGCCAACTGCCACAGCCAGAGCCAAGAGCCAGAGCCTCCTTTGGGGAGTGTGCGGCTCGGTTTCCAGACTCATTTGCTGCCATTGGCGGCCGCCTGATAAGACACTAAAATATGCTAAAAAGCTAAAATAAACTTGATATTGATATGGCAGTGGCATGGCCAGTGCCATAAACCAAAAAGCATTTAGTTAGGGTATACGAAACGCATTAGGAATACCATTTGGGCAAGGAATCGATGGGGGAATTAGGGGAGAGAGTCTTCCTCCTATATATCTCGAAAACTTCTATTAAATATTCTACAAATTAAACCATTTCTCCTCCTTTCAAAGCCCCCATAAACTGGTCAAACAAATGACGCATAAATTCAGTTCGGGTTACCAAAACCCCGATACTGGAGTTAACCAGGCTTTAATTCAGGTATTGGCCTATCGAATTAATTCTCATAATTTCTTCTCAACCCCAAAGACTGAGAGTGGGCCGTATGGCCCACGTTTTTCTGTCCAAGCCAAGAAGATTTGGTGGTAGCCTTTTGCCATTCAACGAGTTTGTCATAAAATTAATTTGGTTTTTAGTTGGTGATGAGAATGAGGCTGGGGATGGCTAAGAACCGAATACCAACCTGCTTCGCTGCCTCTGTCTTAAGCTTTTTACTGGTTTTTCCCCCGGACTTAATTTATTGCAGTTTTGCGACGACGGCAAATGGGGAAATGCGATATGCCAATCACTTCGAGAGTGCGGCGACACTTTCCCAAGACCACGGGACAGACAGACAGACAGAGACTCTGCCTGTCTTTGTGCCTCCAGTTGGGGCATGTATTTAAGATAAGGCCTCACTTGTGCAGCCGCCTGATGCGTTTCTTCTTTTGGATTTTTTAGCATTTTATTTACATGCTGAAGAGGCCTCCAACTGACATTTCTCTCTCTCTCTCCTAAAGACCGTTTCGAATTACACAGCACCGACATTTGTTTAGAATTTGTAAACATTGCAATCATCATACCATCGTGGCATAGAATAAACCAAAGACCATGTGGAACTGGGTTAAATGGGTGTGTTTGGTGTATTTGGTGTGTTCGGGCCTTCGGTTCAGAGTAAATATTTACTCTGTGACGCACCTTTGTGGGAAATATTCGTAGCACTTCCTTTGGTCTGAAATTTCTGGGAAATATTGGCCGATGAATGTTGGAAAACTGTCAAGTCTCTGATTGATTTACACTGAATTTATCTACACAATTTTATGGTTAATTATTCAGGCAAGACCCGAGATCAGACCGGATCAGAGAGAGAGAGAGAGAGGCTTCCACTCGAAATGGCGCAAAAATTAATTAAAATTGCAGTGGCAATTAATCAAAAAAAAAAGAGGAAGGACCAGTCGAGAATTTGCATAGCGAGAGAGACGATCGATGCCCCACGATCGGAGGGGCAAGTGATCGTCCGACAGCTGAGTGATCTTTCTTTATCTGAGATTGATGCGCATCGCGTGCAAACCAGAAACATTCTCCAGAGGCAAAGGGGGCTGCGGATCCACCAGAGGGATCTCTGGGCGCTGGCCGCAGCATGATCATTAATAAACCGCTGTGAGCTGTCAATAGGCATCAACGTTCTGCGGATCTCGGATCCGTGTGCGATCAGTGATCAGCGATCAGCGGATCCAGGCGCACAAGACACAGATCTCCCTCTCTCCCTCTCTCCCTCTCTGTCTCTCTGTGGAGTAGGACTGGAAATCAACGCGAGGATCAGTGGATTGACTGACATTGTTTGCCACTTGAGTTGGCTGTGATTCGGATTCTGTGACAATTGCCAATTGCTGCCTCAGCGAGTGATAACTTTATTTACAACAGCGAAAGCAGATATGATGGAGCAGATCCAGCAGGTTTTTGTGGAGATGATAGGGGAGATCAAAGAGTTCCACTGCATATTGCGAAGCAGTTGATAAAGGATCTCGATTAACGTCACTCCCAAGGAGAAGACGGAGACGCAGGCCCATCCTAAATGGAAGATCGAGGTGGTTTATGAGGAGATGGAGAAGATTAATGAGCTTCAAATGGGAGAGGTCTGGTTTTTATACTATGATTTTTCTGGTATTATTTCTGGTATACTCTGGATTTCTTTTATTTATTTCTGGTATTTTTTCTAGTATTTTAATGGTATTTATCCTAGTGTTTTTATAAGATTTTTTCTAGTATTTATCGCAGTATTTTCTAGTATTTTTATAATATTTTCCTGGCAATATTTCTAGTATTTTCTGGTACTTTAACAATATTTTGTCTGGTATTAATTGTAGCATTCCTTTGGTATTATTTCTAGTATTTTCTAATATTTATCTAATATTTTCCTGATCTTTTTTTTTACCATTTTTCTGGTATTATATCACTTATTACTATAAAAATAGCATATAAGGACAGCACACGATTTGCCTAAATTGCAAGAAGTTCCCATCTTCTATGGAAATCATTGCGGGAGCCTGGTTCTGGTTCTGGAGCCAGGACTGGGGGTATAAACATGATTGCAGCCCTTTTTTTGGTTTTTGTTCTTGTAAACATTCTCAGGATCGTGAAGTCATAATAATTGCCCCCCGACTGCAGACACCCAAACATGTCGTTGTCTTATAAACAAAAATTCAATAATGCATAAATACTACAACAAAAAAGCGGTGAAGAAGTGAAGCAAAAACAAAGAACAGGCCATCGAAAGGTAGGAGGGAGGCATCGCAGAGGCAGAGTGCGAGTGCGAGAGGACGCCTTTGGGGTTGCCTTCTGCAACATAAAATAATGATGATGAAAATGTTGCACATGCCGGGTAGCGAGCGGGTAGCGACCAAGGAGGCATGCGGCATGAGGCAGCGGCTGACAATGATGAGGCATGATGACAGACCAACAAATCGAAGGGATCCCAAGTCCAGGGCCGGGCCTGCTGCCTGCTGCAGGCTCAAAGTTGCCACCGTTGTTGGTGGCTGCCTGGGCCTGGGCTTGGGCTGGGGCTGGGGTTGGGGTTGGGTTGGTTCGACAGCAATCGTCATCGTTACCACAACACTGAACAGAGGAGACACGGACACAGTGGAACGCATTGTAAAACATCCGCACAAAAGAGCAAGCACATGGCAGAGCAATTGCGACCGAAAGTGAGGGTAAAAAAGCGACGATGATGGGGAGAATGCGAGTCCTCTGATGATGGGAGAATTCGTATTTGCGGAATGTGCGACAATTGAGTTTATGCGGGAAGGGCAATTCGTGAAGAATGAAATCAATTAAATGATAATTAATAATTTCCATTAATCTAGAAGAGAAGTCATAGCCATCGGAAGGGAGTTCTTTGATTAAAAAACGATTATTTATATGGTATTAGAAGTTATTCCTAGAAATCCCCTAGAAAATATGATAGGGGAGGGTCTCATGTGATAAGAAAATATTCAAGAAATTCCTGTGATTGATGTTTGGTTATAGCTTCATTTCCTCTCACATTTTCCTTGATTTCCCCCCCTCTAACCTCTTCCCATAAAAATCACACTCAATTCCGCTCGACCTTTATCATCTTTCTTTATCGTTTGCCAAATCCCCAGATCCCAATCACGCATAAACCTTATTGCATCGACTGTCCCCCCTCCACCCTGTCGACCCTTGCATCAATTTTATGTCTGTCTGCCCCTCTCCCCTCCCTGCCCCCTCTCCCCGACACGATGATACAAAAAAAAGAAGCAAAATCTGCCGTCGGGCAGAAATTAATTTTTCATAATTTTTTTGCGCCCTTTTTTCAGTGTTGTTGTTATCGCAACTTGTTCCCGTGACTCCCCACCCTCCACTCCCTCCCTGACTTAACCCGTGTTTTGTGAAAATATCCTGAATGGCAGAGGGCCAGGGTCAAGGTTGAGTGGGTGGGGCACAGGGCACGGGCGGTGCTCTGTTCTGTGTTGTTATTATTAAAGTTGATTGTCAAATGCGCGCGCGGCCCTTAAGTGATTTTTATAGAGCTTTAATTGGGCGAAAGAGGCGACAGGCGGCCGGCAGGCGCTGGGCCGGCGGCTCTCGACGTTTGAAGCTGGCCCAAAGGGACACGGACAAGCGAAAGGCATGCGGCTTAATTACTCACGGTAGCCAGAAGGCAGAAAAAGGTTAAGACATCGAAGCAAGCCGAAGTGGAAGATACTCTTGGAAGTCAAAGATTGAAGGCAGGCAGTGGGAGGGGTCTGTGGAGAGATGGCTCAAAGATACAGTCATTGTGGGCACCTCCCTTTGGTTGAAAGAGCATCAAAAGAGCTTTTTATTGCGCTGAATCGAGGAGTGTCTCCTCCACCTTCAAGGTGCAAACTTGTGCCCGTCAAGGGGGAATAATTCACGCCGATGCTGGTGCTGGTGGCCGGTGGCTGCCTGCTGGATCTGCTGCTCATTGGGAGCGTTCGACTGTTGACAGCATGACGTGACAACATGCAATGCAAATCGTGTGACACGATGCCCCAAAGGGTTGTGCGGTGTATAAATTAAATGTTTCCGTCCACAAGGCCGGGCCCACACTCATATCTCTATTAGCTCTGTTACAGATACATCCCGCAGATACAGACAGGTCAAGACCTGAGAACAATGCGTAGGGACAGACGCCCAAACGAACTAAGAAGTTGCATTAGGCATTGGCTTAGCAACATTTTCACGCTCAAACGAACCCCCACACACAGGGGGAAAACTGGAAAAGCAATAAGTAACAGAGAAACAAAGAAACCAAAGACCGGAGACCGGGGACCGGGGAGAGGGCGAAAAAGTTGTATAATTTCGCATTGGCAGGTCCTAATCCCCAATACCAATCCCAATCCCACCGCCAGGTACCCGAAAACCCACACACGAGACGCGACTGTCGACTGTCGACTGCGGACTGTGGAGATCTCGAAAATGAGATTGAGATTCCTCCCCACACAAAAAGTATTTATGATTATGGTTTGGGGTTTTCCAATGGCCAGCTGCTTTTGATGTTTCTTTTCTTTACTTTTTGTTATATTTTTTTTTTTTTGCGAGCAAATTAAATTTTCTTGTGGGGCAAAAGTTTTGTTTTGGCAATAAAATTTAACAATACTCGGTGTAGAATTTTTACGATTATCAGACCCGAAAAAACTGACAACAATTTCCATTTAGAACAAAGTTTTCCCCTCTCCCCCCTCCACTGGCCCGTTGTGTTGCCTAATTGTGGCGGGAAAAATGATTCCTGCAGCAAGGTCAAAGGCAATTCGTGCCGCCACCAGACACCGTCATCCTCACCCTCAACCTCATCCTCAAGGAGTGGAAACATCTTTTTGGGTGCTGGCTGGCTGGCTCTCGGGGTGCGTAGGTAGAGCATTCCATAGATGCAGCATCTGAAAAGAAAACCGAACCAAAGTCAAACAATGGAAAGACAAGAAACGCATTCTCTGGCAGCAGAGCAAGTCATAAATTTTCCACCGAAAAATAGTAGAAAAACAATATAAAGCCAAACACAAAAGGAAAACACGAATCGACAGCGAAGAAGTGGCATAGAAGGCCAAATATAACATAAAAGAGGATGAAAAGGTTCTCCAGCACAAACACACAGATACAGATGGATAGAAGAGTAGGTAGACAGGGGCTGCATCCGACGGATAGATAACTGCACTCGCCCGAGTGTCCAAAGTATCTCAAAGTAGGTTTCGCTTCGGTTTAGGTAGACGACGTTCTGCAGGTGTCATTTGCTCGCTGGAGCAAACGTATTGATTGAAAGATTGGCCAGGCGACAGAGTAGTCCGGAAAGCAGCGGATGGAGTGCCATGCCATATGTATGCTAAAAAGGAATTGGTAGGGAAACGGTCCTAAGATTATATTTAATGTAGGGAAAGGATCGTTCCTGCTGACAGGGTTTCCTGCTGTCTTTTGTAGAAAGGCTGGCCAATGTTTTCCAACTAAGAGTTTTGGAATACCTACAGGTTTTGGGTCCTTTTAATCAAGGAAACAAGTCAGGGATACGCTGATTAATCGATATTTCTTATATAAGTTATGTATCTTTGTATCTTTTCTTCATAAAAATACCAATGAAACGCAAAAGATACCTAAAAGATACTCATATTGCAGTTGGATTAAGTAATTGCTACTTTTCTGGCTCTAGTTTCAATGAAATGGATCGCAGATACATTTGTATCTGAGTCAAACTTGAGTCAAATACCAATGAAATGCAAAAGATACTGGTATTGGGCTTGCGTAAAGCAATAGCTACTTTTGTATCTTTAGTTTCAATGATATCGAACGCAGATAAATTTGTATCTGAGTCAAACTTCACTTTTATATCTTTTATACCAAAGCTATAGTTTTATCCGAGCCACAGATACATAACTATCTTCAATTTCATTCAGCAAATCAAACTATATCTAAAGATACTATAATATCTTTTAATGGTGCTCCAGTTCAACCCACATACTAACCCGTTGCCAAGCTCTCACATGCACTGCAGCCGCTATCCATCAAATCCGAAATCACCGCAGATACGTTTGTATCTAAGCACTTAAGCGATCGCTAAACGAACGCATTGGACCAGCCCCAGCCCCCAGTCGCAGCCCCGAAACATATTAATTCGCCTGCCATCCTCCGCGGCCGCCAAATCCCAGACTTTGGCCCAGACTCGCCGACTCTCTTGGCCACTTAGCCATCCAAAGCGATCATTCAAATTTCAGTCTTTAGTCAAATTACAGACTCTTTTGGATGGATGGGGGGACCCGGCCTAAACCGTTCTCTCCCGCTGTATCTGTTTATCTCTGTATCTGTGCAATTTTGAGCTACAAATTTGGCGCCCACACACACACACACAGATACACCTAAAATGGCAGCTAATTGGAAGTAAATCGAGTTAAACTTTCTTTCCTCCTCCTCTGAAAAAAACCAAAAAACAGCAACAACGACAGACAAAAAAAACATTCGCGAATTGCACGCATGAAGCCGGAGAGGCATTTTGAGATACCTGGTATCTTGTGCTGTGTATCTCATAGTTTGCATAGCTAATTAGCCAGTGCCAGTGCCAGTGCCTCTGCCTCCAAAGAGTCACTGACTCCGACTCCGCGTCTCCGAGTCTTTCGCTGGCTGTTGCTGTTGTTGTCGGTGTTTGGATCATTGATCAAGAGCCAAGGCTAACGAACGAAATGTATCTCATGGAACGTTCTCACATTAGTCACGCGTTTAACATATTTTCGTTTCGTTTCGTTTCGAGAGGCCCGTTTTAAATTTAATATATTTTGTAGAGACGCGGAGGAGCGGCAGCAGGAGGTATGCAAATATTTTGTGCTGCAAATCAAGCGTGCGTAACCAGGAAGAGAGGAGCAGCAGCAGCAGCAGCAGCCGCAACAGATACGTTGAAGCAAGAAGTAGTTTGAGATACAGAACCCAAGACTCCCATCTCCCCATCTACCCATCTGCATATGCTAAACACAGCGACAGAGAGAGAGGAGGCAGCAGCAGCAGCAGCATTGTCTCCTACCGCGATCTACTCCACTCCACTCTCCACCCTGCCCCCCGTCTCTTGGGCACTTTTCTTGTATCTGATTTGCGACAGAGTCGAAGCGGCACTGCCTCTGAATATGGTAAAGAAGCTTTGGTAAAATGCTGGCGAATTAGGAACGCGGAATGCGATCGATACGTGCGCCGAGGCTGCGGCTGCGGCCGAAGAGAGGCACGGCATGTTGCACATGCCGCAATGTAGACTCCTGGTCGTAGACGTAGTCAGGGCTGCAGCCGTGACACGGCCACGGGTTTAGACGCTATAAAGAGTTCTATCCATTTAGAGGCTCACCGAGGCATCTCTGAGATACGCTTTGGCTCTGGCTTTAGCTTGTGGTCAGTGCGAGCGCGATTCGTTTCCCATATTGCTAATGCGAGGAGCTGCTCTTCGCTTCGAAGGCTGCAAAATCGTGCTCTCGGCCACAGGCGGCCACAGGCAGCTGCGGACTCTCTGTGGACTCCGATGCCATGCCAAATGGAGTCTCCCCAATGGCAATTAAGGAGCCCAAAACGTTCTGTTCTGCGGCTGCGGCTACGGCAGCGGCCTGGCCTGTCCTCTCCATGTCCATGTCCATGTCCATGTCTCTTGTACGGGGTTGTCAGGTTTTGCCTCTGCCTCTGTTGATGCTGCTGCTCGCAATTCTTAACGGTAATTATGTTGTTCGTTTTGGCAGGGCTGCATTTTGCGTAGCCCTCAAAGTGGATTCCATTGACCAATCTTCCAGATCCCCAGATCCCCAATCCCCAGATCCCCAGTCCCCAGAGCTTGTGTTAAATTGGATTAATTTGACAGTAAAATGCAAATGAGCCAAATGCCAAACGCAACGAAATTAAACTTTTAGGCTGCCTTTTCGCGGCGGACATGGACAGGGACATGTCGGCTCTTGGCTCTCGGCTGGCAACAAATTATGGAGGCTCTCCCTACGTTTGGCCATTTTTCTTGCAGCCTTTAAAATAATCAACATGTTTTTTCGGGGTGGGAAGGGGGGGCCACAGGAGGCACAGGGCGGCACATGTTGCTGCCGTGCAACAAGCAAAGTGCAGCAATAATTTTTAAATTGAATTTTTTTTCTTGTTGTTGCTCTTCTTTGAAGTAAGGCAAAAACAAACAAGAGACAGCAGATGGGCTCTGGAGGTCGAAGCAGCAGATACTCTTTGAAAAAACATAGGTAATGGAAGCAAAGTTTAAGATACATCTTCTGTGGGATATCTATAAGATACAGCAGTCATTGCCTTTCCGTGTGATATTTCGATGAAGTGTGCATTCCCTTTGGAAGAGCATAACAAGACAAGTTTTCTTGAGGTTTTCTTGGCTGCCCCAAGCCCCTCCCGACTCTTGGATTCCTTTGCCCTTCTGGCCACATGCATCACTGCAAAGCCGGCATCGTTTTTCATATTTTCTGCCTGCACACATGACTGCAGTTCTTTTTTCTCCGGCAATCTTTAATTTCTTCCTCTTTTTCGCTGGTTTTTTGTGTGTTGCCCAGAGATTGCTTAATCGATTTGCCATGACTTGGGCGCCAGAGCCCGAGCCCGAGCCCCACTCTGATAAATTGTTTTGCCATGTGTTTATTAATTATAGCGAGAACAAAAAATGGTATGCCAGTAGGAGAAGAGCCCCCTAAGAACTCTATCGATGTGGCTGCTCTTCCAGGTGGTCCCTCAAGCAAAACAGCACAAACATGCTGCAACAGAACTCTCCTGACAACAAGACAAAACATGCATTTGGTCTCTGGTTTTGGCTGGTTTTTGGCCATTTACAAATGGAAATTGCATTGATTTGCTGTGCCTGCCTGATGGGGGTTGTATCTGCTGCTGCTACTGCTGCTGCTGCTACTGCATCCATCTGCTGATCCATCTCGGAGAGTCAGAGCCAGAGACAGAGTCTAGCCCGAGTCTATCCACTTTGATGATATATTGCCGCCCAAGTAACATTCTTCCTCTTGGAGTCTTGGCCATATTTGATGCCCAGTTACGAGTACATGTTACATGACGTTGCTCTGTCCACAACATTGGACTTTGCTGTAGTTGTCGTTTTTGTATCTTCTCCTGCTACGATGTTGTCTTTGTATCTGCCCCAAACGAGTCGCAATGTTGTGTTTAGAGATCTGCTGCTGCTGCTGCTGCTGCTCCTCTCTGTGTGTTTTTTTTGTTGTTTGCATTTATTAGCATTTTGCCCTTTGCCGGGCTTCCAGTTGATGTTGGCTGTTGCTCCTGTCGCTTGTCAATTGTTGCTGCTGCCGCTGCTGCTGCTGCTGCTGCTGCTGCTGTGTGTGGCAACATTTTCAATTCAATTATATTTCATGTTCATGTTGCATCGATTTACATTATAATTTGTGTCTGTAGCGGAAGTCATTTGTGAGGCGAGGCAAAAAAGAAAAACCCCTGAAAAACCAGGCAGACAATCAAAGAGTTTGTCGCTTGTCGATCGCTGTAGGATGGTGGGATAGATACAATGAATATCTTATGGATACAGCACAGAGAGAGAGAGAGAGAGAGTTCTTCTTCAGCCCACATCTCAATCCACAGTGATTCTTTGCCAACAATTCCATTCATTAGGGGCTATGGAGACTCTTGGTTTTTCTGTAACCAATTGTCTCATAATTCTATGATTAGTCAGGCCATGTGTAAGTTCAGAAAGATCTCCATTCCGAGGGGGGACAATCCTCCTCCTAATCCATTTCCCAGCCAATCTTCAAGTGTCGCTTTCATTAAGCGCATCGAATTTCCCCCATGCCCAGGGCCCCAGGCCGCCTCGCTGACAGCTGAAAGAAATATTAAAAGAAAAGCGGAAAATATTTCCACAAGTCAAATAAATATTTCAGCTGTTTCTAAAAAAGAAAAGAAAAACTTTGTTTGACACCTTTCGACCATTGGCATATGGCTTTTGGCCCTCCGGCAGTCGATCCATCAATCAATCAATTAGAGCGTTTTTCCTCCAAGTTAAAGTGCATTTAGAAGCTGTATTAAAGGCGCTGCTGTTGGCCAGTTTTGCCCTTAATGTTCATCGTCATAAGCAGAGTAAACAGTTTTCTTTTTCCCAAGACTAATGAGGGGCAGGGACTGAGGCAGGGGCTGGGACTGAGGCTGGGGCTGGGGGCTGTGATCTAATGTTATGACAGCTCATCAAGTGTCAGCGCGGAATGGTGCTAAAGGAGCAGCCCAGGCAGGCATCTCTGTGCCTCTAATGACATTTACTTTTAACGTTTATTAAATGTTGCCCTATGTGTGTGTGCAAGGAGCTTAAATCAGTTGTGCCATGGGCCACGGGCCACAGGCACACTCTGGACATTAGTTGAGGATAATAAGGGTTCGTTTTAATGGGTTTTTGCTGGGTGTATGCCCCATGCCTCATGACCCAAGACCGACAACAACTCAAGAGTAGCTAAGGACAGGGTTTGTTGTTGTGTCTTGCATGTGTTTTCAAGTTCTTTTGAAGGTTTCAAGGGTACAGTTTTGAGTAAGAAGAGTTCTTAACTCAGATTTCCATAATTTACGAAGAGTCTCGAGAGTTTTGGCTGCGATCGAATCATTTAATGAACATAATCCCTGACCAAAAAGATCTGGTTCTGGGTCTGGGTCTTAAGTGGAATGATGTTTGGGCTCTGTTGTCTATTTAATAACGATAATTCCTACTGCTACTATGATCTTCCACAGATTAAATATCTCAATAGATAAAGTATCTTTCCTCGTACTTCCCATCCACACAACGATCTTCCATGTTTCGTATCTTCTTTTAAAAAAGTATCTCAGTGAAGTATCTCAGCGTTTGCCGCCCTAACAACCGCTCCGACGCTCTTCAAGGTCCCCCCATATCTCTAATAACAGCAATTTGTATCATCATCAAGTCGGTGCCTGCTGCTGCCTTAGAATTTTTGATTTGCTGATGTTTTTTGTGTTTTTTGTGTGTGTTGTGTGGTGCCTTTTGGATTTCTCTTTCAATGCGATTTCATGGGCTCTTGATTAACTTTGTTTCTCGTTCGTTGTCGTTTTCGTTTTCGTAAGCTGCTGGTAGTGGTAGAACGAACAATGGTCCAGTGCCAAAAAGCCTATTAAGTAGCTTTTTGATTTCCTTCTCCCCTCTCGACGCTCCTCCCTCTGCGGCTTTTGATGGGAGGTTCAGTGAACGTGTACGCCCTATAATTATGTGCTTTTGGCAATTAAACGACAGTTCTGCCGCCCCCCTCCCCCTCCGCAGCCCCTGCTCGCTGCCGCCTTGGAGGCTGGGGAGCCTCCAAATATGGTTAGTGTCATAATTCTTGTCAAAAGCCAACCCCCAAGCGACTAAATTCCGCAGACGACGACAGAAAAAAAGCCCAGAGAGTGGAGTGGCGAGTGCCGAGTGGCGAGTGGAGTGGAAAAAACTGCATAAACATTGCTGATTGAAATCAACTTTGGCATGAAATCAATCATCGCAAGAGACGGCAACCCTTCTTCTCTGCTTCTCTTCTTCTTCTTTTCGCCATTTTTTCGGTTCGGTCCTGCCTTTTGCTTTATCCAACTTGGAAATCTTGCCCAGGGCCGCGTCGCGGCTTTGTGTTCCGCTGGTGAATGGAATACCCTATCGAAAGGGGTTGCATTGAAATTCGATATACATTTTATAGGGTTATAGAATCATAATTTGATGCTGCGATTGCTTGTAATTGGAGATTTGTGGTTGAGTTGGAGACACCTTGAGCACTCCATGCCATATATATTAAACGATTCTTTATATATTTAAATATGTGTATACAATTGCTATCCATTGCTCCACACTTTCTGGAGTTTCAATCCATTAGAGTTCTCTAAATATACAAACCCTTAGAAAGTTTAATGAATTGGAAATCACATTTCTCAATCCATTATAGAGCATCCATTCATAGAGTATTTCCTCTTCCACTTGATGGAACTCTCCGTCGCTGGTTGCCCCTCAATTCCTTTCGGCTTTCGGTCAGTGTTGGGTTTCGCGCTTCGAGTGGCCCTAGACCTGGGCAGCGGCGGCAGGACATGCAACATGTGACATTGAGAGCCTCCAAGTCGGCTGGGGCAGTGGCAGGCACTTCAAGGCTTCGGATCGGGGCTCGCGGGCTCTCCGGCTTTATATTTATGATGATGATAGTCAAGCGGAGGGCAATTTCTGTTTGTGCTGCCGTTTTTCAGCTCATTTATTCATATTTACATTTAACATGCGTTTTTCTCTAACGAAGTCAACGTAAATCGATATTCAATAAACGACATCTGTGAGCATTTTTTTTTCCAAGCCCAAGCCGAAGCCCCCTTCGCGACCCTTAGCCAGCCACGATAATGATCTCTTTGTTGAGCTAGAAGGAGGATGGAGGCAGAGAAGGCAGGCAGGCAGGCAGCTGGGACAGTCCCAGGTCCGGGCTCAGAGACCAGGGCTCAGGGCTCAGGGGTTAGAGAGCTGCCACTGCCGCTGCTGCTGCTGCTGCTCCGATGCATATCTGTCAGGGATGTCAAAACGACAAAACATAATTTATGCTGCACATGCGACAGACGACAGTCCGTCCCGTTCCCTACTGGTTCCGTACTGGTTCCGTACTGGACCCGTACCGCCAGTTAAACGAGGTTTATGGACAATTGTTTATGGCCCTACTTGAATCTGGTTTTCATTTTCAATTCGGGGGCTACCGTTTCGTTTCTCTTTCCAGAGATTTCCTTGAAATCTACTACCTCATTTACCATTCACTACATGATTTACTAATAAATTGTATTTCTCTTTCGTTTTAGGTAAGGAAACACACATCACATCACATCCCATCGCCTACGATCTAGCTGAGAGATCTTGCTGCGAGAGAGCAAAGAATTCTCAAAAAAAAAACACCAACAAAATGTGGAGCATTTTTGGAAACTGTGTCGCTGTCATAAATCAGACAATCCATTGACACATTTCGTAGAGCTTTTCGGGTTTTTTTCGGTTGTATTTTTAACAGTTCCAACATCTATCAAAAATAATTAATAGAAAACTTGTCGAAATGTCAATGGGCATGACAAATGTAATTAATTTCCGCTGTAACTTTTTCCACTGACAAATTATGGAACTATTGGGCCTTAGATCATTCAAATGGATTCAATTTTCAAGTTTTTGGTGGTATTTTGGGTCTTGGGCTTTGGGTTTTCCATCTCCCGGTGCCAACTGTGAAATTGTTCAAATCGGCTTACGAAATGGCCAAATTAAAATCCAAATAAAATACAATTAAGAGATTAGACCGAATGATTAATTGGATTTTTCGTTTCAAGCTTCGTTTTTTGTATTTTTTCTTCTATTTAGTTGTCAAAAATTATACGCTTTTGGGGTCCGGGGCATATCGGTTACTCTAGAAAGTGGTTTGGGACTTTTGACAGGTGATAATGACAGGCTGTAGGACGGCGGATATTATTTATATTACGGCCAAGTCAAGGGCTCGGGGTGCATGATGGTGCAGGTTTCTCTTTCCCTTCGGGGGTTGTAGATCCCCACGAGGGATAGGCACATATTTGTTCAAAAATAAAAATAATGAGGGTGTGGCCAAGGAATCAACTCTGGAAGTGCACTTAATGAAATGAAGTGAAATGTCATGTGCAGTTGAGTAAATGAAGCCTTGATGCGATTAGTGTATGCAGTTAATGAAATTAGGTATCGATCAATAGTAGCGATTGGGTTTTCAACAGCAGTAGAATTTGTAGTTTATTTAGTTACTTTCTGGATATTTTTGAGCATGTTTTAAACTTTATAATGATGCACTGGCACTTCCCTTTTGCTATAAGATCGAAAATTGTATCAAAACCCTAGAAGATGTGTATCGATAATTCGATTATTAAGTTTACAATTTTCTTACAGCTAAAGAAAGTCTTATAAAATCCATTTTTTCGTCCACCTTGCGTATACTGAAAGGTAAACAATTCTACAAAAATATAAAAAAATATATACTGTTCTATATCTATGTGTATCGATTATTAATCGATTACTGTCTGAGTTTAAAATTTTCTAAGATCTTCTGTCGATAATTAACTCAGAATCCTATTATACCCATATTTTTGTCAGTGTTGGTTATCGATTATTCCTCGATTGTTATTTTATATTCAAATTTCAGCAGAGAAATTTCCATTTCGGGCCTTTGGCCATCAATTTTCTTCTTTAAAAAGAAAAACTAATGCCAAAGATGAATCGAAGTAATTCGAATATTAATCGATTATTATGTTCGTTTCCAATTTCATCGGAGAAATTCACTTTTTTAGGACTATATGAATCATTTTTCTTCTTTTTTCTACTTTCATTCTTCCAAAACTATGATTATTCTCTTTAAAATCAAAAGAATCAAATTGATTCGATAGCTAGAATAGAGTTATACCACCTTTAACACCCAATTTTGTATATTCTTTTACACTTTACCTACTCCATTGCCATAATCAGCTGCTATTCAGTAATCTACAACCAAAAGTCGAGAGTATCTCAAGCATATCCCCCCCTCCCCACATGGCACCTTCCATTATGTCTCCGTCATATATCATACGTGTATGTTTATCACATCATCTTTTGACAAATGATCTCACATTATGATGCAGATTTTGGATTAGCATAGCTCTTAGCCGGCTCCTCAAGCGCGTCCAATGTTGAAGTTCAACTTTTGGGTTACATCAGAGCACCAGCCACAGTCCCAGCCAGTGCCCAGAGTAGCCCCATGCAGGTTCTCGATAAACCAAGAAAACATTGCTTAAATGGAGCCCCAAAAGGACTGGGGGCCGGGCAGATAGAAAACAAAGATATAAACTATAAAAGAGTTGATAAAACGAAAAAGAAAAAAAAAAACCGAAAAGGAAAGGAAGTACAAAATATGACATTGATAGCCATTCGCCGCCCTTTTTTTTTGCGTGTGCCTCTCATATATATTTATGACTGGGGACGGGGACTGGGGACGGGGTCCTTAAAAGGATTTCAGTGTTTTTTTCATTTATGAAATTATTGATAAGAGCTGGCGACGCTCTTTTGTGGCGGTTTCTTTTAGCCGGAATGCATATGTGCCACTGATAAGAGGAGGAGCAGGAGTCCCACATGAAATTCCCTTTGGCGGAAAGTGGTTTCCCTTTGGTTTCCCCCCCACATCACTCGTATGAGACTCGAATGTCGAATTTAATTAACAGCGCAAAAGTCGCACAAAAATGCCAGGAACGGGAAGGGGGGGGGGGGGGGATTGCCCCTTCAGACAATGGAAAGTTTTTCTAGGGAGCTCGCTCGCTCGCTCTCCCTCTCTCTCTGGGAATACCGAATGCCCTGTGGCGCCAAATTAACAATATGCGTACAATGTGCGAAAAAAATAAAATAGAACGAGCAGGAACCAAGAAGCAAGAGCTGAGAGCTAAGAGCCAAGAGCACAGCCAAGATGGAACCAGACATCGGTCTGTCTGAGCATTTTCGCTGGCACCTTCGGGCGTTTTGGCTCATTAGCGACTCTGCCAGACTCTGGCGTGCTCTGGCATAAATTTGACATTGAAAATGCGAGAGGAAAATGCTCCAGACGGCCAGACGAATCGTTTGTTAGCGGATGAACAGTGGGCCCATACAGACAGGGTATAAGGAAGGTGGTAATAGAAACCTAGCAGAGCTTCAAGTAGATTCCATTTCTCAGACTCAACTCCCTTACTTTCATATACCATTTCCCAGTTTTTCTCCCGTTCTGGCACCACTGTGCCACCCATTCTCCAGGCAGGGGCAAAGCAGGCGCCTGCGGTTTCTCTCTTCTTGTTTTGCCTAATCAAATACTCAGTCCAACGGGTAGAGGGGTCTGGCGCCAGGGGATGGGTGGGCTATGCGAAAGGTTTGTCTTGAGGGTTTGTCTGCTCGCAAGATATTCCCAATATGTTTCAACATTTTGAATAATTTATTTGATTTTTTGATTTCTTGTGCATTTTTTGTTGTAATAACGAAAACAAAAACAATAAAAGTGGATCTGTGGAATCCGAGAGGGGTCGAGGGGAGGGTCATATGTTTGGCTCGAAGCTCGTTGAAAATCCTCACATTACGGGCCATAATCCCATGTTGGTTTATTGCGGTTTTTATTGCCTGCCCCTGGGTACGGTTTTTGGGCAAATATACTCTCTCTCTCTCTCTCTCTCTCTCTCTGTCTCTCTCTCCTCAGAAGTTTCTTGGCATATTACATAAATGTGATAATGATTTATGCCGGCGACTCCCGATCATGAAAGCCGGGGGGAGGAGGAGGGGGGGTAAAGAGGCCCACATCCGCCGTGTTGGTAGGTAAATACCAGCATTTAAATAATTGGCAACCAGGCTGCTTCCGCTTCAGGATGTTGTTTCTCCTCTCCCTCTGCCTACTCACCCTCTCCCCACCCCGCGGGGCCTAAGCAAACACACAACAAACAATCAGAGATACAGAGAAAGAGGGGAAATCGGGGTAGAACAAACGCAAGGCGCGCAAATACAAAGGCAAACAAATAAAAACAAAAACAACAAAAACACATTTCTCCTTCGGTTTTAGCAGAAAGGAAGTTGGTCGACTTGAAGATGTTCTAAAAAACAGAGGAAGTCTTCTAGGTGGGGGGATGGCTACTCCCAACAGCTGGCAGTGGAAGCGATAGGCAAAAGATACAGATACGAAGCTGTAAATAGTCGGAATAGAAGCTACGAAAACGATAGTCAGTGTTTCCAGAGGTCCTCTGTGGTACCTAAAGGTTATACGATCTGTGGTTGATACTCAGCGAACTCGTGAAGATCTACTTTAGTATCGAAAGTGATCGCAATCGGAGAACTATGACTAGAAGGCAAGCCCGCTGCACACTCGACAACCCTAGGCTCACTCGCTTTGCTCACGCAGATATGAGTACCCTATCAGGACCCCAATGTAGACCCAAAACTTGTTTACATACCACAAAGATAGTGCCTCTATCCAGCTTAAGATTCACCATCTTTTTCCTTCTAATGCCCTGCCTCTTCTCCATTCCAAAGGACTCTTGGCCATACCCTTTCCCATTCAACACTGAGTTGAAAAGAGGCGGGTGCAAAATTATAAGCGCCTTCGCGTATTTAACTCCACACAAAAACAACAAAACAAATCCTGCAACACACACCGACTCACTGGCAGGAGCCACCCCCCCCCCCCCTGCCCGCCCCTCACCCCCCGCACATCATTCATATTTACTCGTACAAAAGCTTAAGTGGCAAAAGTTGTGCAAAAGGCTTACAAACTCCTCAAGCTTTCAGACAGGCCAACCCCCCGGCTCCCATAGGGGTTGGGGTGGGGGTGGGGGTGGGAGGGAACCCTTTCCGCTTTGCTTTTGCCCCAAGTTGCATGCACATTAAAAATTAAACATTTCAGCATAAATAAATAAGCAGCGATAGAGACAGCAGCAACCTCCATCATCTGGCGGCAAATCAAAAAACTTTGCTATTGCTTTGCTCTGCTCTGCTCTGCTCCTGTTGTTGTCCTGCAGAAGTCGCGCTGCACTAAAAGCTTATAAATTATGGTCGAGTTTTCTCTGTTGCCATGTTGAAGCCGATTGCAATAACAACAGAAACCCCAGTAGGAGGTTCGAGAGTCGATATCTTTGGACTAGGGGTGGCACAGACCCTGAGAGCCTCTAGTTCTCAAGCGATTGCTATGAATTTTGTAATTTAGGTAGATAATATTTCAATAAACAATGCTATGAAATATGAATATTATATCTGGAAAACTGTGGGAGCTATAAGTTCTAACAGTCGAAGATTGTTCATTCAAAACGTGGTTCCAGGGCCTAGAATACAGGGTATACAATGGGACAGTACTAGAGAACCGATTGGAACGGGAAACAGGAATAAAAGAGCACAACGAAAATCAAAATGGCACTTGAACAACAGAACAACAACAACAACAACAACTACAGCTCAAGCTCTGTTAATTTTTTAACAGTCCACCGCCCCGCCCCCGTCGCCCTCGCAGTTACTTCACACAGTCAGAGTCCTTGAATGGGGGAGAGCTTTCCGACCTGTCGCTTTCCCCATCGTTATAAATGCGGGCGAAAATACTCGTAGAAAAATGTGTGGCAACAGAAAAGTTGCCAGCAGAACTCTCCGACTCTCTGACTGCCAGAATTTGACATTTTTGGAACAGGCAAAGAGGAAAAATGAGTAAACTTTTACTTTCTGAAGAGGGCTAGGATTTAAATCAGTAAAGGATTTAAATGGAATTGAATAATTTGGTTAATGGAAAATCGGTTTGAAAGGATTGAGATATTGAAGGGTGATTTGTATCAAAGTAAAAATTAGAATTTAAGGAATAATGTAGATTGGATGTAGGATAAGGGCATGATGCCTCCTCCTTGGGCAGTAGCTATGTATTCCGGGACTGTCGAATCCCGTATATCTCTCATACATTTATGTATATTCAATTACCTAAAGACATTTAGCATACATGATGATGGTTTTCCAGCAAACTGCACCTGTCTGCATCGCATACCATCCCCTGCCTACGCCTCGTGTGCTGTGTTGTCTGTCTTGTGGGTGCCAAAACAATTTGGGCGGAGAGGCGGAGAAATTGCCCAAGTTATTTGCATATGCATTTTGAGCAGCAGGCTCCCATCGTACAGGCCCGGGCCCGGGCCTCCGGGTTACACGTTTAATGTTGCCGTCAGTTTTCGGGAAAGTTGTGATTTTTTGTACCCCGCTACTCGTGGGGTAGCCAGGCATATCTGGCACTCTCAAGGCCTGGACGGGGTATTTGATAGTCTTTCTCTCTCTCTCTCCCTCTCTCTCTTATTGTTTTTGTCACTGTGTACTGTTGTTGTTGACATGCTAATAATGCTGCATATTGGCATAAGAACTGAGATGCTGAGAACTTCGAGTCGTCACTGTTTTAGCACCTACTGGACTCCCTCCGAAAGTCAAACAACGACAACAGCAAATTAGCAGAAATGCAACAGCAGAGCCCCACCGCCCGCCACAGTGGCAGCCACAGAAGTGGTGGCAGGCATATCGACGGCACAGCAGCGGCCGGGCAGATGTTATTGCTTCTGGGATACACAGTTTCGTTTATGCTTATGTTAGACAAACATACAACATAAGGAACAACAAAACGCAAGAACAACAACAGCAGCAGCAAAGCAAGAGAAACAAGAAATGAAGCCGGGCTTTGAGCAGACGAAGCGGTAGATACCCTAAAAAGATGGTACCCAAGGGAGAAATATATATAAAGAGGAGTATATATGTATATGTATATAGATGTATGTGCAGCCCAAGAACTATTATACCCTCTGTAAAGGGTAGAATGCGATAAGACAAGAACAGCAAGCGAGAGCGAAAGAGAGACCGTGAGCAGCAGCATCTCCAACAGATTTCTTAACAGCAAAAACAACAACAGAAATGCATTTCCTGTTGTTATTGTTGTTTCTCCCGCAAGCTGCCAATCCCCCCTCCCCGTTAGTGGGTGCATTATGAGTTCTGCACTCTCTCTCTGCCTCTCCCTCTCTTCTGGCATGTATATTTGCTTAGGTGCACTGCTTGCATGCTTTCAACGCCAGCAGCACTTTTTGCTGCTGCTCAGCCGCTGCTCTGCCGTTGCTGTTTATTTACTCAAGACTTCTTTAACATTTCCCCCTCCCGCGTTCGCTTTTGCTCTTTGCTTACACGAAATGCATGCATAAATTGCCCCGAACACCGCACCCACCCTCACACACGCAGGTACGACTCGCACGCACACGACACACAAATGAAGAGAGCACATGCCAAATGAGCGTAATTAAGTGCAGAAGAGAGAGAGAGACGAGCAGGGTCTGCTTGTGTGACACTCGCACTGGCGGGAGAGTGGGAATTATACAGCCATATACAGAGACTAGCTTAGGCTTCAATCATATGCATCAATCAAGCGGTGGCTTTACTGAACTGAAAAGGGGGTGCGAATTATTAGCCTTAGTTCCTAGTGTCATACGTGCAAAACCAGCCTGAGCCTGCTTCCTCATCCGCCGCTCAGGGCTCTACTGTTTTTTGCTGTTCTTCTCCATTCCCGATGCTGCCTGTCAAAGTTTCTCTCCAGAAATTCCCCTTTTGTTTTTGCATTTTTACATATTACTTAATATGGAAAAAACCTCAACTTTTCCATCTGCATCTCGCTCTCTCTCTCTCTCTCCAGCTCGTTGTTGCAGTGCGTGTGGAAAATTCTTGCAGCAAAGTTTACATATTTCATTTTACCTGATTTGTTTTTTCCCTTTGGGGTTTGACTGCATTTCCCTGCCTTCCCGCCTGCCGCCCTCCCGCCTGCTGGCTTATCGAAGTTCCCTCTCCCCCTTCCCCTTTCCGTTCTCGCTCTTTCATTCTCTTGGCTTTTCCGTGTGGTTTTCCGTTTGCTTTATGTGGAAATGTTTACTCTCCGTCCGACAGATTTTTGCTTAATTAAATATTTTGTTAGTTGGCAAAGAAAAATTCTTTCAGGTGGTTTCCACAAAATAAAGAGAGATGGAAATCTCTATTTTTTGTGCTGCTGATGAAGACGGATGCGATGGGAGATCTTCGTTTAGTGCATCGGGTAGCCCTTTTTAATAAGCAGTGCGTCGCCATGACTGTGGAACTATTCAAGTATTTCGTCATTTAAATTAGCACACACAAGAGAGTGACCATGGCAACGGACCATCCAGAACAAAGGGGAAGCCGGCACAATGGCTTCTCTTTGGACATGGCCAAAATCAGACAATCAGACAATGGCTCAATGGCGCCTCTCTCTCTCCCTCTCTCTCTCCCTTGCTATTCCGCACACAACAAAAGACTGCTTGCTTTGGTGGCAATTGCAGCAACAGCAACAACAACATCAAAAGCACAGCAGCAGCAGCAACAACAATTGACAAATGTCCGACTATTCCTGTTGTTGTCTTTCTCTGTTTTTTGTTCCAGTATCTGTTTCACTCTTTGGCTAAAACACAATTGACAAATTTCATCATTTTTGCTGCAAATGGAAGGGAGCTGGCATGAGTCAGAAATCACCGAAATCACTGAATGGTGATCACAATGTCACGATGGTATGCAATTTGCATAAAGGTCACTCTTTTGGGGGTGCTCATGTTACAGTTACTTCAAAGATGTTTGCTAGATACAAAGATACACTTTCCAACAGTTGTGTTCTCCCTTCAAAACCCACCTTATCTATCCTTATATTAGTTACTCTCCAAATCCCATCGATTGCAGCACTCCAGTGATTTATACAGTGACTTTTCTCAGCTCCATCTCTGCCTGGTCTTTCCTCTCGGCCAGCTCTCATCCTCTGAGAGCTCTCATTACTATCCGCTTTCAATAAATCTGGAAAACTTAATTTCCGGCTGAATGATGTTACTAACCTGGCTCCATCACACCACAACCGAGAGACTCCCCCCCCACACCGCACCACACTCTCTGGTGTCCACTCTTCTCTGTGTCTCTCTCTCGCACACACATTTTTCACCTTTAAGCGCTTTTCGTAATTACATTTCAGCTGTTCCCCGACTATTCTGTTCTGTTCTGTTCGGTTCCATTTGTTCTCTTCGTGCTTTCTCTTTGGGTCCTTCTGGTGCTTCTGCTGCTGCTTTTAATAAAGTTTATCTAGCGTTGTCCTTTGTCTCTCATCCTTATCGACAGACACAAATTTATGTTTGGTCTTTAGTTAGGTCTCGCTTCTCCACTGCCCAAGCTCTGCTCTGCCCTGCTCTGGGCGCACAAATATTTTCATGAAGTTAATTGAATTTGAGAGGAGCCTCGAGTGAAATTCTCTTCTGTTTAACATAATTTCAGCTTGGATTTTCCCTAGCTTCGGGGGGGTCCTCCCATTAATGGGCCCTTAATTGCCGCCGCATTAAGTGACAAAACTTGTTTGGCCGTCGAAAGATGAATCTCTTTTTTTTTCGGTAAATCCCCAGAGATCCTTAGATCCTTAGATCACACATGTGCCGGCTACCATCCGCTCTTGAGCATGAAATATTAGAACACTCTAGGATCCGGGGGTGCTCTCGTTCCCGCTCTCAAGTGGCTGTCTCGAGTGTAGGGTTACTGCAAGACAAGATTTCCCTTTTTACCGTTTCCCTTGTGCCCTTACAACAATGAAATAACACGTTTTCTTTATTCCAGGTGAAAATCCACGCATCATCGAGCATCCCATGGACACGACGGTGCCAAAAAATGATCCATTTACGTTTAATTGCAAAGCCGAAGGCAATCCAACACCAACCATACAATGGTACAAGGATGGACGCGAACTGAAGACGGATGCGGGCTCCCATCGCATGATGCTGCCCGCGGGTGGCTTATTCTTTCTCAAGGTACGCATCGGAGTCGACTCCTTCTCCTCTATCATTACAGGGCCTTACAGCTGTCGTTGCAAGAGGCCACAGCCGAGGCAAAGGAGGGGGTTAAGGAGTTGCAATTCCTTTATTGGGTTCCTGGGAACCCATGCCAATCATTGAGGCCTCCCTGCCTGCCTCTCTCCTGCCTCATGTGAAACGCAACATTTGTGCATAAACAGTTCTCTTTCTGTTTTTTTTTTTTTTTGTGGGTTTCGTGCGGCGTTTTATCTTCAGTCCGATATTATTTTACGGGCTTCCGTCTGGTTGCATTCTCCTCCAGTCGATACGGAAAACAGCCTGATGAACAAACAAAAGATTGTTGTTTTTTGTTGCTGCTTTGGGGGTTAGACGACAGCCCCCTGCCCCCCGCCCCAATATCATTTCGTGCGTGCACATTTCGCAATTTCTGCTAACGAGACTCCTTCTCAGGAGCCCAACCCCCCCCCCAAAAAAGGCCAGAAAGGGTGTGCAGACATTGCAATATCCTCGGACTCTGTTTATATTAAATTCCTACTCGTCGTAACCCCTCGCCCTCCCCCCTCCCACTCCCCATGAAATTTTCATTAAATGCAGTAAATTTTTTGTGCTATATGTTTTTCCACAAATTATTAATGGACGAGTGAATCATTCGAGGGAATTTCATTCAAATTTAAAGTCAAATATTCATAAATTAGGGCAGTGTCGGGCATGCCACACCCACGAATTACAGTTCATCCCAAGTCCAGGCAATTTATTTGTATTTTCTACTGGGGCCTGTCCCCCGAAAGTCAACCCCATCCGGAGTACTTCTTTGTTGCCAATTAAAATTGAAGTGGCCCAGTGATTAAGGCCCCCAAACCCCCGTAGGGCCCTCGGCTGGAGTATGTGCCTCCTCTTCAATGTTTGGATGTATTTTTTAATTAAATTAAATTGCGTATACGCAGACTGGACAACAGGAAGAGCTCTGTTTTGGGTTGAGTCCGAGGCACGTTTCACTTTTATTTGATTTCGGATGAGCAATTTTGAGACTTTTTGATCTGACACGTGGCCCGGCCCGGTCCGGCCCTAAGCCCTGGCCTAAAAACTACTTAAATCTTTTAACTCGTGTATCTAATAATCTCTCGTTTCTACCCCAAAAAAGGTCATCCACTCACGCAGGGAGAGCGATGCGGGCACATATTGGTGCCAGGCCAAGAACGAGTTCGGTGTGGCACGCTCCAGGAATGCAACATTGCAAGTGGCATGTAAGTATTATCAATCGAAAAGACTCTATTAAAAGTAAGGAATGGCAAAGGGAAACAATTATTTCAGGGATGTCTTTTAAAACTTAAAATTTGATTAAATTTCAAAGATTATTTGGAATATGTGAAACCTTTCGCAACACACTCTTTGGTAGATAGATTTCCCACCAAAACCTGGAGTTTCATTCAAATCCTTCGTGGGTTACCCGTTTCAATCCCACTTAGAGTAGGTTATCCACACGAAAATCACCCCAAAAATGGCTACATTTCAAGAAGTCTTGTCCAGTCTGATGAATGGCATGTCGACTTCCTCCAAAACGACACTGATGGATCGCCTAAACGAAGCAAAAATTTCAGAGCTAATTGGAGGGTTGCATTTCACGAAACGTACCGCCAACGTACCGGGCAGCTGCATTCACAGCTATTGGCTTTCTAATTAATAAAATGAAATGAAGTTAAATAAAATAAAGCAAAATCGCAGAGCTGCTTCCGTAGTCCGTAATCGATAGCCAACTCATGAGAGAGGGTGCCCAGGGGGGAGGGGGGCGGGGCTCTGCGTCAGTTTTGAGTGGCGGAAAAGGAGTAGTCGGTATTAATTAATTGGGCAAAAGCATAATGGGGATTTCGATTGAATTTCAGTGATGCTTAAAGCCATAAAACTTGACCACTTTTGATGGGGGATGCACCTCCTTGGGTCGTCAAAGTCAGAATCTCTCTGGCATTGAGTGTTTTTATGTTTTTTTTCATGGGGTCACGGTACGCTCTTGCCGTTGCCTTTGCCTTTGGCGTTCAGTGGAGCGCATTATGCGTTTATTGAAGTGCATTTTGCATTTCACATTTCGCCTTTTACATTTTGTACATTTTGTACATCGCATTTTCCCTCAATAAAAGCGAACCGAACCCGTACCAAAGAGAGACCCGGTGGAAAATGCGGAATAAATAAAAGTACGCATTGCAAATGCCAAAGCTTATTAATATTTCTGTTGGCTGTTGCGAGAGCTGTGTGTCCGCTCAAAGCCTTAAACCTGGGCATCATTACCAAGCTTTTATTGGCATATTGAGCGGTGGATGGATGGCTTATAAAATATGTAGGAGCGGACCGGGTCCAGCACCAGCTCTCGCTCTCTCTTGCTGCCATTCCACCTGACAGTTATTAATATTGAATCAATCAAAGCCCTTACTTTAGGGCAACTCCCTCCCTCCTCCTATCTCCCACACTGACATTTCTCCTCTGCCACTCTCTGTTCCATAGTTCTTCGCGATGAATTCCGTTTGGAGCCGCAAAATACTCGAGTGGCCCAGGGCGAAGTGGCCCTGATGGAATGCGGTGCCCCGCGTGGCTCTCCGGAGCCGCAAATCTCGTGGCGCAAGAACGGACAGACCCTCAATCTGAGTGCCGGCAACAAGCGTATTCGCATTGTCGATGGAGGCAATCTGGCGATTCAGGATTCCCGCCAATCGGACGATGGTCGCTACCAGTGCGTCGTGAAGAACGTCGTGGGCACCAGGGAGTCGGCCACGGCTTTTCTCAAGGTTCATGGTAAGTATTTCGCCTCGAGAAACTTTCCACAGATACAGATACAGATACAGATACATATCAATCTTTGCTTCTCTCGTCTTGCAGTGCGGCCCTTCCTCATTCGTGGACCGCAGAACCAAACGGCCGTCGTGGGCAGTTCCGTGGTGTTTCAGTGTCGCATTGGCGGCGATCCCCTGCCGGATGTCCTTTGGCGGCGCACCGCCTCCGGCGGCAATATGCCTCTGCGTAAGTTTTCCTCTCTCTCGGGGTTCAATTAACCGGAAATGCTCGGCCAGCCATGCTACTTTCTGCCCGTTTCTGGGCCAGTTATTCACACATACAGGAGCCGCAATTTCAAATGAAATTAAAGCTTTTTGTTTACCCCAACCGCTCGAGTGGAGTCGGCAGAGTTGCCCACAGAAATAGAAATAGAAATAGAAATAGAAACAGAGAGCAGAAAGCAGAACAAAAAGTTAGTTTATGCGGTTGCTTTGGCCTGTGGCTTTTCGTGTTGGCCAATTGGCAGTGTATAAGGGAAATGCACTGAGAGAAAGGCATACCCTTTACTATACGATACATAAAAGAGGATCTACGAGTCCCTGAAGCCTTCAATTTCCTGCCATTACAAAGGTTTGCCCTGAACACGTGCCCCGCCATTTCTCTCAGTGTAGAAAACACCTACAGCACCGCCACAGTCCAGTTCTAGGTTGTTGTTGTTGCTAGTTTCGGTTTTTGGGTTTGGGGGTTGTGCGGTTCCCCCCACGCCTCTGCCAGCCACCCCCCCTGGGCACTGGGCAAACACAACTGTAACTTTTAATTCCGTTAATTGCCAATCTCTGTTGGCAGCAATCAACAATTTTGCTTGCACAACACTCGACTGTTGCAATGTTGTCCTTCAGACAGACAGACAGGCGACTCCTCGACACTCATTCAGTCAACCTCTCTCTAAAAGGAGTGCAACTAACCCCTGCAGGGGGGGTGAAAAGAAAGCCCAGGCCATCAACAGCAGCTAGTTTACGCTTCTTTAAAGACCTCAAAGAAAAATAGCATAAAACCTGCCACAGAAGGCAGAGCAGGGCCTGGTGGCCTCGGTTGTTGTCCTAAACTTTTGTTAAGCAAACAATTGGCACAGTGGCCGGGAAGAGACCTGATGGGGGGGCCATCCCACATTTAAAACCTATTTCGCAGTCAACCAACCAAAAAGAAAGCACAGAGAGAGCCCGGTCTTTGTTTATTGTAAGAAAAACCACAAAAGGTGCTCAGAATCAGAGAACGCCTCCTTTGAGAGCACACATCCCTGCCTCAGAGGCAGAGCCTGGGCGCCTGGGCGCCTGAGAGCTGTCTATGTCTGTGTCTATGTCTTGGCTTACTTTGCTGCGGTTATTTGGCTGCTGGCTTGGCTGTGTTCCTGGCCATTTTTACGCTACTTGAACTACTAACGAAGTAGAAAGAGGGGACCAGCAAAAGTTTCAGTTTGTTTTTCCTTCCGGGGGTGGCGGGGGGTGCCACACATGAGTTCTTCTTCGACTAACCCACACTCTCCGACTGTCTGTTCAGGTCGTGTGCACGTACTTGAGGACCGGAGTCTGAAGCTGGACGACGTCACGCTGGAGGACATGGGCGAGTACAGTTGCGAGGCGGACAATGCGGTCGGCTCAATTACGGCCACGGGCATCCTCACCGTTCACGGTAAGTTAATTGCCTGAAAGCTACGGACTGACTCAAGAGCTAACCGGACACACTCCCACCCACTCTTTTCCCCGTTACATTCGACAGCCCCGCCCAAGTTTGTGATACGCCCCAAGAATCAACTGGTGGAGATCGGCGATGAAGTGCTGTTCGAGTGCCAGGCCACAGGCCATCCCCGGCCGACGCTCTACTGGTCGGTGGAGGGCAACAGCTCGCTCCTGCTGCCCGGCTACAAGGACGGTCGTCTGGAGGTGACCCTCACCCCCGAGGGTCGTTCGGTGCTGGCCATCACCCGGTTTGCCCGCGAGGATTCCGGCAAGGTTGTGGTCTGCAATGCCCTCAATGCCGTGGGCAGCGTCAGCAGCCGGACGGTGGTCTCGGTGGACACCCAGTTCGAGCTGCCGCCGCCCATCATCGAGCAGGGTCCCGTCAACCAGACGCTGCCCGTGAAATCGATTGTGGTGCTGCCCTGCCGCACCCTGGGCACGCCCGTGCCGCAGATCTCGTGGTATCTGGACGGCATACCCATCGACGTGCAGGAGCACGAGCGAAGGAACCTCACGGAGGCCGGCGCCCTGACCATCTCCGATCTGCAGCGCCACGAGGACGAGGGCCTGTACACCTGTGTGGCCAGCAACCGGAACGGCAAGTCCTCGTGGAGCGGCTACCTGCGGCTGGACACCCCCACCAATCCCAACATCAAGTTCTACCGGGCCCCAGAGCTCTCCACGTACCCGGGCCCGCCTGGCAAGCCCCAGCTGGTGGAGAAGGGCGAGGACTCGGTGACCCTCAGCTGGACGAGGAGCAACAAGGTGGGCGGCTCCAGCCTCGTCGGCTATGTGATTGAAATGTTCGGCAAGAACGAGACCGACGGCTGGGTGGCGGTGGCCACCCGGGTCCAGAACACCACGTACACCCAGTCGGGCCTCGTGCCGGGCGTCAATTACTTTTTCCTGATTCGCACAGAGAACTCGCATGGCCTCTCGCTGCCCAGTCCCATGTCCGAGCCGATTGCTGTGGGAACGGTAAGTTGTTTGTTTCTATCCAAGTAGAGCCGCGGCCCTTGCCGCTCGTCTAATCCTTGCCTTCTTTCGTCTTTAGCGGTACTTCAACAGCGGCCTGGACTTGAGCGAGGCTCGGGCCAGTCTCCTGTCCGGCGATGTGGTGGAACTGAGCAACGCCAGTGTGGTGGACTCCACCAGCATGAAGCTCACTTGGCATGTAAGTAATCCCCCCCCACCCCCACCCTACCACTGCCTAATGCCCCACCTCATCGTCACCTCATTCTCCATGCAGATCATCAATGGCAAATACGTCGAGGGCTTCTATGTCTATGCGCGTCAGTTGCCAAATCCAATAGTCAACAATCCGGCTCCGGTATCCACCAACAGCAATCCGCTGCTGGGCCCAACCTCTGCCTCCGCCACGGCCTCGGCATCCGCATCGGCATCGGCATTGATTTCGACAAAGCCAAATATTGCCGCTGCCGGGAAACGTGATGGCGAGACCCACAATCCACAGCAGCAGCAGCAGCAGCCATCGAGTGCGGCTCTGAGCACCAAATATCGGATGCTGACGATACTCAACGGCGGCGGCGCCTCCTCCTGCACCCTCACGGGGCTCGTCCAGTATACGCTGTATGAATTTTTCATTGTGCCCTTCTACAAGTCCGTGGAGGGGAAGCCGTCGAACTCGCGGATTGCACGCACCCTGGAAGATGGTGAGTGTAAAGCCCCTACCCCCTACCCCTACCCCTAGCTGATGCCGATTTGCATGTGTGTACAGTGTACAGTGCGTTTCAGTGGCAGTAAGCTAGCAAACTATCTTTAGGCCCCCAAAGAATGATGGCTATCTTTTTGATTGGCTTTGGCTGTCAGTCAGGCTGGCTTTCCTGCATTGAAACGCACTGTAGCAACAGACTTTCTCCCGCTCTAATGAAGCATGTGCCTCAAATCCATCGAAATCCAACAAACCATATAAATACCTTTACAACGAAAACTACCCCTCGCAATGCTGGTGGAAGTAACCCCCAAGCCCAAGGCCTACCTTCAAAGGTTCCTCCCTCGTGTGACAAATGCAGAAGGCGGTGACGGGGCACGGGGCACCTTTTTGCATTGGCAACAATAACCTAATTCAATGAAAGGCATTGGCAGAAAGAACCTTATCCTTGGGCCATCGGCATCAGCTGCTGCCTCCCTGCCGCCCTGCGGGTCGGGGGTCGCATAATCGCCTATAATTTTTTTTGCCGAGGGTTACACCAAAAATGGGCGGAGAGCAGATTTTTGTTATGGTTTTTTGTGTGTGTATCGGGGGATATGGCAAATAATGGAAAGTATGTCAATCATCGACAAAAAGAAAAGCCGAATCATGCGTAAGTAAATGTCGGAGAAAGGCTTTCGAATGTCGAATCCAAGGCTGGGCGCACGTGTGCCCAAGGGCGGGGAGAAAGGGTTTGATTTGGAGCTAAAACAATTCACGAGGCCAGGGGCAGGACTCACATGGAATGCGGTTTGTGTGCGGAATACTTGATCCCGCCGATTTACATGTGTCGTAGAGCCTTTCTCTTCGGTGGCTTATCGGCCGAACATGACTCCGCCAAGAGTTTATCCCTGAGCAGCCGAGTATCCCGTGTATATCATTGACAGCCCCCAGACAATCCTCGACCGAAGGAGAACTCAACGAACAGAGAAAGAAAAGAAAAGCGAAAGAGATGGAAACTTTCCAGACAGCTTTATCGCTTCATTCCATCACCAGAGAAGCAGCTGAGATATAAAACTTCTCCGGGGAGAGAGGGAGAGCCATTCTCTTGGCCAAAATGTATATAAAAATAATTAAGAAACAAAAAACAGCAGAGGAAGCCGCCACAGAGAGGCAAACAGCAAGTGCTCGGCTCTCACAGTGCTGCAAGTAAGTCAACAGACGCAGAACCGCAATATAAAATGCACAAACGTTGCACGCACCCCCGAAAACTCGTTGCGCCGCACTTGACTCCACTTCATTTCCAGTACCAGTGCCAGTCCCTTCTGCCCCCCCGTTCTGCCCCCCCAAACTGTCATCAAATCAAAACTCATTTCGTATGCATCACATTTTCACTTGAGCATCGCATCGTCTGACTTTTGCTGACAACAGGGGGGTGCGGGACAGAGGGGGGCAGCACACAGTGCCTCAAAGAAATTGCCAACGCAATTGTGTAAAGATAAACAACAATTATTGCTGCTATATGAGGCACGGTACCCTCTGCCCCCCCCGCACAGTGGGCCACAAAAATGTGCAGTGCTGGCAATGCAATGCAAATTTGATGCGCGTTTGCTTAAGGGAGCCCAGCGGTCCGGGAACGAGACAGGAAACATTTTTACCCACGTCGGAAGTCGGCAAATAAAGGTGTGCTCCACTGGGGAAATGTTAGACGGCAGCCAAAGGAGGGGAGGGGTTCGGTGACTGGGGAATGCTCTGCAGGAAAGTTGAGAGTAAAAGTCCAACCATAGAACCCCTTCGATAGAGTGTGGCTTAACCCTTTAGCTGCCAGAAAGATGGAACCCTAGTGCCTCATTCCAGACAGTTTTCCAAGGCACAACTCTACGTATTCCAGTCTATCAAACCTCCATTCTACTCTATCAAGGGACCTCCTCGAATAGACAGTCCAACATTTCTCGTAAATAAGGGTGTCCTGTCCGACATGAATATCCCTCAAAAGGGAGTGGTTTCCTTTCTCGGGGTCGTGTCGTATCCCCGAGTGATATTTGCACTATCGAATTAACCCCCCCAAAATGACATTTTCGCAAATTAACCCCCAACCGCAGAGTGAGTCACCGACTTTTGGCAGTGACTGTTGAGGCGAAACATTTAGATAAGCGAAAAGTGTGATCACAACTGCAATTGGAGATTTTTCAATTGCTTTTTTCCGTCTCAGAACATTTGAGATTCATCTGCGAGTGCGCCCCCGCCCCCGGGGGGTCATTTGTGCCGCACAATGGCAGCTACGTGTTAAGCAGCGTTGCATCATCAGTATCATCAAAACGAGTAGAACAACGAGAGTGTGGAGAAAGCACCGAAAGAAAGCAGAAAGAACAAAAAACACCCGCATAGACAAAAGGCACGACAAGCACTTTAGCATGTCGCAATGTCCCCAGGGACGGGGGACAACAACAAAGACGGCAAAAAAAAAACCAAAGAACCTCTCTACAGTTCACACTTTTCCACCCCCCCCCCCCCCCCCCCACCGCCCCCGCTCCCTGGCCAGCTTCCAGGGTATCCTATCCGTATCCTACCTATTTAGGGATTTCATTCCTTTCCGGCACCCACCTTTTGTTTTGTCTCGTTGCAAATTTTGCACGTGTGTGTTTATTTAAAGAAAATTGCTTCACTCAGCCGCCGCAGAGACGCATACAAGGGGGAGGAGAAGGGAATGGGGGAAGCACTTGTAAAAAGCGACAGCAGGAAATAAATAAACAAATGAAGATGAGTTCTCTGAAGAGACAGAGAGAGTTACAACCGAGAAAAAGGATTCTCTTGCACAGACACTCGATGTGAAGGATGTGCCTGAGCAGCCCACAACCCGGAACTAGTTCCTGCTGCTCGAGTGAGGAGCCCACAACCCGGAACTAGTTCCTGCTGCTCCAGTGAGGAGCCCCCCAACTAAATGCCAATTAATTCCCAAACAAAATCTCATTAGGACGCCACGTCACGTAGCCATCAAAAAGCCATTTATGTAACCGGTTTCCACCATCTCCATGCCCTTTCCCTCTTTCCAGTACCCAACGAGGCGCCATTCGGCATGGAGGCCCTGCTGCTCAACGCCTCGGCGGTGTTCCTCAAGTGGAAGGCACCCGAACTGAAGGCACAGCATGGTAAGCACTACGGCCCTTACCGATACGACCGATAACCGATAAATAATCGCTTGGACTGCTCTTCGATTTCCAGGCATTCTCTTGAACTATCACGTTGTGGTGCGAGGCATCGACACGGCCCACAATTTCTCGAGGATTCTCACGAATGTCACCATCGATGCGGCCTCGCCCACGCTCGTTTTGGCCAATCTCACCGAGGGCGTCATGTACACGGTGGGCGTGGCAGCGGGCAATAATGCCGGCGTGGGTCCCTACTGTGTGCCGGCCACCTTGCGTCTGGATCCCATCACCAAGCGTCTCGATCCGTTCATCAATCAGCGGTAAGTCCCACGTTTCGGGCGGTGGGGGGGGAGGGGTGCGAACCTTTCAACTATTTTGGGGCTGAAAATCTATTTTTAGCGCTCGTTTTATCCCCCACAAATAATTTCTATTTCTAATTTTGGCTCTCCTGCAGCTACCCCATCAATCAGGATCATGTTAACGATGTGCTGACACAGCCCTGGTTCATAATACTCCTGGGCGCCATCCTGGCGATACTCATGCTGTCCTTTGGGGCCATGGTCTTTGTGAAGCGCAAGCACATGATGATGAAGCAGTCGGCCCTGAATACCATGCGTGGTGAGTATTTCCTGGACACTGCACAGGCACATCCTGGAGCCTGTGGAGCTTTGCATCCGCTAGTTTTCGTTTCCTTCCTAGCCAGACAGGCACACACACATTTGCCTGTATATAAATAACGCTAATTTTTCCATTGTTGGGGCCTCTGCTGTGTAAAAATAGGTGCGAATAAATATTTTAGCAGGGCCGAGCCACAGACACGGAGTATCTGTATCTCCGCATAGAATGCTCGTAATAGAAATTAACATTTTGCACGTGACGGCAACTTCCTCTGGCCTCTGGACACTCCCCAAAGCCCCCCACCCCACCCCACCCCCTCTCTAATGGCTGCCATTGCAATTATGCATTTAGTTTTGTGTGCATTATTAACCAACAAGTTGTGTGTGTGGGCAGATGGCCTAAATGGAACAGGGAACAGAGTTAGAACAGGGAACGGGGTTCAGTGAGGCGGCTCTTGTGGTCTAATTGAAATTAGCAACATTACGAGGTGATAGGGAGGGGAGGGAGGGAGCAGGGAATGCAGCCTGTTGACTAGGGAATTTTCGGTTTTAGCCGGTTAGCCCCTAAATGGTTGTCGGGGGTGGAATTTTAGAGCAAAGGTAAGGGAACTTTGAAAAAGGGCAAGCAAAAAGGTGTTCCATGAAAACTAGTCTGTAAAGAGTTTGAGGCACCTCCAGGGTACCCGAATATTTCAATAAATTCCTCTTAAATCCTGCTTTAATTTTGCCAAAACTCTGACAATGATTCAAACCATTTGGCGGCTGTCGCTGGCTGTGTGGCAATCCAGCACTCAACAATAGTGTAGAACAAGTCAAAATCCAAATGGGGAAACACGGAAAAAAGGCGTTGCATATTCATGGGGCGCCATTTACCATAAACTAAGCAGCATTCGGGAGCTTCGGGGAGTACCAGGGAGCACCAGGGAGCTTCGGGGGGAAGTGCGACAGCTGAATGAATGCTCACCTGCAGTAAAAACTCTGCAAAAAAGGACACAAATTTGAGGGGACAGGACAGCAGACAGCTCTGAACAGTGGGTCGGGGGGAGCCGGGGAGTTCGGGGAGGTGGCAGGCCATAAAACACTCGCTTGATGCGCAGTTATAACCCGGGGACAGTTTAATTGGTTGCATTTTTTATACGAATATGCAACACAATTTTGTCTCTCCCCCCCCCTTGTTGTCGTTGTTCTGGTTGTGTTTTGTGAGCTTGCAACGCAAGTGGAAAATTGACAATAATTTATTTGATTTTTTCCATGCGAGAAATGGCATTGCCCCCCGCCCCAACCTCCCCCCAACGGGGGATAATATTATTTTAATGCGCTCAATTTATAGCAGAGGAATTAAATCCACTGGGACGGGGGAGGGGGAGGGGTCAGAGAGTGTTCCAGGGATGGATTTCGAAACCCTCTCGAAGATCACCCTCCAAAAAAGGGGCATTCCGGCAGACACTTGTCTATGGCTTGTCCTCGTTTTGTATGTTTTTGTTTAATTTGCGGACTGCAATTTATCCTGCCCCACAATTTGTTGCACAACATTTAATTGCTCTTACTGACTGTCTCCCATCTCCCATCTCCAACCCTCTTCCACCTGCAGGCAATCACACGAACGACGTGCTCAAAATGCCGAGTCTATCGACACGGAATGGCAACGGCTACTGGCTGGATGCCTCCACGGGCGGCATGGTGTGGCGCCCCTCGCCCAGCGGCGACTCGCTCGAGATGCACAAGGATCACATCGCCGACTATGCCCCTGTCTGTGGCGCTGTGAGTCCCGGCGCTGGCGCTGGCGGCGGCGGCGGTGGTGCCGGTTCGGGAGGCCCTGGCTCTGGCGGTGGGGCTGGCGGCATCAGCGGCGTCGATGACATTCATGGAGGACATGGCAGTGAACGCAATCAGCAGCGGTAAGTTTTTCCAACGAACAAAAACCAATCCAGCAAATTGGGGTTACCCCCAAGGCAAAAGAGTTGCCACGAACTGGGGATACGCTATGGAGGGTAGAGCCTCTTCTGAAGCCCTCAACAAACTCCGCCTTCAGTCGGTAATACCCCTCTTAAAGGCTGTGGAGTACTCCTATCCCTAGAACCAGAGCCTCTTCTGCAGCCCCAAGGCCTCGACAAACTCCGCCTTAAAGGCTCTGGAGTACTCCTATCCCTAGAACCAGAGCCTCTTCTGCAGCCCCAAGGCCTCGACAAACTCCGCCTTCAGTCGGTAATACCCCTCTTAAAGGCTCTGGAGTAGTCCTATCCCTAGAACCAGAGCCTCTTCTGCAGCCCCAAGGCCTCGACAAACTCCGCCTTAAAGGCTCTGGAGTACTCCTATCCCTAGAACCAGAGCCTCTTCTGCAGCCCCAAGGCCTCAACAAACTCAGCCTTCAGTCGGTAATACCCCTCTTAAAGGCCAAGGGTATGCCAGCAACAACAACCTGCCAGCTCAAAGCGACGACAATAAAAATTCACCAAACTGTGAAATTGCATTTTTCTGCCGCGGCGACTACCGAAAAAAAACACGAAGAAAGACGAAAGTATTCCCCCAAAAAACAGAAGGGGGCTTCTCCCCCAAGCAGACACACGTATAGTTTTTGTAGAGACTTTTTCGGCTGTCCCTTTTGGCCGTTGGCCACTGGCCGGTGGGAAAATCAAGTTAGGAATAGAAATGTTGGCCAGGACCAGGCTATTTATGTTGATTTTTCCGAATGGGCCAATGCCCAGTGGAGTTCCTAGTTCCAAGTCCTCCTGGCGACAATGTAATCATCAGAGAGGCCTTTAAGGACTGCACTTTGAGGCGACCTTTAAGGTTCGTCGAGGGCTGGCATAAAATATGTTTTGCATAATTTAGCCACGCATTTGTAATTAGTTTTGTGGTTCGGCCTGAAGGGTGGCCTGAAGTTCGGCATGAAATCAAAGTTCGAATCCAGTTAGCAGCCGAGGGGAGAGCAGAGGGGGGACCCCGCGGCAATCTAATTTATTTGTCTGGCCGCTGGCAAATGCAGCAAAATATTGTTTCGGGCCTGAAATTGTAGCAATGTTTCTGGCATCGAACCGTAATTGTTATTTATTTGCGGCTAATTTTGTGTTGGCCGCAAATTATACGTAAAATAAAAGGGGGGCCAGGAGGAGGGCTTTAAATATAAAAAAAAAAACAGGAAAACTGGTGCAGAAATTGTAGAAAAAAATCACTTAAATTTGGTAAACTCACCATCAAAAAGCATTTATATTTTGAGCTGGAATCACTTCGTAATCACTATATCATGGCAGACCTTGAAAAAAACCTATAATAAAAAAATACAAAGAAATATTTAAAATTTAAATACAGCATTTTCCGAGACCAGCAGCTGCTGTCCAACAAAAATGGCAATTAAATGCCAATCAAGCATCAAAAGCTAAAGAGTCAGTTTTTCCAAAAAAAAAAAAAACAATAAAACCCATAAAATAAAATGCATTTTATTTATTTAAATAAAGAACGTAAAGGAATACCCGCATGGGGGTCTGCTCAAATATTAAATGGAAATGTTTTTCCCAGCGACTACTGTAAATAAATGCCAGAATCCAGAGTCCAGAGTCGAGAATCCAGATAATTATAATTATTTTTGCACACTTAATTAGTCATTAAAAACGCAAATTGAAAATGAGTCGCCTTTCCACTCTCTGTCTGGTTGCAATTTAATACAAATATTAATAATAATTGCAACAAAATAATAACCATAACAATAAAAGTAATCAGGATAATAATGAGTGTCATATGCGTGAAGGGGGGTGAGAGAGCTCTAGAGAGAGTGGAAAAGGAGTGGAGAGTCTACTTGGAATAGATTGAATATCCCAATATTCCAGCCAAGATTGGAGGGGATAGGCGTGGGCTTTAAATATAAAAAAGGAGGAAATAATGGTGGTTTACTTAGTGTTTTAATTGATGGAAAAAATGTTGTAGAAAATCTAGGAAAAATCATATAAATTTAGGAAATTTCCTTCCGAGCTTATGAGGCTCAGAACCCCATACAGTCCTCCCAGCTGGCATGGGCCAGTCGAGGTCTCGGAGGAGTCTAGGACGAGCAGTCCTAAAGATACAAGTGATATCCGTTTTTCATCTGCAGTCTGTTCCCAAATAGATTTATCAAATATAATTCGCTTAACAAGTTGAAATGTTTTGCCCCGTTTCCGAGTGAGCATTTGACAAGCTCATTACTATTCCATGGCCGGGCACTGGGCATCCCTGGCTGCGACTGCCCCACTCATTAAGGGCATTAAAAGCGGTCTATGTGGAGGGCTCTCCGCCTGGCCATGGCAACCGGTAACTCCATCAATGCGCCGTATATTTTTACAAGCTTTTCAGAGTTTTAAAATCAGTTTTTTTTTTTTTTTTTTTTGGGTCTGTCTGCCCTGCCGCCAGGTTAATCCGCTTTCAGTATTTAAATACGAAAATAATGCTAAAAAAAGGGGCAGGTTGGGTGGGAATTCCTGCTCTCAACATTTGCACCTTGGCGCTGTTTAAGCTGGTCATTTATTTAATGGATATGCAAGGATTGCTTTGGTCTAGGAAACATCCAGTGAAAACTATATTTTCTCACCTGATCTTGACCATATAGTCGTACGTATGAAATGCGAAATAAATTCACATTTTTCCACATGGAAGAGCACCCGCAGAGTCGGAAGCAACGCCGGACCGGAGTCCACCGGACTGGACCGAAAAATGCAAATTTCCGACGCGCCACGCCATAAATTCCGTAGACCAAAATCCCAACCAGCGACCGACAAATTTATAACCAAAAGATGGGGGCAGGCCGAGGGAATTTTCCGGGCTGTGGTTGTGGGTTTGGGGGGGGTGGGGGGTGTGTTGTACTCGCTATAAACAAGCCAAGTAATAACTGGGTTCTTTTTTTCATTTGTTTTTATCTGTTCATTTGCAGGTACGTGGGCGAGTACTCGAATATACCCACCGACTATGCGGAAGTGTCCAGTTTTGGAAAAGCGCCCAGCGAGTACGGACGTCACGGCAATGCCTCCCCGGCGCCCTATGCCACATCCTCGATACTGAACCCGAACCAACAGCAGCAGCAGCAGCAGCACCACCAACAGCAGGCCCGTTATCAACAGCGACCAGTGGGGCCTGGCTACGGCCTCCAACGTCCCATGCATCCCCACTACCAACAGCAGCATCCCCAGCATCCACAGCAGCAGCAGCAACAGATTCCCCTTCCACCGGGCAACCACTATCAGCAAATGTCGACCACCAGCGAGATCTATCCGAGCAATACGGGCCCCGCCCGCTCCGTGTACTCGGAGCAGTTCTACTACCCCAAGGACAAGCACATGCACATGCACATCACCGAGAACAAGCTGAGCAACTGCCACACCTACGAGGCGGCCCCGGGACCCAAGCAGCCCTCCGCACCCGCCGGCAACGGCAACGCGTCGCAGTTCGCCAGCGTGCGGCGCCAGCAGCTGCCACCGGGCTGCAGCATCGGACGGGACAGTGCCCGCTTCAAGGTAATCAACACGAGCACAGGTCAGGGGGGTCCGCCGATGGATCAGGGCAAGACCCAGCAACAGCAGCAGCAGAACCTACTCGATCTGGACGGCTCCTCCTTCTGCTATAATGGGCTGGCCGACTCCGGCTGCGGCGGCTCCCCCTCGCCCATGGCCATGCTGATGTCGCACGAGGACGAGCAGGCGCTGTACCACACGGCCGACGGCGACCTGGACGACATGGAGCGGCTGTACGTGAAGGTCGACGAGCAGCAGCCCCCGTTGCAGCAGCAGCAGCTTCTGCCGCTGGTGCCGCAGCATCCCAGCGAGCTGCTGCAGCCCTCGCCACACCATCACCAGTCGTGGCGCGGCCAGAGCACTCGCGGCAGCCGCAAGGTCCCCCAGGAGGCCATCAACGTGAAGGAGGCCACCGAACTGATCTACGCCCCCGGCAGTGTGGCCAGCGAGAGGAGTCTGCTGAGCAACACGGGCAGCGGCAGCAGCGGCCAGCCCCCGTGCCACAATGTCTGACCCCTGCAGAGCGGGTCCATGGGGCAGCTAGGCAAGATTCAGGCGGAAGTCCAGATCCAGATCCAGTCGCAGTCCCCCTCCCACACCCAGTCCCAGGAGCAGTTGTACGCCAGAGAAGTGCGAGAGCTGCTGGCCTGGTGCGAACGCTTCAACAATGGCGGTGTGGAGAATTTTGAGTAGGGGAATATGGAGAGCCGAAGAATGGTTGCACCTTCGCATTTGTCAGAATTTTTGAACGTGATCAAGACTGAGACTGAAGGAGTGCGAGGATTGCGTGAGAATTACTTTTAATTTCTAGTATTACAAGGTTTCGTTTCTCTATATATATGTCGAATGCCCAACCCCTGGACCTGGGGGCAAGCATGGGCTCTATGCTAGTGATAGACGTATTACCCTACTTTACCCTCTCTCTCTCTCTCTCTCTGTCTCTGTCTCTAATCGTATGTATCTTTCTCCAGCTAAGTATCTTCTAAGGTATCTTCTGTAGGTTAAGATCAAGATCATTGTACATGTTGAAGAAAAAGTATGATTAGTTCCTCCAAGTATGCAGATGTTGATAACCCACACACTGCTTTAGCTATAGAATACGACTATATATAGGACAGATATCGATAAATGAATGTTTAGCCACCTATGTGTAAATATTGTAATGCACTAGCCGTATATCAAGTAAAATATTCGAAACCAATTATGCAAATGTGAACATAACAAATATTAAGCCTACATATATGCGTATAAATATAAATTATTGTAACCCTGGCAGGGGGGCAAATCGATTGGCGGGGGGCTAGTTCTTACCGAAGTTTAACTTTTGTAAAGCATCTTTGATCTGCCAATGCTTTTGCCCTCCCCCACCCCAAATCTTCTCTAAGCATCATACATATAGCACATACATATAGGATATGGTTAGATACCTTGTGCATATAGGAATTTACATTGTAATCCCCATTTAATCAGTTGTTGTGCACATATATATAATCAAACGCCACGATAGATACACCACCACCAAGGCATATAGACAGAAAACTCCTTCAATCTCGAGCCAAGAAAAGATACAATTTCTGTGGTTCTCACTTATGAACTGCGCTCCCAGGCAGGCAGCAATACATTTATATATAGATCAAGTATATCCCCCCCCGACACCGCATAGAAGTACTCTCCAATCGGGCCCTTTGTGGAGGAAGGTAGCATTTACCCTACGAGTTTGTTGTTTAAAGCGCATTTCTGTGTGTCTATGTGTAACTGTAATTATTGATATTGAATACGTATCTACAATGTAGCAATTAAAATGCAAAAATAAAACAAAACGCCATAATTATGAATATAAAAACAAGCAAATCCCAGCGAAAGCTAGTGTTTTTCCTCGCATTTTGTTTGGTTTTTAGTCAACAATCAACAATCGGAGTAAATACGGAAATGAGCAAAGGTTTTTGGAGGATGGGCAGTGTATTAATTGAATTACTGCACTCTACGGAATTACATGAAACTATTGTGTACTTTGATGGATAACTATTTTGAGGGGAAAGCAATGGAAAAATAGGAATCCCAAAGGCTAGCTGATTTTTGCATGGAATGAATAGTCTATGAAAAGTTGTTCCTAAATGAATATTCTTTCAAAGTGATGAAAACTAAAGAAATTGGGTGTTAAAAGTGAATCAGGGATATGCATTTGAGCAAACAACATTCGAAACTAACAAAAAACAATATGGAAAAAGCATTCTAGCAAAGAATTGGGGAAATATGCCTGTCTGGGGTTGTTGGATTGCTTACCAAAAGTTCAGGGGCACTTTTCCAATTGCAGGAACCTATGGAAGGCGCAGATTGGCCCACAAATGACGCAGAAAACAAGATATATATGGAGCAAATATCCTTGGTCCTTAATAGGGACTTCCGATTACAGGAACAATAACTACAACTAATTTTGTTTTTACATCCAAATCCAAAACTTCAAATTTTTCCATAGAATAAATGAAATAAAATCATTGAAATTCGAAAAAGAAAAGCAACCATAGGGATTTCCTTTCTGACTTTCATTGTTTTCGACTGTCACATTTCATTTCAATTCAATTCTCAATCGCAGCACTAGTGAAAAGGAAAAATAATGTTAAAAGCAATCGAAGGAGCAAAGGGATCAAAGGGATCGAAGGTAGCAGATAGCCTCTCGTGCTTCACTGTGGGATCCACTGTGCGCTGCAAGACCTGCTCCGACGAGGAAGTATTGGGCAAGGTAAGTTGCTGCAGGGGGTATTTCACAAGGGGTATTCTAATTAACTTATCAATCGGCCTTTGAGGTGTTGGCCTTCGATGCCGGCACCAAATTGCTAATCCTGGAAGCTCCCATTAAGAAGCGTGGTGCCAGTGGCCGGATGCTTTGTGAGAGGAGCATCGTGAACTTGAACTTTTGTATTGATTTGGAGGTCGTCGAGGAGGTCGCGATGCCGAAAAATATGCCAGAACCGGACGCCCTCGATCTGCAGAAGGTGTGTGGAACATTCGTAGTCCTTTCTAAAACTCTTAATCTAAGCACCCGTATCCTCTTGCAGCTGCAGAAGCGTTTTGACAACGCCGTAAAGCTGAGGCTCAAGTTCCTCAAGAGCTACCATCCGAAAGTCTCGCCCATAGGCACGGCAATTTATTGCCAATTTGCCAATTATTTGGGCGAAGATCAGGTGTCCTGGCTGGAGGAGGATACGAAAATCTCCATCTTTGTGAAGCAGCAGGTGATTATTGACCCACCCTATGGTGTGGCCAATATCAATAGTGTTACCGAGGCGACCAAGCTTCTGAAATATGTCCAGAAGATTGTGCAGGGGTTCAATTCTCAAAATTAAGTAAAACACACCACAAGAGAGTGCGACTCAACAACAACAACAACAAATATTTGAAAAAACTTTGAAATATCTACACTCTACACCCCACATAGACTTTGCGTTAAGAAAACACATCTTAAATATACTTTTAATTGCTGATGACGAAGATATACCAAAACAAGCATACACTGCAAGACATTTATAAAATACTACAACTATTAGGCAACGCCCATACACATACATACATATATTATATTGTAATACTTCTTACTGTATGGTTTCTATATGCATAAATGCTCAAATTACACAAAGACCTGGCTCTATCGACTCGACTATTGATGCTGATCAAGAATATATATACTTTATGGGTTCGGAAAGGCTTCCTTCTGGGAGTTACACGCATCCACGTTCCCCAAGAATCGAATATACCCCTATTATCACTTTGAGGAGGAGCTCAAGGGATGGATCGGGTCTCGATTGTCAAAGACAGTGTATTTGGATCGTCGTTTCTGCGCCTTTGTATTTTTTTAGGATTATTGAACCCCGAGGAGCTGAGAGCCTCCAGAAACCCGCGGTCTGAGACTACGGCTGGCCTAAGAGACTGGCCTTCCTCCACGTCGCCACAAAAGACCCCATCAAAGAACAGCTTTTTGCGCCCACAAGCGAACATCTGTGTAGGTATTGTGTGGTCTTTGCTTCAGCCCTCAGTTGTGTGCATCGCCCAAAAGTATGCTATACAATTATCATCGGAAACGTAAGCCCGAAAGCGGGCAACGTAAATGGCCCCAACAAAAGCCCCAAAGTATCCGCTGCACCTGTGTTCCTGTGTGCCGCTAATTGAAAAGTCACAACTTGCCACCTGTGACTGTGCCACCGCAGGCACCCCGTGCCACGTGCCACGAGCCCATAGCCAGACCTGAATGCCCGTCTGGCAACCCTTTTTGCCGCGACTAATTTTCCACTGGCGACGCGCTTTTAATTAGCTGCAAACTCCGAAACCCAAATTATGCATGACTCTCTCTCTCTATGCAACACGGGCTGTGCGGTGCCTCTGGGAGTGTGTGTGCCGCAGATTGTGTTGCCGCTGCAGCGACCGCGCCCATTTTAACTACAAAATAATTACGTGCTAGGCAATTAATGGCCCCAAGGGGTTAGAGTTACAAAAATACTCGTGCGTTTTTTTCTCGCCCACGTGCGCCATGCGGCAACATCCGGCGGCCATTTGTTGCAAATCGACAGCCATTTCCGGTGCATAAAGTGCTCTCACAAGGCAAGCCAGGCCAGGGCCAGAGCGGAACAGCATTTGTGAGCTGCGGTTTTTTTAATGCGAACAAGAAATCATAATGCTTAATGATAATTTAATCAGCAAGGAGGAGAGACAGGGAGAGAAAGAGTTCAAGGAGAAGGCCATACGATTCGGTCCACAAAATATTTTGTAGATTTCTTAGTGGATGGTAGAATTGAGGGGTTATAGGGCACTGAATTGGACTTAATCCTTGAGCCAGCTACACCTCAATGCCTTCCCTCGCCGATAGATATATGTATCGTTCCAGGGATCTCCGGGACGAGGGCCAGGGTACGCTTCTTGGTGAGCACCGGGTGGTAGCTTGTGGCCAAGGAGATCCCTGATTGTCCAGCACTGCCTGTAGTATGTCGCCGGCGTGTCCTCGTCACGACTGCCCAAACGCAGTCCTTGTCAATGCCACCCAAATGGGGGACACGTTGTGGGGCAAATGGCTCCGCTGATACTGGCTGACGGACAGCATCTGGGCCATGAACTCGATGCTCATGATCTGGAAGTGCTTGCTAGCCCCGTTTCTTCACCTTCAAGAAGAGCGAGAAGGCGTCGAGTGAGTGGCCCCTCCTGGCCGGCAATGACCAGAACAGTGCCTCCCTTATTGTCATATATAGAAGGTTTTCCAAGGTGCCACATGGCCCTAAATTCGTTCAAATTCCTATTAAAGATGTGCTGTGAAAGTGCTCGGACACTGGCATTTTCCACCAAAAGATGCGTGATTTCTAGCAAGTCAAAGGCAAAGCAACGTAGATGTGAGATACATGACTCGAAGACTGAACTGATTTGCGATGATTTCATTCAAAATATAGCCTATACCTTGCTGGCATTCAATAACTTTAATATTTGTTAACAAGTCATTGTTTATCTTTTGTAAACTCCCAAAAGCCAACAAAAATCAGCCAGTCAGGCAGGCAGGGGCCCTCCCCTCCCCCCGCCCCCCATATGGGTAATCCAAAGAGCAAAAGCTGGTTTTCGGGAAGGGGGGAGGGGGGGGAGGGAGGGGGATGTAGCAGATGCGTTTGGCTTCAACTTGTCACCCAACGTTTAACGATAAATTTGCTGACAGCGACAACGGATAATTAGTTTCACTAACGAGAAAACTTCCACTGGCTCGTTCGAAGCCCCCACCCCCAACCCAACCCATCCCCCAGCCCCCCACCCCCCACCCCCCACCACACACACACACGACCACGAAGACATGTCTGGGAGCGTGAGAGCCCTAATGCAACATGTTAACCCAAGTAGCAAGGAGCCAAAAGCAACAGTAACAACACCATCAAGGACTCAACTCTGGGCTCCGGGCTCTGGGGCTCTGGGGCTCCGGGGCTCAACTCATGATGATACGAGCTATACGTACGGGAAACAGGATGAACAATCCGGCGGAACGATTCCCATGCTTCAGTGCATCGTTCTCCTTGAGCTAATAAAATGATTATGTGTTATTTTTATGCTGTCAGACGAAGGATGACGATGGCGATGGCGATGCCTGGGAGACGGGTAGGAGCTGGTTGAATGGGTCCTTTACAAGACAGACGGCAGCTCTCTACCAACAGCAATTGCCCTTGATTGTTTACATATTAATCGCAACTTTTAATGGGCAGTGAAACCATTTTTGTAGCAGAGGCGCTTACATAATGGAAGTGGCCAAAATGTTGGTCCAGGGAATATGCTAATTGAATTGTTATGGCTCGAAATTGTTACTCTCGCTAATGGGATAAGCTCTAAATTGATGCCTGAAGAGTTATAGATTGTCTGCCAGTTATTTGGAAATATTCTACTGAAGGTTACTGAGGACTGGAGGTTTCGGTGCTCTTTCTGTGTAGAGTCGAATCAAACCTCTTTATGACATCTGCTCCGCAGTTTCTGCCGGTACTTCGGAACAACTCAGCAGTCTTTACAAGACCTTACATCAATCTGGTTTGATATCAAAACCATGACAACTTGTAGACTTGATCCGGTTCACCTTTTTAGCATGGTTTAAGGGTACGAATCCTTGAGAGATGTTCTAAAGAGCATTGTTATGAAAACCATACAAAGATATTCCTTTTTTGCACAACCAGAAAATATTTTATTGGCCTTGTTAGAAGATAATGAGTCTCAAATAAAGGAACTGTCTATTCGAAAGATACTGGAGGCGCGAGTGGAGGCAAAAGTGATGATATTTCACGATTTTCATCTTCCAAAACTTAAAGTTCCTCCTTCAGAGTATTATAATTGAATAGATTGGTCGACAGAAGAGATAACAGACCCTCGAATGGCAATGGTCTTAAGTCCAGAGACAGCGAAATTGAGAACTGAATTTCAACAGGTACTAATTTCCTTCAATTTGATGAGAATCCCTGTGTGAGAGTGCACTAGAGTGCACTTTTTGGATGTTTTACTTCTCCAAACACGACTTTTGATCGAGCTTCGATCTACCAAAGACTGTACAATACAAATATTTTATAGTCTTTGGATCTACATACTTTTCATGTGGCCGTATTTTCGGTATTTTCCTAGAGTGGCCGTACATTTATGGATTATTAATCTAAGCTAGGGATGCCGTATTGGCTGATATATGTTGAAATGGGGCTGCCGTACTGACTGATAGGGGTTATCCTACCACACTTGCCACAGCCACAGACTGCGGAAAGATATCTCAAGCCTATGACAGAGCCTTAAGTGCCTTTCTAAAGGCCCTCTGGTCCTAGGGAGACACAAAATCTCAATTTTGTTCAACCAAAAGAATATATAGAAAATATTCCGTTCATTAAATTACGAAAAGGAAAATTTTTCCAAGTTCAGGGGTCTTTCTTTTCAATAATTTCTTCAATCACACGCCTCACAGATTTGCTATATTCTAGAATTCCATTACGAGTAAGAGTACTCCTACCAGTCCATCCCTTGGAAGCAGATGAGCAACCGGATAACTATTTAACTAAATTAACAATTCACGAGATGAAAACTTTTCAAGTTTTCCACTTGACAGACACGCCCCCTCCGCCTCCACGCGAGGTCCTTTTGTTAGGTAAAAGGCAAACAAACACAAAAAAAGGAACAGAACGCACAATCACACAGACAGACGGGGGACTGAAAGCGGAAGCTGGCAAACAAGCGGAAGGCTCTTCTGGCACTCAACTAATGGCAACATAATGCGTTTATTGTGGGGCACAGAATGGGGCACCAGCCGGGGAATCCCCCAAAGAAGTGATAACCCAGCGCAAATGTCAACGCAAAAGTCAATCAATGCATTGATGGGGTGGCAGCTGCTCGAACAGGGGGGTGGCAGACACACAGCCAGACAAGGGGATGGGGCGGGGGGGTTGGAGAAGTACGCACTTTTCAATGGACCAAACAACAGACACAAGTCAGACGGCGCGGAGCGCATTCAAAATCAATTCAATTGAAAAACATTTTCCCCAGTTTTTACACATATACCCTGGCAAAGGATATGGCGATTTTAGCACGAGGTTTGTAACGAAAAGGCAAGAATATTTGGCATAGATTTTGCTGCATAGATCTAGCATATAGATCGGCTAGATTGGAGGACTATATCTTATAGAAATCATGGCAAAAATCCCTTTGGAAGAGCACTCAAAACTTCGGTGATGGAAACTCCCCCTTCATTCGGGGGTTTTTCCTTTATTTGGAGTACTTGTTTTTTCGTTTGAGGGTTGAGTTTTCCTCTCTTTTTTCACGGCCCTGACTTGCCGCTTTTTTGTTGACCATTGACTGGGAAATCACTTGAATTCTGTTCATTTTCATTTTCATTTACATTTTCGGCTGGAAATGAATGATTTCCTCGATGCATTCAAAACGCTAATGAGACGTAATGTGATGGCCATGACGGGCATGATTCACAGTCCTGTCTCATCAGTGGCCAAGCCACAATTAATTGCCATTCCTAGCCGACAATCGTCGTCGTTTGTCAAAAACTTTGTTGCATGCTTAGTGGCAACAACAGCAGCCAGCGAGTGGCTGAGGGATTGCCACATCATCAGCCAACAAATGCCTCAACAGTTTTCAGATACTTATAGCTCATTAAGCCCATGGCGCTCTGGCAACGTTTCAACTTTGCCGAGTCATGCCACGCCCACAACAAGGCACAGCCGCCAAAAGCTCAAAACCTCAAAAACTCAAAAACTCAAAAACTGACTGACAAATTTTCACAGCTCAACGGCCATTAAACTTGGCTGAAAAGTTCAATTAGCTGCAAGACGGGCTGCAGGGCCGGCAGTCTGAAACCTGAAGGAAAGCAAGTACAAAACAGCAAAAAAGATACAGGAATACTTCGAAAGATAGTAGGCCACAGAGGAGCGAGTAAAACCCGTTCAAAAATATAAGAAAAGACAGGAAAAATACTCATAAAACCCTGGACATACCTTGGGAGAGGTGTCCAGGCCTCTTTAGACAGAAAACTTATTGGAAAATCAATCAAAAATCTTTGGCAAAGACCTGAAATGTTTTGGAATCAGACTAGTGGCTGTGAAGCTCCCAAAAAAGAAGGAAAAGGAGCTGTAATGCCACTGAAGGACTGGAAACTGCAAGCAACCCATTGGAAGACACAGCCAGGCCTCTATTCCAGACTATGCCACTCCCCTGTAGCCGCTTTGAATATCCCCCAGCCACAGTCCTCAGTCCACAAAGACCCTGTTCGTGGTGCTTCCTCTCCAGAATCTATCGGCAACATTTTCATTTGCTGAAACGCACTTTCAAACGACTTCAAACGAAAGGACATTCTGGGCACAACTACGAGTACCAGCGAGGAGTTCAATTAATTACAGGACCCCGAACCCAGGGCCCTGCCCCACGCGACTTCGAGGGGGGAGGGAGGAGAATGTTTTGTTTGATTTTGGGAAATCTTTTTGGACAGCGCACAGGACATTTGTCACACGCTCGCTTTCAGCAGCTCCATCATCATCTTGATTCGAATGGCCATTCATTCGTTGTCCCTTATCCCTTATCCAGATCCCTGTCCTCCCTGTTGGATGCCTTGAGATTTTCAATATTAATTGCAGAGCTTCGAACCCGCACAAAGGACACGCTGACCCATGTCCTTGGCTTTGACTTTGACTTTTGATGAATGGCCAAGAATTTGGCCTGACATGAATGAGCATTTTAAATAAATTAGTTGCATTTCACTCGTAGTTTCGGCCTGATTAAGTCCTTTGATTAGCTGCGAATAAATCAGATCAAACGATGCCTTAAAGCTCAAACTTTGGGCCAATAAACCCGCTCCAGCATGGAGTCCCGGCGGTTATTAATCAAGACAATAAACTGGCATAAAAATTGTTATAAGTTAATTAAGCTAAATGAAAACCTCTTAAGCATGAGGGACTCCAGACTGCAGACTGCAGACACCTTCCTTCGTCTCGTCTCGTCTCGTCTTGTTCAAGGTGAAGCACCAGAGAGGATATAAAAATGCCAGAGATAAATTTCATATAAGCAGGGCTCTGGTCTGGTCTGGTCTGGAGTCTGGAGGGAAGACAAATGTCTGGCAATTTGGCTAAATGGCAAACTTGGCCAAGTAAAACATGCACAGGAGCATAATCAAGACAATAATTATTATTGTCATGTGTGTATTTTGGCCCTCCCCAGTTCCCCATTCCCACCGACAGATGAGTAAACTTTCCGTTTGGTTAGCAGCCGCCTGTCTGGCACTCGTCCTGCCAGAGTATCCTCGCCGACTGACTGACAACGTGTGTTAATTATGGCCATCTGCAGGAGGAGACTGACTGACTCGTTCTTGTTCTGTGCCGGAAATCGCATTAGGGAAATTACCTAGAAGGCCAAATACCTCGGCACACATAAATACGAGTAGTTCTTGGCTTGCATTGTCTGTCTGGGAGCCGCTTAAAGGCTTGTTTTTGAGTCTCGAACTTGTTTTAGTTGCTCTAATTAAGCGTTTCAATTGGCTTGGTCTCGTTGGGGTTTTCATCTCCACAAGGGAATCAATGGAATCATTGCAATCTAGGTAATCTTTTAGTTTTTTTGGGGCCTGCTCTTTGTCTTTAATCGCCTTAACCAGGCTTTCGCATATCTTGAGACATATATTTCCTAAAAGGGCTTAAAAGGGAACTAAAATGGTTCTTCTTCTGACTTTATAGTGTATTCAAAACCCTTAATTAAATTGATGTACGTACAGTCAGGCCTCGGGCCTAATTGACTTGTCTTGACCCCAAAATCCCCAAACAGGACGCCACCCCCTGCCCCCTGCCGCCCCCCCTGGAGACCCCAACTCCGCCACTAATTGCTATTGACAGTTATGGTCCATGGCTGGCCGAGATGATTAAAAATTTAATGGCTCCGAGTGGAAGAGTGGTGGAGGATGCCCTGCGGCTAGACCCAGTCCATCAGAACATCCGACTGCCCTTTGAGTCGCATTCCAGGAAAAATCAAAGACAGCCAGAGGCCACAGAATCGACCCTTGTAGAGCCTCGTGGCAACTATGGAAATTTTTGGCTGTTCAACTTGTTGCTAAATACATAAATCTAATTTGATTACAAAGTTACCGCCACGAAAACAGCGTCAGAGTCAGAGATATTCTGTGGCCTGGTGATTTCTCTGTAAATATGTATCTCAAGGTGTTGTTGTTGGCTAAGTGCAGCCGTAGGCTGTTCAATTCCAAAGGATGACAGCTGCTCGAGAGCTCTTTGCAGTTTAATGAAAAGCGAAATGATATTTTCGGGGGAAAAAGACATTTCATGCCAGACAAATATCTTGCGAAAATATTTCATATTTTTCTGTGTGCTCAACGCGGCCTGAAATACGTTTTTTGATACCCTAGAAGGGGGTGGTATGTTGATGAGGGAAAGAAGTGTTTTCCTTTCGAAAAAGATCTCAAAATTGGATAAAAACTATTCCCAACAAGGTATTCCCATACTCAGGGTACTTCCCACTTCGATCTGGGGGCACCCTCCCCCTCCCTTCACCGTTGACTTTTGTTCGTAATTCGAGCTTAGTGTAATGGAATTTTTAAGCGAATGTCACAGAAATGCACAAAGCACAATGAGACAAGAAGCTGCTCAAATATGCAAAGACTTTTACCCCAGCGCACATACAGGACACCTAGGAGCTTATTATGAGGCAGGCAGCCCCCCACAGACCCACCCAAGGACACCACCCGCTGGGGCATGCAACGAGGGGGATGCCAGCAAGCCGGCAACAACGAAAAATGGAACTTATTTTCGTAGACAAGAGCGAATCTTGTGTTTATTTGCGCTTATATGCACATCATCTATCATCTATCATCAGGTTGGGTGTGTGTTGGTGTGTGTGTGGTGCCCCATCATCATAGGGCGTCTTACACTCATCTTTTATACACTACCAGGGGGTACTTCCACTACGATTTTAAGCAGATTTTGGGACATGTTTAGGAGCATTCAAAGACAGGCCTTTCTCTTGAAATATTTCCTAGTTTCGGAAGATTTCCAGATGCCTAGCCCCTTTCTAGAACCCCTTTACCCCATTACCCCCTTACAAGTCCCGGGTATCTTCGAGGGTATCTCAACTTTCGACCTGCTCAAGGAGCCTTTCCTTTTTCCTCGCTTTTGCCATCTTCTTCCGCTGCATCAATTTTCCCTGTTGCCATTATTATGATTGTTATTAACTTAAATAGAAAATACTTGACTGTTTCATAAATCTCACCCGCTGGAGGTGCCTGCTGAGTGGGGGGGGGGGGGGGGCACCAAGGGGCGGGGGGCCGAGCTTTGCGGTGTAGGAGGGCGAGGGCGAGGGCGGAGGTCCTGCTGCGTCAAGTAGATTTATGTTGCTCTTGCCGCTGTTTGTCGTGTGGGGACGAGTTGCTTTCCTGATTTATTTCTGAACGGAATTCCAACAAAGTTGTTGGATTACACAAGGAAATACAAGCAGAGATGTATAGACAGGGCTTTGAAAGGCAGAGAAACAAGGGGTTCTGGGAGAGCTCTAAAAGAAAGACCAGAATCTATCTGTTTCATTAATTGAAACCCCAAACGAAAACCCATTGAACAAATTTAATATCCCCTCCACAGGGTCTCCTCCTTCCTTTAAACATTTCTGTGTCTCACCTCAAGAATTAGGCAACAACTAATTGGCCGCCTGCTGTGCAGGACTATTGTATTTCCATTCACAGAGAAAAGCCTGCCGGCAAAGTTTTAATAAATCCGCAAATTACTTGGAAAGCAACTCGCTTTCGGGTTGACAATCAGCGCGATAAGAACTTGGCATAAACAAGCCCAAAGCCGTAAACTACAGGCTGTTTAGCATTAAGCCGAAATGAAGGCAGATGGCAGCCAGATGAAAGGAAGGACCAACACAAGGACGACGACAACGACACGTTGGTCTGCTGCCGCGTTGGCAATTTTTATTTAGCTTTTGTAAGTTAATTTGTGCACTATTGTCCTGGGTCCTGGGACCCTGCAGGACCCTGCAGCACCCAGGCTGGACACGACTCCCCGGGCTCGTTGAATGAAACGTTTGCTTTTTGCACTTTTCCTCTCTCTCTCTCTCTGTCTTTCTTTGTATACCCTTTCAAAGGGGGACACCGATTCTCTATAGAGAACTCCATAGAGAGTACAAATCTATAGAGTAACGAGTCCTTCGTTACGGCTGGACCTAGGCATCCCTTCTTGTTTTTAATGTAATTCAATTTCAATGAAATTTAATCGTCCGTACGAGGCAGCGGCTTCTCCCCTCCCCCCCCCCCCCCCATTCACCGCCATTCGCCTTTTAACATTATTTGCGTCATTTTGTGGTGGTTAATTTCAGTGCAACGCCACGCTTTTACTATTCAATTATGTTGCCGCTTGTCGCCTCATTCAGGGCACTTTTTTATGCACTCTTGTTTATGATTACAGCAGTTCCGATCCCCCCCGCCCCCCTGCTCAGAGCCCCTCTCTATTGTCCTGCTAATGCCAGCCTGTGTCTTGTTTGTCATCCCGTGTGTCCTGCGTCCTGCGTCCTGTGGCCGTTGCCTTTGTTATGAAAAATTAAATGGGCATAAATCATGCTAATGGCGCATTGCAAATTTATGATGCTTTAAAGCCTGGACAATCCACCATCAATTTATTTATGTATTTGCAATTATTCCGTGGCTCTGCCCGTCTGAGGGTGGAAACTACGGGCTTTCAATGGGTTTCTAGCTGATTTTCCTTTGGCATGGGTTCCATTTGGTTTCGATTTCAATTAGATGATTGTTTAAATGGGTATTTTCTAGCTGATGATGTCAGAGATCCAAGGGAAGACATTGTTTTTCGGTGTTGAGAGCCTTGTAAATCAATTGGGGACAGCCTTAAGGGAGGCAGGAGTGTGTGGATAACTAGTTATAGAGGCAGGGACTCTTCCCCGAATAGATCCCCCGCTTAAACACCATAATTATCTCGGAAACCTAACATTTCATTCGCCACGCATTCGCCGAAAAACTAATCCCAGAACTCGGCTAGGGATAATGCCGCGGAGGCACCACCCACATAATGCAAATTGCTCTTATAATTTGCACAGCAGCGACGTCATTCATCAGCCTTAGAGGGAGAGATTCGGGGGCTTCGGGGGCTTCGGGGGCTGCGGGGGCTGCGGGGGGGGCTGCCCAGGCTAGACAAATTTCCCAGGGATTATCAGGCAAGGAAGGATGCCCTGGTTGCACTCTGTTGCTGTTGCAACATTCTCTTGCAGCTCAACGCTTTGGCGCTTCATTCCATTTATTATAACAACTTTTTGTATCCTTTTTTTTTGCGGCGGGGGGAGGGGAGGGGTAGGGTGGGTGGTTATTTTCATTGCCAAAAATATATTTCAAGCGGGTTCAACTGCGGAGCGCATTTTATTTGGTTTTAGGATCTCACGGAGAGCCAGTTTGTTGCAAACTGTTCTCCACACACACACAGGCACACACACACACACGCACGCCGACACATGGCCACTGCAGATACACTTTTGGGCCAATGCAGTTTTGCAGCTCGCAGATACAGATACAGATACAGATACAAGCACTGGCCGACCTCCCGCAGAGAAATTTTCATTTGGTTTTTGGCTCAGTGAGGGGGAAAAACTCACCAGTTACAGGGTATATAAGACTGAATGAAGAGGGCTCCGAGGAACTGAAGAATATAGTCCCAAAATATTAGAAAATCTGTGGGATAAGGCGGCCTTGTGATAGACCTGGGTTTGAAGGGGAATTTGACAGGGTTCTTCATTCAAATTTGGGGGAATTCAGGTCTTAAAATATGGATTAATGTAGTAGTGTTCTATTCTCTCATTTCTCCTATCCAATACGGTGCTATTCGACCTCCAAATACTTCCATTAACCCTTTCCAGGTCATCCTTTCGGCCACTCTATCCCTGTTTCAACCACAATCATTCTTAGTCGATTTTTCTTTGCATTTGGGAGTTTTCCTTTTGTTTTTCCTGTCTGTCTGTCCCCCCCCCCGCCCCCTTTTCGGGCTCCACCTATCCACTGTGTTGTTTACATGTTCATTCGCGGGATTTTTCACTTGAAATTGGAAAGTCGACGTAGCGTCGCGTCGGCACAAAGAGTTAAGTCCTCGCATCCACAGAAATGGCTAGAACACGGTGGAATGGTAAGAGTATACTGGGCTGAATCGCTTATTGTTCTGACCCACACATTGTTGCATTAAATGAAGTTGGGCTCCTGGCTGGCTCCCCCTTCTGCGGTTAAGCTTGTTAGGGCTTTAATTCGGAGGCATCCTTGGCCGAATCGCATCAACGCAGCTGGAGATCGTTAAATAATTCATGTCAGGCCGCAACGAAATCGAAAAAAGATACGAGAACCAAAGGAAAGAACAAAAAAAAAAAAGCGAAAGAACAGCAGCAATGAAAGCCAAATTAAGCAGTTGGAAACGTTTAGACGGGATGGGGGATGGGGATGGGGGGATGGGGGAAAAGCCAGGAGAGCAGCCTCTTGGTTGCTGGGTGGATGGGGGCGTCCCAGCTGGGCGCCTGATTTACGTTGCAATAATTTTCATCTCATTTTCATTAGGTTTTCGGGAGCTTATCCAGGGCAGCCTTTGCCTGCGAGTTTTATCCAAAAGGTGAGAAGCTTTTTGGCCTGCAACGGTGGGCCACTTGAGCTCTTGGCTATTTATCATTCCCCAAGAGCTTACACCCTGCCCCCTTGGTGTCCATAGGCCTCCGTCCTCTGTGTCTGGAGCAGCCCTTGGCTACAATCTTCTCCTTCTCGCCAGCTGTGGAGGTTTTTTCCCCTGCCCCCTGCACCATACACTCCGTGCAAGTACCCTCGGAAGTTGTGAACAAGTTGCAGGTTGAAACAACAACACGGCTACCGGAATAAAAAGGATCAACAAGGCACTCAGCACCAGAGAAAACAGGAAAAGGAACTGGAAACAGCAACGACAACGAGTGTGACACTTCACAGTGCTGACAGATTTACATCAATTATTGAGCAGCAGCAGGTGCGTGGTAACAGGTGGATCCATAAAGGGGTGGCCCACTCCCCCCACCCCTAAGGGGCCACAACAGACAACTATTTCGCAACGGAAAAAACTCGGCTAGTATTTGATGTCGATTGGGTATTGACAGGCTTCGAGGCTCAGGCGAATGGGGTCGAGTGGGTTGATGCGAAAGTTTGCCAAGAGGGGAAAGAATACTTCGACTAGAATGACCGGCTTATATATTCCTAGCTTCTATATATATAACCGATCCTACGACTTTGGCAAAAGGTCTGTCGAATCCTCCATTGGACCTTTTCGGCTCGCTGTTGATACAGGCCTTGATGTCCTCTTCTTCCAGGCCAAAGTCTGCGAGTCTGCTTCCAGGAATCACATCTTGGCTTGGTGTAGAGCCAAGTAGAGATCAAAAAGCCTCTTCGCCGTCGGAAGAATCTACCTCCCTTTAGGTGGCTGAATCGCCAAAGCCTGTAAAGCGCTCCCTTGACTCCTGTAGAGGAAAATGAAATCAGGGACTGGAACAAGAATACAGCTACCATCTTTCCTGTATGTTCGGTTCTGCTACGCGCCACGCGTCATGCGGCAGCGTCCCTCGTTCAGTTGGTCGGGAGGAGGGCTGCGTTTTGCCTAAGATCGGCGCGTGACAGCCTTCTGTTGGTGCAGAACGTCCAAAAATATATAATATCTCCCCGATGATCCATTTCATGATTTTTAAACATTTTTTCGGTCTACGCGCACCTCCCAAAACAGAGAATTCTTTGTAAGTTTTCAGCTCCACGTAACAGCGGCCATTTTTCTTCCAGTACAGGGTTGCATTGGCCAAGAGTAGGGCTGCCAACTCATGCAATCGATATGTGGATTTGCTGGAGTGTTTGTCAAAGATAAATCTCACCAGCAAAGCGTATTTTCTTTGCCTATTATCAGTATATATCGTAGAGAGACTATAACTATCGATAAGTTCCAATCGTGACATCAGTTATCGAAAGTTTCTAGGCAGCCCTGCAGCTGTCAAACGCTTTTTGCTTGTGAATAAAATAATACTTTGGATTTTACAATGGGCGACTTCAACCCCGTTCTTCGAGGCCTAAGTGCCTACTTCCGGCTGACCAACTACGGCGACCGGATGGTAGCCGGCTGCAAGGTGCCCGAATCAGTGGTTTCGGAAATGCTCGACAGCCCTGCCGACAACGCCTACACGTGGGGCGGCGAGCGGCGGCCGGTAACGCGGCTGGAGGAGATGCTGCGCGAAATGAACATCACCACGAGCGGTCTGCTGGCCGGAGTGCAGCACCACCTGACCGTCGTGTGCCACTACCCGGTCATCGACGATCCCTACGAGGTGGGGAAGATCATCTGCGCGGACGCGATCGCCGACCTCTACGCCATGGGCATCACCGAGTGCGACAAAATGCTGATGCTGGCCTGCAGGCCTCGCCGGATGTGCATGAGCGAGTTCAAAGTGGTGTACTCCATGATGGAGGAGGGCTTCAAGCAGTGCTTCCAGGCCACCGGCGGGAGGGAGACCTGGGCCCAGTGCATGCACAGCGACTGGTTCATCGCCGGCGGCCTGGCCTCCTCCCACTGGGAGAAGAGCCGGCTGCTGGCGCGCGACAACGCCGTGGACGGCGATGTCCTGGTGCTGACCAAGCCCCTGGGCACCCAGATGGCCATCGATGCCTACGGGTGCATCGGTCAGCCGCAGGCCTGGGAGCGCTACAATCCGTTCGTCACCGAAGAGGACCTCCGTGTGGCCTATCGGCTGGCTGTCAAGTCGATGACTCGCCTCAACCGCAAGGCCGCCAGTCTCATGCACTTGCACAACGCCCACGGGGCCTTGGCCGTGTCCGGGCGGGGCATCCTGGCCCATGCCAGGACCCTGGCTCTCCTCCAACAGCAGCCGCTGTCCTTTGTCATCAACATCCTGCCGGTGATCGGCAAGCTGGCGACTGTACCTTGCTGCCAGAGCCGCCTGCGTCGCGGTGTTAGCCACGAGATCTCCGGTGGCCTGCTCATCTGCATGCCCCGCGAGGATGCCGCTTCCTTTTGCCGCCTCCTCGAGGCCCAGGATGGTCACCCGGCCTGGATCATCGGCACTGTCCAGAGCGGCCAGCGGGATGCCATCGTCTGCGAGAATGCTCAAATCATCGAGGTCTCCGAGTGAAGAATCGACTTACATTTGCTCTTACTTGTAGTGCCTCCAATAAATTGCATTCGTAATTGAGCTTCAACAAAATCGTCTGCTTCCCAAAGGGGCTAGGGACTAGGGGCAGGGCGAGCCAAAAGAAGGCTGTACACATTTCAGCCATCTAGTTTTCTCCGAGTTATCCACACAGTTCCTGCTTTCCCCCACAAATCCAAAACACTTTCAACATCTATTGCTTTTACGGAGTAAAGCTAAAATTCCAAATTATGTTTTTACCTTTCAGTGGAAATCCGTGCCTTCGGCGTTTCCTGAAGCACTGCCTGATCCTGATGGCCTTCTGCCTGGCCTGTTTTCTCTCTGGAGATCGAACAGCTCGTGAGTGGAACTGCAGCTTCATTTATCCCCGTACTTATTCTCTCCCTTCCCCCAGCTTTCATGGGCCGCCCTGATGTGCCACCCAATCAGAACCTGACCGAGGAGCTGGTCCAGCAGGCATCCAACGTAAGTACTCCACAGCAAACCATCTGAGCGTACTCTAACCGCATCTTTCCAGTGCACCATTGAGCGAAAGAGCGGCGATCTGCGGTACCTGAATATCAGCTGCCGCATGCTGCAGCAAGGCCTTGTGCCCCCTGCCCACAAATTCAATATGATCTTCATGCTGCCGACCCTCCCGAAGCATTTGCGCCGCCAATGGAACCTCCAAGTGCCCCTGGACTCGATAGTGGGGCTCGAGGAGCTAACAGCAAATGAAGAAAAATAGCCCAAGAATTGACATTTTATAGCAAATAAATAGCAGAGAATCGGTAGCACAGTCTACCGTCAGACCTCAGACAGTTTCCAACTTCCATGGAGACCCCATAGGCATCGATGGGAGGAACAGATACCGAACCCCATGTTCCCTGCTCTTGCGGAAGCCTCGCAAGGATTGGGACCTCAGGGATCTGGAAGGTACGACGAAGCGCAGGAAGATGCGACGTTCAGCCCTTTGTGGGCGTCCTCCACCGAATATTCGACACCCTCTCTGAATAGCAAGGGAAAAAACAATGTGGCTCAGTGGCTGAAGCCTCATAGAGTCAGCGAAAAGTCTCCAACCAAGAGGAACCAATCTCTCAGACGAAGCTCGAGAGGCCAAGGAGTCGGGCACGTGATAGATATAGGCCTTAAGCCCGCGAAACAACCCGAAAACCAAAGGCGATCTCCATCTTTTAGGTCTCTTTTCGTTCCTTTCAATCAATCCGACTATTCCTCGGCCGACCCTCGCTGAAAAGTTTTCTGTTTGCAGGCTTAACTTTTGGATTTGCGTGAAATTTGTTTGTTTCTGCCACAAAATCCTCTCGCATTCCCTTCATTAAGTACTGAGCCTGGTCGAAGGGGCTCCGAACAAAAACCATTTATCCTTTAAAAAAGGATTTGCAAATTCAAGAAGCACCACGAAATCCCTTTGCAACCAGCAACTCAATTAGTTGCACGCATCCATTAGATATTCCGGGCACAGACCGAGCGACGGGAACGATTGCAAAGCCATCAAATAGCCAGGGGCCGCCTTCCAATCGGGCAGACGGAGATGGGGATGCAGGAGGGTCCTAAGAAGGGTAGGGGATTATTTTTTGGGTACAGCAGGTCCGACCACAAACAAAGATGTCACGCAGTGCGTTGCCCAAGGGGATTTGGACATCGGAACACCCAAAAATATTATATATGACATTTTGTTATGAATACTAATGCGGCCAGAGGACGGGGACGGGGGCGGGGGCTGGGGCTGGGGGGTCTTAAACTTTCTCGCAAAGACCACTTTGCATAGTCCAGGAATAAGTACATTGTTATGTATATTTATTGAGAGTTTAAGGAACATTTCGTTATTGTGAGTGAACCGATTAACGTCGATCTAGTGGTGGCTCCTTCTCAAGTTATTCACATTTGAAATGTTTGGACTTTGGTGTTCCACACTCAGGGCATTCCCGCGAGTCACCCTCTAGAGCCGCGGTCTTCGGCTTGTCGGCGGGGCCATCCTCGACATCCGGCGACGGGTCGGGTCCATCGGGCTGCACCATCTTCCAGTACACACGTGGAGTGAACTTTGAGGGAAGTGGCTCGAACAGGAATAAATGGACGAGCTTCTCCAAATCGGGGGCATCGTTGAAGGTCTCATTGGAGGCATCTTGCTGCGAAGAGTCTTGATCCATTCTGGGTTGATCTGGCAAAAAGAATACTTTATTTAGGCGTCCGTTTCACAGTTTTTTACCTCGAACCTACCACAAGCAGAGAAGAAGAAAACGCAAAGACAACAATTACTTGCCAATTGGCAGGAAAAATTCAGAAGAAGAAGCCACGCGTTTGGGGAAAATTAGCGCCATGGAGGGGGGAAAATGGTCACATCGAAAAATAGTATTTATCGGGTAGTACTTAAGGGTACTCTGGATCATCCCCCCAATGAATATTCCCGCTTCCAATAAACTCCAAAGACACCATAGACATTAAACTATCCGAAAACATTCTTATTTTCATTTCATTAATAGATATCTACTCAAGTATCGAGAGCTATCGATACCACAAAGCTTGGAAATTGCGAATAATTTTGTGATCTCCGAGAAATTATCTGTGGAACTGCTCAATAAAGCGTTGCCGCCATGATTGCCCTTTGACATTGGACTCTGGCAACATTCCTGCGAAGCGAGAGAGAGAGAAGATGCATGAGAGCCAAAGACACAGAATTAGTGTTGGACAGTGTTGGGAAGCGAGCCAGGAAGCTGTGTCTCTTTCACTTCGGGGAAAATATAATTAGGAAAACCACAAAAGTGCTTCAAGTGTTTCATTACCTTTGGAAAAAACAACAATGGATTCCGGGGATTCCGAGGATTACGAGCATGCCTCTCCGCTCTTATGAAAGGAGTGCTAGAATTCAGTGGATTCAAAATGTATTCTAGAGCTTGTCAGTACAGGCATCGTCTGCCGATCATCGCCGCCGCGAGCCCCAAACTCACTGCCAGCCAACATCCAGGATGTCTCCCTCGGCTTTGGTGGGGCCTGAACGTGGGCCATCGAAGAGGAACCTGGAGGGCAACTCACCGCTTTCCTCTTGTGTATCCGTCTCTGATGGAATTCTGAAGGTTCGTCCCCAAATGGATTGGGAATCCGTTGAGTTTTTTCTAGGAACTTTGATCCCTACTTACGCTACACATTTTGAATGGCCAGAAACATAACCCCACTCCCTTTTCTTTCTACTTTGAGAGATCTGAAGGAAGCATCGTCTGCTGTGGTGGATTCTCCTGCAGGAGGCACTCTGCAGGTCTCTTCAGAAGGGGGGCAGACCAAAGTACTGCGGCCTGAAGGCCTCCAGCGAGCGGAGCCTCAGTGTGGCCGGAGCACTGAGTCGAATGGAGAGCAGGGGATCCGGCACGAGCACAACCTGCATGCCGGCGGCCAAGGCAGCCTCCATGCCCAGTAGCGAGGACTCCAGCACCAGGCAGTTCTCCGGCTCCGGGGGATCCTTGAAGCGAGCGGCGGCTGTGAGGAATATATCCGGAGAGGGCTTGCACCGCTTCACCTCCGAGTCGGAGCCGCCTACGACGGCGTGCTGGAAGACCTCGAAGAGCTCGGCGTGGGGACGCACCTTGAGGTCGTACGACTCTCGACTGCCGCTCGTCTCCAGGGCCAGGGGCACGTGGGAGGCGTGCAGGTGGCGCAGGAGGCGCTCCGCGCCGGGCATCAGGCCCACGGACCCCAAGTGGTCCCGACTGTGGAGCCTGTGGAGGCGCTGGAACTGCGTGCGGCTGAGGGGCAGGCCGTAGCTGTCGATGATCATGTCCGCCGACTCCGGGGAGGGCTTGCCCATGCACCGCAGCTTCAGGTCGAAGCCGTAGATGTGGCCGAAGGGGTCGAGGATCTGCTGCACCGCCCGCGTGTTCAGGCGCTCGCTGTCGAGCAGGAGGCCGTCCAGCTCGAAGATGCAGTGGGTCACGGGTCGGAAGCAGCAGTGCCGCGACGAGGAAACCAATTCCGACATTTTCCTGCGATTCTAAGAGATTCTAAGAGGTTCTGAGATTCTATTTTTTTGTTTTTTCTTCTAGTAAACTTTGAATTTTGATGGATGGAATCGGATCGGATAGATTGTGCTCTCTACCCGAACTCGAACTTTGAACAGGTGTCGTAGTGGGGCAGGCCGAAAAGCTGCGGCTCGAAGTCCGCCATCGAGTCGAGCACCTGCGTGGCGCCTGTCCTCTGCTCCGAGGGCACCCGGGGATCGGGGATCATCACCACCTGCATGCCGGCGGCGATGCCCGCCTGCAGGCCGTTGGGGGAGTCCTCGAAGACCAGACACTGGCCGGGGTCCGGCGCCGGGTGGAAGCGGGAGGCGGCCAGCAGGAAGATGTCCGGGTGGGGCTTGCCCCGGCCCGGCCTTAGCTCCGGGTCATCGCCACAGACCACGTGGTGCAGGGCGGGGAACAGGTCCCTGTGCGGCTGCGACTTGGTGTGGAAGGCGGCCTGCACCGAGCTCGTGGCTATGGCCATGGGAATGCGGTGATCGTGGAGGTGCAGCATCAGGTCCTTGACCCCCGGCAGCAGCTGGACATTGTTGATGCGTCCGAAGACCACGGAGTCGAATATCTTCAGGTACTCGACCGGCGTCAGCGGCAGCTGCAGCTCCTCGACCAGCTGCCGGGCGGACTGGAGGGCCGGCATGCCCATGTACCGCAGCTTCATCTCGTACGTGTAGCTCTTGCCGAACGGCGCCACGATCTCGTTGATCACATCCGAGTACATGTTTTCGGTGTCTAAGGAGTGATTGGTGATTGATGGAGATTGATGGAGTAATCGAATGGGAATGGGAATGGGAATGGGAATGTGCAGGGGCCTACCCAAGACGGTCCCATCGCTGTCGAAGATGATGTGCGTGACGGGCTTGTAGCAGGCCCTGGAAGCCATGATTAGCCCTTCTACGACTCTGCCCCTACGACATGCCGCCAAAGCTGGGATTTAATTTGAAAATTCAACGCGAAAATCCAACAATTCAAATGGCAACGCGTTTCCCATTTCCGCCCGGGCATAAGAATTAGCCTGGCCAAAATCAATAGCCAGACAGCGCTGGCTGCTGGCTGCTGGCCCGTTCGAGTGCGACTAATGTGTCGCCATCAGATATCAATAAAAGCGGCAGACGAATGCTTGGGTGTTCTTTCACTTTATGGACCGTTCGGTGTACAGTGTGCTGTGGAGTATTGTGGATGGATCTAGATGGGCCCATCGTCGGGGTCGCGGCACACGCTGTTGAGGACCGGCGGCAGGGGGCGGCCCGAGAGGCTCTTCACGCAGCGGGGCTGCAGGTTGCTGAGCAGATTGCAGATACGCTGGTGCTGGTAGGTGACGCTCGGCATGCCGTTCTTGTAGATCCTGTCGTCCACGTAGACCACGTCGATGCCCTCGCGCATGATGCGCACGTGGTAGGGATGGTTGTGGGGGAAGAAGCACAGCTCGGTGCCGATCTCCTTGGTGATCAGGGTGTTGGTGTTCGTGTCGACCTCCTCGCTGCCGTCCGCGTTGGTCACGTACTTGGTCAGCTTTACCACAAACACGGCGATCTCCGCGTCGCTGAACAGGCTCTGGCCCGCCGGCAGCACTGTCAGCTCGACGACGACCTTCTTGCAGCAGACCAGCTCCGGCTCGTAGGGCTGCAGGGCGTGGAAGTTCAGCAGCGATGGACTCGGCTGTGAAAATGGTTGGTTAGAAGCGCACTCTAGGCGGGAGGGGAGGGGGGTGGCCCCATCTCACATTAAAGTTCTGGCGGTAGCTGTTGAGCATCTCCTCGGTGCCGTACATCGTGCCGTGCCACTTTGGCGGCATATAAACCTCCGTGTCCGCGGATGTCAGCAGCATCGTGCCGTGCTGGAAGCACACAAAAGTGAGGAAAGGGAAAGCGGAAAGCTCCTCCGGATCGGCGGATCTGCGGCTCCTTCTTACCAGATCAAACGAATAGTCGTACAGGTTGTCGGAGGTCAGGTCTCTGGGTATTCCATCGTCATCGAGGAACATGCTGAAGGACTTTATTTTGCTATCTTCGGCCTAAAATAAAACACAAGTCAATTTTGGACACGAATACGACGGGGTGCCAGTGTGTTCTGTGACGCGTGTGTCAATGCCTGTTCCGATAGCGATCTATCGATACGATAGACACTCTACATGCGATATTTTCTTTGAAGAAAAGCTGGACTTCTGCTCCCCTCCCCTTGTGCTGCTCATAAATTTGTCCACGCCCCTTACGCCAATGACAACTTAAGTGCGGTCATGTTTTCGGTGTCTCTCTGCGTTGCGTAGCACTGTTCCATTAGGAAAACAATTACAGACGACTCTGACAGGCACAAACTAAGCCCATGACCGTCTCCACACAGGAAGAGATAGGGTCTCCGTCTGGCTCCGGCTCTGGCTCCGGCTCTGGCTCTGGCCGGGATATGTGGCCATAAATTATGAGTTTGTCGTCACATGCTGGCGGTCTTAGCCGCTGGTCATGTCTTTTAAGCAGCCTTGGGGGCTCTGTCGCCCATCCTTGGGTGCCTTCCAGCGGCCGTTTATCAAGTGCAGTGTTTGGGGGGCCCGCCTGCACTTGTTTACTTTCTTCCAGGGTAAGGTTGCGTTTCTCCACCGAAATTCAAATCCCAAAAACATAAATTATAACCCAGAAACTCCTCTATCCGCTATGCTCCAACTCCATCAGCCTGTGGGTTCTCATTTGCTCACGAACCGAGAGCGTCACATGTGTGTCTAAGTGATTTTCAATAAGTTGTCGGGTCAAAGTTTTTGGGGCACGATTTTTCACAGCTCCAGATGTCTATATATACATATATGTAGGTCTAACATAATTTATGGCGCCTTTATCGGGGTGGGGTGGATTTTCGCAGGCGTCGATAATGACGAGCGATTTCTCATAGCCAAAGCACCAGCCATTGGCAGCAGCTGCGACCGACCTTTGACATCCCCCCAGGCCCAAGTCGGCCACGTTCCAGAGCCAGTGGCACGTAAAAACAAACTTGATTCTCTTGGCCATCAAAAAATGCCATCCGTCTTGCAATCCAACAAGAAATGTGTTCGCTTCTGACTCTGGAACGCGACGTGATTCAATATTTTCTGTGAAATTATTTTTTAATCATATTGTACTCCGACAGAAGTCAAAACAAACATTAGCCAGAAAAAGTGGAGGCTGGATTTCCCAGAAATATGAAAGATGTGCATATTGGAGAGGTCTTAAAGCGAAATCTGGGTACCCAAAAGACAGTGACTCAATTTGTAGATTGAACTGAAAGATTCCCCTCTTCCCGCCCAATCTATAGCCACCCCACAAACACATGTACACATGTAAAACCCCCCAAAAGATTAAAAGAATAAAGGGAAATAAGGGAAAATAGTAAAGCAAAGAATGTAGCAAATGTGCTAGAGAAAACTTTTGTAATTTGAAAGACTTGCAGCTGGTATTCGTCGGTATTGGTCGGCCATTAACGCTCGATTCGAATGACGTTTTTGGCTCGGATTCGGGCTCTTATGGTAAATGCCCGCAAAATGTTGAAATGGCAACCAAATCAGCGAATCTCAAACCATGTCAAGCCCGTTCCAACCGTTCCGTTCCGTCCGTCCCGTCCATTCCGTCCGTTCCAAATTGCAATTGTGACAATGCTGACAATCTGCAGGCGACAGCCAACACCAGAGTTTCGGGCGTCATGGGGCGGGCGGAGGGGAAAACAGACGGCAATGCCATTTCCTAGCTCCATCTCCATTTCTAGTTCCGTCCAGCTTTCTGGCTTCGTGGCAGCGTCAAGAAAACGGCGAGCGACACTTACAATCAGTATGAAATTTACGCGATTTTCATTGCGGCAAATGGTTCGCTTTTTTCCGTATTAACATTTCTTGGCAGCAAAAGGAGGCAGGAGACTGACTGACTGACTCTAAGGTGTGTGGGTGGGGCCGTTGGGTGGGGTGTGCGGGGTGTGGAGGGTGCCCCAGCTGAAGTCGTGCCAATTTTCATATTTTCCTGCACTTTGTTGAATGGGCATATGGGATCAGTGAGGATTCGGACAGCAGTTAGCTTTTTTTATAGAGGAAAACGATGAACAATTACAGATGGGGAGAACTGAACTTTAAGGAGTCATGGTTAGCATAATCTATCCATGAAACTTCTTTAGACAGGCTCCTACGCCTGCGCTTCTCTCCAGCGCCAACCCCTGGCTCACTCGCTCGCTTCCAAGTCTTTCTCTATAAAAGAGAGACATAATGGCATCCCCAAATGATTACCCTTTAGTCTGAGAGAAAGCATCTCCCCGAAGAGTGTACAAAGACTTCGTTGTGTCCCCCGAGGAATATGATTTTCCTCACAGTTTGGTGGCCCTCCCCGCCCCTCTTTAGACCCCAACCCGCACAACAACAAACAGGCAAACAGCTCGCGGCTGCCACGAGCCAAAAGTGGCATCAGCTGCGGCAGTTGGCGCGGATATATCTTCCCGGTGCCCTGCCCTATCCAATCCCCCCCCCCATCCACGAGTCTCTGGGCACGCACACGACTCTGGCTGGCTCCCAGTCTGTCTCTAGCCGAGGATAATGCAATAAGCGTTGCCAACAAGGCCCCAACGTCTTCTTGTCCTGTAACTTTGAGCCGTACAGGAAACCCGCTTGTGGGTGGGTGGGGGGTCATGATGCACAGGGAGTGGGGGAGGGGGGTGGGGGAGGGGGGTGGGGGGGTTGCACATGTGTGCCAGACAGGTTATGCGCTATAAAAAATTTAAGAAATTGCTACCAGCGTCAGGGCCAGAACCGAAAAACGACAATACTTACGAGCATTTCACAAATCAAAATACTTTTCGAGCTTCAAGTCTCCGTCTCCGCCTCCGCCCCCGTCTCCCTTTGTTGTCTGCCCCAAGTGGTTATTGTTCTTGCCCCAACTGATGCCAAGAGGAGGGCAGGGACGGGTACGGGTACGGGTGCGGGTACGGAGAGAAAGCGAAAAACAATGTGCTAAATAAATAAATTTGTCGAAGATTGCAAATATCAAAAAGAATATAGAAGAAAACTTTGGCTATGACTTTTATCATGTGGCAGGTGATTGTAAGAGTTTTTATGGTGGATTTAAGATCCAAAATGTGGATAAGTTTTTGAGGATGAAAGAACTATTTCCGATGCATACTAATTGGTGTTTTTGGCAGTCAATAGTTGGGCTAAAAGATACTTCCTTTGGAGACACGAAAACTATAACTTCCCGTAGAGTTTAAAATACTTACAATTCCGATTGATTGAATGTAGAAATAGGTACGAAATCTCTGAGCAAAAGATTTCTGTCACTCCTTCAAGCTTTGCTTACAATTCAAGACTGTCTTAGAATCTCGATCTTCTTGGAATTCGGATCCCAAAGCTCAATGAAAGCTCTCCCTTTCTCTCTATCCCTCTCCATTGAGTGTCTGCTGGAAAAGCTTTGAAAACTGAGAAATTTCATGAGAAATGAAATATCAGCATAGGGGAATGTTTATGTTTATTTGAAGGCAATGGCGATAATCATACTTAAAAGTCCATTCATTGAATGTTTTGTTTATTTTTTTGATTGGGTTCAGCCATTGGCTCGCGTTTTAGTGATCTGATATCTATGCAAAAAAGTTGTTTAAAGATTCTTGAATGATTTATTTATTTATAAGTTTAGAAGAAATATACAACTATTAATTCTAAGAGGTTTGAGGGGTGCCTAGAGTATTGGTACCTAGACCTAGACCTTCGAGGAATAATTTATAATGGAATGTTTTGTGTCGAGCCTTTTCGGAGACTCGGATTCTAGATTTACTAAAGAGATATATCCATTGTTAGATTGCAATTTAGAGTTCTATTATGTGATGTTTTAAGCTACAGAGTTAGAGGACAAGGATAGGGATATTACGGATCAAACGCATAGAAAAACAGTTATGTACATCTCTTACATGATGTTTTATACTATAGAGTTAGAAGGGCTTGGCCGAGAACTACGGATATATTAAGGAATAGACCAACAGTTCCAACTGCCAATGCGGCTCTATGTAGGTATCGCTATGTTATATATAATAGCGATAGAGTTCTCTTTATTTCCTTTAGTTCTTCGTTTTGTATACGTATTGTATTTTTCGAAGAAGAAGTCGAAGAATGTTGAACCGTCGACGACTATTTGGGAGTCAGAAATCAAGTGTCCATTGGAGGTCCAGCACTCGGGTCTCTAGAGTCCCTCTCTTCCCGCTGCTGCTGATTCTCTTGTCTCCTTTAGGTCCTCTCATCCTTTCCTATATCTTCTTTTTGACATCATGTCTCTCTATTGCCGAGAAAGCCATCTACTCTACAGTGAGGCCTTCTTATAGGCCTTCTACCTCTACATTGGACACTGGTTCAGCTGGTATTGGTTGGGGACATCTCGGGAGGAGTATAGATGGTAGCTCGTTCGACGACGATTGGTACTGAGGGTAAGCAAAGGCCCAAGATTGAATGCTTGAATATAGACACAATATTTGAGCAAATATGCACGAACAAAATCAAGGAAAATCCACTAGGGATTATGGCAAGTCGCACTCCTATCAAAACAACAATATAAATAAATAAATAAAAATATACATGAGCAGTAGGAGAGTTACACATATAGTATGTGTGAGGGGAGCGGAACAGCAAATAATTTCAGAAGATTCGATTAAAAGAGATTCCAGGAAATATCTTCAGAGCTATTAGAAACTTCTGCTCCCAGCAGTTTAATTTAAATTGGGTTCATCTACAGAACTTGTGCACTTTTATTCCCCAACAAATAACTCCCTTGGTCCCAAATTATCTCAGATATTCGGTCTACCAAGGGATCCCATGATGAACATTCCTTTAGCTATTTCTCTCGTAGATTGAAGCTCTCTCCGAGCTGCTGTCGCCTCCTCCTCCCCTCTCCCCCTGATGCATGGCTGTTTTTCCATGTAAAAGAAGAGAAACGAAACAGTTCTTAATATCCTGGGAGAATGGCATGCAAAAAGGGGCACAGGCACAGGCAGCGGCGACTGGAACAAAGGCAAAGACGAGCAGAAACTGCGTCATGTTTTGTGATTCCCACGCATTCTCTGGACCCCCTGCCCTGCTGCCAGTCCAACCTTCCTATATCCATACTCCCACGAGCTCGCTTGGGGTTAAAGGTCGTCAGAGTGTGTCTCCACCCACACTTGATGTTGCAAGTGGCGCCTGCCACTGCTGCCACTGCTGCCACTGTGGCTCTCGGATGTTATTTAACCGACAGTTTAGTGTTATCACCCCCTCCGGCTCTGTAGTCCTTTTTTATGTCATCTGTTGATTGCAGGCAGATCCCCAAACAGACCCCCGGCTGTGCCCAATGGAACTGCAACAATAATCGGAATTAATTCAATTTTGGTGGCAGGTTTTAAAGGTAGCCACTTAATTAAATAGCCACACACACACACACAGACACACACACGTGCTGTCCTGTGTCCTGTGGCCAGGATGCAGTGCACTCTGATATTTTGTGATTTTTATATAGAACCGAATTCTGTTTAAATCAAATTACATTCAACAAAATGCCCATAAAGCGAAGCGAATGGATAACCGCAAAATATTCGAGCACTTAAAATCGCAAAATGATTGAATTGTGTGCAGGGATTTTTATGGATATGCGGCCGTGACACAAGCCCCTCGTGAGGGGCGCCCCCAGATGCTGGAGGGTCCCCAAACAAGTGGAATGTTGCCCTTTCCCCGAATCTCTAGCCTTCGATCTCACACACCAAATAAATCCAGGAAATTCCTCCTAGGATTATGGGCTCTTCCATCCAAAAATAGATACATTTTGAGTCACGCTCTCATCTCTCATGTCACAACAGTGGCAGGGCCACAGGGGGGACATAGGCCCGTCCATACTTGTCACATTTAAGTGAATGTAGGATCATCTGGCTATATCCTTCAAGGCCTCCTCTGGGGCGACGCCTCTGCCTGGGGGGGGGGGGGGGGGGCTGCACTCATGGCCTGTAATAACCGCCGAGGCTCAGGGTATCAGGGTATCAGGGTATCAGGGTATCAGGCTACCAGCTGCCGGCTTATGGTTGCCTTTGATCAAATTATCCCTTGCACTCCTCCCACCCACAGACATGGCACCTGTTTTTAAGCTCAGATGTCCGGTAAATGTGTACATATTTTAAATTTAATTACTACACGCGCAGCATGCCGCCCGTCCAGCCCCAATCCTTTCATTCCACGACCCCAAAAGGCGGGGGAATGCGCTATGAATTCGCTTTTGCGAATAGTTGGCTGGCCATTCAAAATCTCCGCTAGTCATCCACGAAAGGGGATCCAAGAGTTTCCTGGAACACACAATCCAAGCGATTCAGAACTCTTCGAACCCACCATCCAAAAGGCAAAAACATACATCATCTGGGACTACCTGTCTGTCCACTTCAGAGCTCTGCACTTCAGCGTTTGTCCTGCGGCCATTTTTGCACATTTAACTCAATTTGTGGTTTACATTTAATTAATTTAATAATATATGGGGGATGGGCATTTCTCGTCTTCTCTGCAGTTCCCAAAGAGAAAAACCGCAGAAATCTCGCCACTGTCAACGGATTTTGCTGACCAGATTCATCTCTTTGGCTCGAAAGAACCCAAGCACCCCCAAAAAAAAAAACACACAGAGACAAAGCACTCAACAGATGGCGCCAGCATCTATGCGGGTGGATTCTGTCCAGGGAGGGCGCCACGAATGCAATCCACAGGCGAGCAGAAGCTTTCGCTGGTGTGGGAGGAATATTTTGTAAGGGAAAATCAGGCAGAAATAATCCAAATATTATGGTAATTAATAGATTTCTAGACTTACTTGTAGTTTGGCTTCGGATTTCGTTAGACGTGGTTAAAGAATGAATCTGAAAAGAAGAATTATAGTATTAATTTTCCTCATATTTCTTTGGGAGAGTGCGAAAGGCCTGGAACTGTACCCAGGAGAGTGTCCTCCATTGAACCCCGTCAAAAACTTCGATATCCAAAAGGTAAGAGCGTCCTTTGGTTCTCCTTAAGGATGATAGAGACTCCCCTTTGTTCCACAAGTTCCTGGGCGTTTGGTATGTGCAATCCTTCTATCCCTTCGACGATGAACCCATGCTGGAGTGCCATCACTTTCTCTACCAAAGCCACAAGGGTCGTTTCTATGAATTCGAGCTACTGCTGGATAACGAGTAAGCCAACACATGATCCATAAATGGTTTCTTATATAAACATTACATTTCCAAGTCACGATAAGCAAGTAATGACCCGTTCGAGTGTTATAAGATACCATGAAAACACCGGCGGCATCGAAGTCAAGCGCCGCAATAGCTGTGAGTGTTTAAAAAACATCAACAAGGGGAATAATAAATAATAACAAATGCTCCACAATTTCCCGGTACAGCCTATGACAATCCGCCGCACAAAAATACCATTCGTAAGTCCACAAATCGGATTTCTATATAATAGATCACAGATTACCCATTCTGTTGGCAGCTACTCGACCGCATCGCTTTACAATGTATCCCCTGGCCCTGGACTATGACTCCTATGTGGTCATGGTCACCTGCAACCGCCACAGAAGGAACCAGCATTACCGTGAGTACATGTGATAAGACCTTTATACATATATCCCATATAATATTGTCCCAACCCCAAAAGTGGGCGCTTGGATAATGACCAGACATTGTAGGCCACCAGGAAAGTTCGTTTTGGCCGCTCAGAATGCCCTGATCAAGCAGGATATCGAAGTCGTGAACATGATATATGCCAATCACTTCAACTGTGAACTTTTCAAATGATGATTTACGATTTTCCAGGTCTTTATTGTTTAGAGGTTTATGGATGAAAGATAAAGAAAAGAAAGATTACGATTTTCCATATAACAAAGTTTTCTTTATAGCGCATTTATTTCTAGAACACTGAAATGCTATATTCTGCAAAAATTAATTCTATATTACGAATTTCCCATAAAACGAATCTAGATGGAAGTTCGTCTGAATTTGAATTCTGTTTAGTTTAGAATAAACGCCGAAATGAGCAATGGAGCGGGTAAATATTGGGAGTAATTGGAAATTAGTAGGATTTTAGTACTAGTAAATCACATATCCGCGAGTTATATTGAAAAAAACACACCCAGATCATGAAGATCTTCTAAAAGACCTTGAATCTTTAATAATATTTAATATTCTAAAGCTATAACAATAAAAAGAGTAAATAAAGTAGTGGCTAATCCATCCGTCTACTCGAAGCAGCGTTAAGTAGCGATCCCTACCGTAAGTGTACCATTATAGGCTTAAGTGCTCTCCACCTTCTGCACAGATCACGAGGGAATATCTATGGTCATCTATGTACATATCTATTTCTACGACTGACCTTGTTGAAAAAGACCCTAAGGTTTCGATGTAGTATAAGAATGCACAATTTATGGTTATACGATTGCGAATGTATATAAGAAGACGATCTGCTGAAGCCGAATTGCTAGGCTGACGGCCCTATGCTGCAAATCTTAGAAGAGAGCGCGAGATAGCGATAGAAGGAGAGCGCAAGAGCAGCTCGGAGCTGCTGCTAAGCCGAGCCCGAACAACAAATTGAGCGCGAGAGAACTGCAGCAGGAACGAAGAGGGCGCGATAGAGAGGCGAAAGAACGGCCGCTGCCGCTGCCGTGCGAAAGCATACGAGCATATGGGTTGACTGGTGTATATGTATGTTTGTATGTACAGTGGGCAGTGCAGAGAGTGAAAAAGAGAGATGATTTACATTGGGCTGCGCCGGCTGCACCACTGGCTATGATTTTGGGAATTTGATGACTCATATGGGGGAGGAGGCTGGGAAACACGACAGTGGGCATATTTCACAAAAAGTCTTCTAAAAAAGCACCTAAACTGGCATTTCATAAGCACAGAATGATATATATGTGAGTACATACATATGTGTATATATAGTATCTATCATGCATAGCTGACATACCTATATATGCATATATGTACATATGCATCACCCATCTACCATTTTCAGGACATTGAACTACTTCAGTTGATCGCCCACAATTGATATGCAAGCCGCTGCGCGCTGGCTACACGGAAGCCCTTATCTATAGAGAACAATCGCACAAAAAGTACCATATAGTTTGCCATTAAACGATGTAAATATTGCAATCACAATTCCGCCTACGGCGCCCAGAGAGTGTAACGATACACACATGGAGACATGGAGACACGTAGACAGACAGCGCTCTCTATTCAGATCGTCTGCATTTCACTTTTGTTTACATTGTCAGGCAGCGTCGGCGCAATCGGAAAAGCTCTCCGTTCCTCTCCGCGCTCCGTCCGGCCAGAGCGAAAAGCTCGCCCCGCACGCATGTAAAGGCATATAAAGGTGTATTGCAGCTGCAGTCGAGTCCCAGTTCTAAGCCAGAAGTAGAACAGAAATCGTTTGGCGCTCAGCTTACAGTCCAGCAGCACATCTATAATCTCCAAAATGATTCATCATCGGTCGGGGTAAGTCTCTTGATTGTTTGCCCACCTCTTACGGCTCTTTACACTCCGCTTAATCACGCTCGCAGCTGGAATTTCCTGCTGCTTGTGGGGCTGCTGGCCGGCAATGGAGTTTGGCTGGTGCACTCGCAGGTGCCCTTTCCCGGACAGTGTCCGGAGGTCAAAATAATGGACACCTTCGATGTGGATTCGGTGAGTGTTTCTTGTTTGATTTAGTTCATGTAGGTCATCAAAGGTGCTATACAATTTAAAGCAAGAGATGCGAAAATGTGTATTTTGTAATATGATTAGCCTTGCAGATCGCTCTGGGGATAGGCGGGGGACTAAAAGCTTTCTTAGGGGAACAGCTGATCTGAGAGGCGGTAAAAGATTGGATAGGATTCGTAGATGGTGGATTTTGGGGGGAAGACTAAGGAAAAGAGCAAAGAAATGGATAACTTTGATGAATGAATCTTATAGATTATGTTTCTTAGGGAATCGGATAACAAAAGTACGTGAACATTGCACTTTTATTGCATTTTATATTAAATTTCCATCCAAAGACCACAGAAAAGATAGTAAAACTTTCCACCCAAGGGCAAAGAAAGGGACCAGGAAAATACTCAATAAAATACAGTCTAGTATATAGTATATTCCGCCAAAGAGCATGCCATATTCTTCTAGTGATGTAATGGGTTTGGAATTTTAAAGAAAAACACAAACAGAAATTAATTAAAATTTCATTACACAGTAGTTTTGAGGGCCCCTTAAGAACCCCCCAACAAAAAGATAAGATAAACAAATATATTGATTAGTTTATACCTAAAACCACTTGACAAACACAAACACAAACACAAACACCCGCAAGCCGCCAGCTGTTGTGATAAAAACAATTCCTATAGAGATTAATATATAATACAGTGTCAGTCGAAAAGCTCTTAATACTCTTCCCACTATACGCAGTACTTGGGGATCTGGTACGAGCACAGCAAGTATCCATTTGCATTCGAAATCGGCAAGAAGTGCATCTACGCCGACTACGAGATCATCGACAATGCCACGCTGTCCGTGGTGAATGGGGGAATCAATCGAATGTGAGTGGGGGGGAAATATCTACACCTAAATATATATAATAATTATGTGTAAACTATGCAGAACTGGCAACCCCTCGAACATAAGCGGAACAGCCAAGGTCATAGGCCCCGCCCGGCTGGCTGTGGCCTTTTTCCCCGGCCGTAAGTGATGTCTCTTCCGCATTGATCTATTGAATATCTATTGAATGTGTCCAAATTTGTAGAGCAAACGTCGAAACCCAACTACCTGGTTCTGGGCACCGACTACGAGTCGTACTCCGTTGTCTACAGCTGCACTAGCGTGACATCTCTGGCTAATATCAGTGAGTAGACGAGGAAGTCTACTGGAAAATTATTATGCCAGTGGCATGCGCACACCTGCTACCTTTTAAAAATATCTATCTATCGCACTTTCAGAGCTCGTTTGGATCTTAACCCGCGAACGTGAGCCCTCGGCGGAGACCATTGCGTCGGCCAAAAAGATCTTGGAGGAGAATAAAATCAACCAATCCTTCCTCATCGACACCATTCAGAGCAAGTGCCCCAAGCTGGCTGCAAACAGCACGGACTTCGGCGTCGAGGATCTCACAGAGGACCCCGTCGATGAGTTTGTCGGCACTGTGCTGCCCAATGCCATCGACAAGGCATGAGAATGGCTGCGACGCTTCTACTTGCGTCTCTACAACATCTTTATGAACTTTCTGAGCTCCTAAATTTACTGTTTCGAACCCTGTACATACGTAGATGGATAGAGAAATGTTATCAAATGTAGTATGATATATTATTCGTTAAAGCATGGAATAAAAAACATAGTTTCGGTTATGGAAAAGACTCTGTAGAAGGCTTTAGCTGGGTGTTGAAGCGGATAGCCACTGTACCACGTTTGTGAGCATGAAATAGCCTTTATTTCCGACCAATCCATGGCCAATCCATTCAGTCAAGACCCTCCATTTCATTCAATTCCAATTCATTCCGATAGCAACCTCTGCATCATGATCATGCCACAGCTCTTCGTGTGAGTATCCACCATAGAGCTCCCTATAAATAGCCTTAAAAATATCTTTGAACAGCTTTCCCATCATTGTACTCATTTACATACCCCCCACTCTGGCCATGATCGCCCTTGAGGGTCCTTGTCCCTCGAATATGACGGCTGTGGGGGACCTGGACATGGATCGCTTTCTGGGCAAATGGTATACGTATTCCGTGTATCCGACTTTCTCGAAACGTGTGCCCAAATGCCAGACGGTGGAGTTCAAGAAGGAAGAGGACAAAATCTGGATTAAACGTACAGAGCTGAGCACCAAGTAAGCCGCCAATGAAAAACAAACCAAAAACTACTCCAACCTAAATCTCTTCCACAGGACCGACACACTGAAGATCAAAGTCGAGGAGATTAGAAATGTGGACCCATCTCACGGGAAATACGATCTAATAACCACAAATTCTGGTAAGGAAAAGCCCCAACCTTAAGCAATCCCCAATAATGCCAGAATTCTTCCGTCTAGCCTTTCCCGAAGGCATTCAGATCAACGTACTGGACACGGACTATGACAACTTTGCCATACGCTACATGTGCTTCGATTCCAACAACCTTTTCAGCTTTCGTAAGTCCCAGAGTAGGAATTTCTATGGCCATAGTTATGGCAAAGGTTCTGCCTTTCAGATTGGGCCGTCATCCAGACCCGCATTCGTCTGCCCACCTCGGATATAATATACACGGCCCAGGTCCTGGCCAGAAAATCTGGCATTGTTCTGAGCAAAATGATAAAAATACCACAGCACTCGTGTCCACCAGATGCCTAGGAGAAACGGTACGAAAACATCTGCGATTCTGATTTCAGATTTGTTCAGGAAATGCTTTAATAGCCACGTCTAAGTGGCGAGAAGCTCTATTTTATTGAAAAGTCTTTAATACACGGAATGCGGTTTTCACATTTAACATTCGAGTGTTGTATTTTGGTCTTAATGGGGGGTTCGTTGAGCTATGGCATATATTGTGTAGATATATGTATGGTAGTAAAATTCGACGATTGTTTAGTTTAGTCAATGCGATGGTTCGGAGAAGAGATAACGAAAGAGAGCACGACGCGGCAGTGGGAGTTAGATCGATTCAAAACGGTGTTGGATTGAAGACGAACGTCGGATGACGGTGTCGGATTCCCACGACGATGCAATACTAAAGCGCCAGCCGAGGGCAGGCGGGCCGAAGCCAAAGCCGAAGCAATCGAAGCTTAACCAAAGCGCGACAGATCGAGCGAGCGATAACGAAAGCGAAAGAGCGAACGTTAGGCGCGAGCTGAAGACGAGAGAGAGAGGGAGATAGCGGCTGCATAGGCTGCTGCCGTGCGTGGGAGTATATGTATATGTATGTCTCTATAGTATAAGTATAAGTATAAGTCTTATACATCTGTAGAGGAGAATTAAAGGGATTTACTTAAGCACTGGCTTTAATCCAAGGGCGTAACCAGTAAGGGGGGGTATGCTTATTAGTAGAAACAAAATGTGTCCTTAATTTTTGTTGAATATTTAAAAAATAAATAGTTTTTTCTCAATTTATTTGATATGATTTTCCCAATCAGTCCTTCTAAATACATAAATAATTATGGATAAATGGGGAATATCGGGCTGGGGTTGTTCTGACTATGCTTAAGAGACTCAGGAACCAAGTAACCTCTTTAAAGAACCCATAGATAGACGATAGATATAGTGGTGAGCAAAGCAAAGCACTTGAACTCTGTGTAAAAGCCTCACGAAACAAGTGACTTCATTAAAGTAAGATAGAGAGATAGATTCGATAGATAGATGGATAGATAAAGACACTGATAGATAGTCTTTAGTCTTAGCCGAAACCGGTTCTAATCAAATCTTAAAACATTGAATAGTAGACTCTAGAGAAGACTCCCACAAACCATGTGGAAATTCCATCCTTAAAGCCTCACCTATCCCGGACCTCCGATCTAATTCGTATGACAGTTCCATTAACCAAATAAGGAAGGAAACCCAGTTGGACTGCTTCTACCCCCAAAAGCGGGTTTTCCACGCAGCTTTTTCCCTGTGTTTACCGAAAACAAAACAAATGCTGGCCCACAGAAAGAAGGAAGCATAAATCAGAAGACCGCATACGGAACGGATGCGCATAGATAAACCCCGAACATTCCCCGAACAACCATTCCCAGGCACACTCTCAGATCTCTCCTCCTCGCCGATTCCCTGGTCAGGAATAGAAAAGAAAAAGGACAATTGTAAAATTAAACAGCGAAAAGGCAGCACCGGAGAAGACTCGACTCCACTCCACTCCACCCCTCTCCCGGCCACGTCCATTGGGGAAATTTTATGGTACAACGATTTTAGAAATATTCACATGCATATATTTTATTTGCCATTTTTCTACTAGTATTTTGTGTTGTGTAGTGTGCCACCCGCGGCAGTTGCGAGTGGGGTTCTTGCATCGTTTGTTGCACGGCACCCAGGACCCCCAGAAGCCCCAAGAACGAGGATACGACGCGGACAAGGACTCGCTATGCATACAAAATTTGTTTCGCAAACAAAGTAATGCCATTACAAACAAATTGGACTTTGTGCCCATGTTTTCCAGCCCCCTTTCCGGGGGGAGGGACCGTGTTGCAGTCGGTAGAGGAGACCCTTGGGGAAATGGCCCCAGTGGGCGGTGGAGGAGGAGGAGGAGGAGAAGTCCTTCTGATGATTGAGGGAATATGTGACTGACATTTGAGCCTTTGGATAACATTTATTGAGTGCCGCAGGATATTGGGTTACTCTCTGGGAGATTATACTATTTATTCAATTTGGTATTCCTTTGCGGTGGATCCTTTAAGGATTCACTTGATTTGGCTCCCATTGCCAGCGCCTTTAATTTCCTATTGACGGAATTGAATGGAAAATGCCAAATCAGCTAAATCAATTTGCTGGCAACCCACACGCCACACGTCTTTCAGTCAATAAAATGCCTTTTAATTAAACGGACGGACACCCCCCCCAACCAGGAGTGGAGCGAGGAGTGGAGCCAGGAGTGGAGCCAGGAGTGGAGCCAGGAGTGGAGCCAGGAGTGGAGCCAGGAGTGGAAGCATCATTCGAATGCAGCGACGAATTGTGCGCATAAATTATGCAGGCAACCATTTTGGGCGGCCCGGCATTTATGGCCAAGAGACGGTGCTTTTTTCCAGCCATTTCCCCAACGGGGACAACGGCCAACGGCCGGCTGGGCAACAACAATATGTTGTAAACGTTTAATTTGAACGCGTCCTCTAATCGCTGTCCTGGCAACGTGCCCCTCAGGGTGCTCCGTGCGCCCCGTGAGCCGTAATTGCGTTCATTGAATTGTTAACTGGTTTCTGCTCGTTGTCTACGACAGCCGTTGGCTACCTTCTCACCCCCCTGCCCCCCCTCTGTGAGACCGCAAACTTGCAGCCAAAAGCCGTTGTTAGCCTTGCGGTCGCTGGGGCTCCTCCGAATCCGAATCCGAATCCGAATCCCGGTCAATGCACATCAAACTTTTTGGCTCTCTGCATTTGGCATTTATTGGTATTGTTCCAATTAAACTTGGACTTTGGGCCATAAAATATGCAAGCTCAGCCAAGCAGTTAGCCAGTTGGAGCCAGTCGAGCGGGCAGGCCACAAGCCGATTGCCGGAACGTAAAACTTCTGGAGCAGGGTTCGATTTTGGCGGCCACAGGACATTAATGCGTTACGGTCAATGGCTTCGACTGCAGAGACAGCGACAGCGACACCGAAGAGTGCCAATAAAAGGTAATAAAAGTGGGCTCCACTTCAGTACTTGAGCACTCGAAGGACTGGACAATGGGGTCCTCGACTGCAGTGGGGTTTATTGGCCACAGTTGCACTTTCCTGTGGACATTGAGGGCATCGTAACATTTCACTTCCTAGTACCCAAAAAATATTGCAGCTTTCAATGCCCCTCTAAACGGTCCGCCCCCCTTCCGAGATCAAGCATCGCAATGCATTCACCTTTGACCCCCGCGCCACCCCATCGTTTGAAGCCAACAAACTTTGGTTGCCCCCTCCCCCGCCCCATTCGGTGGCACGTATTGGCTAAGCCAAAGTTTCGGCGACGCGTTGCCGCAACTTGCGTCTTGTGGCCTGGCTGGCAGCTGCTTAATCAATTACGCAACTTTGTAACAACATGCGGCAGACAGGCAGGCAGGGAGGCAGGGAGGCAGGGAGGAGGCATCCCGCTGCAAGCGTGCGCCGCATGCATTCGACTTAGTCAAATATACAAAAATGCAGCTTGCCCCAAGAGGCGCCAGCAAAATGACAGCTGCAGCCCCTGCAGTGCCCCCCGCAGTGGGCGGAGATTCCCGAAAAGTTGCCAAGAATCCGACGAGAAGAAGGCGACGTCTAAATTGTTTAATTAAAACCCTCGAGACACGAGCAGAGGCTTTGATCAGCGGGGTAGTCCTTGCTCCGGCATTCAAAATTGAATTTTCAAATTAAATCCCAGCTTTGGCGGCATGTCGTAGGGGCAGAGTCGTAGAAGGGGTAATCATGGCTTCCAGGGCCTGCTACAAGCCCGTCACGCACATCATCTTCGACAGCGATGGGACCGTCTTGGGTAGGCCCCTGCACATTCCCATTCCCATTCCCATTCGATTACTCCATCAATCTCCATCAATCATCAATCACTCCTTAGACACCGAAAACATGTACTCGGATGTGATCAACGAGATCGTGGCGCCGTTCGGCAAGAGCTACACGTACGAGATGAAGCTGCGGTACATGGGCATGCCGGCCCTCCAGTCCGCCCGGCAGCTGGTCGAGGAGCTGCAGCTGCCGCTGACGCCGGTCGAGTACCTGAAGATATTCGACTCCGTGGTCTTCGGACGCATCAACAATGTCCAGCTGCTGCCGGGGGTCAAGGACCTGATGCTGCACCTCCACGATCACCGCATTCCCATGGCCATAGCCACGAGCTCGGTGCAGGCCGCCTTCCACACCAAGTCGCAGCCGCACAGGGACCTGTTCCCCGCCCTGCACCACGTGGTCTGTGGCGATGACCCGGAGCTAAGGCCGGGCCGGGGCAAGCCCCACCCGGACATCTTCCTGCTGGCCGCCTCCCGCTTCCACCCGGCGCCGGACCCCGGCCAGTGTCTGGTCTTCGAGGACTCCCCCAACGGCCTGCAGGCGGGCATCGCCGCCGGCATGCAGGTGGTGATGATCCCCGATCCCCGGGTGCCCTCGGAGCAGAGGACAGGCGCCACGCAGGTGCTCGACTCGATGGCGGACTTCGAGCCGCAGCTTTTCGGCCTGCCCCACTACGACACCTGTTCAAAGTTCGAGTTCGGGTAGAGAGCACATTCTATCGGATCCGATCGGGTTGTATCCATCAAAATTCAAAGTTTACTAGAAGAAAAAACAAAAAAATAGAATCTCAGAATCTCTTAGAATCTCTTAGAATCGCAGGAAAATGTCGGAATTGGTTTCCTCGTCGCGGCACTGCTGCTTCCGACCCGTGACCCACTGCATCTTCGAGCTGGACGGCCTCCTGCTCGACAGCGAGCGCCTGAACACGCGGGCGGTGCAGCAGATCCTCGACCCCTTCGGCCACATCTACGGCTTCGACCTGAAGCTGCGGTGCATGGGCAAGCCCTCCCCGGAGTCGGCGGACATGATCATCGACAGCTACGGCCTGCCCCTCAGCCGCACGCAGTTCCAGCGCCTCCACAGGCTCCACAGTCGGGACCACTTGGGGTCCGTGGGCCTGATGCCCGGCGCGGAGCGCCTCCTGCGCCACCTGCACGCCTCCCACGTGCCCCTGGCCCTCGAGACGAGCGGCAGTCGAGAGTCGTACGACCTCAAGGTGCGTCCCCACGCCCAGCTCTTCGAGGTCTTCCAGCACGCGGTCGTCGGCGGCTCCGACTCGGAGGTGAAGCGGTGCAAGCCCTCTCCGGATATATTCCTCACAGCCGCCGCTCGCTTCAAGGATCCCCCGGAGCCGGAGAACTGCCTGGTGCTGGAGTCCTCGCTGCTGGGCATGGAGGCTGCCTTGGCCGCCGGCATGCAGGTTGTGCTCGTGCCGGATCCCCTGCTCTCCATTCGACTCAGTGCTCCGGCCACACTGAGGCTCCGCTCGCTGGAGGCCTTCAGGCCGCAGTACTTTGGACTGCCCCCCTTCTGAAGAGACCTGCAGAGTGCCTCCTGCAGGAGAATCCACCACAGCAGACGATGCTTCCTTCAGATCTCTCAAAGAAGAAGAAAGAAAAGGGAGTGGCGTTATGTTTCTGGCCATTCAAAATGTGTAGCGGAAGTAGGGATCAAAGTTCCTAGAAAAAACTCCAACGGATTCCCAATCCACTTGGGGACGAACCTTCAGAATTCCATCAGAGACGGATACACAAGAGGAAAGCAATGAGTAGCCCTCCAGGGGCCTCTTCGATGGTCCAAGTCCAGGCCCCACCAAAGCCGAGGGGGACATCCTGGATGTTGGCTGGCAGTGAGTTTGGGGCTCGCGGCGGCGACTGGCAACGGGCTGATCGGCAGACGATGCCTGTACTGAGAAGCTCTAGAATACATTTTGAATCCACTGTATTCTAGCACTCCTTTCATATCAGCGGAGGAGTGGCCGGCGGAGAGCGCAGCGGAGAGGCATGCTCGTAATCCTCGGAATCCCCGTACTCCATTGTTGTTTTTTCCAAAGGTAATGAAACACTTGAAGCACTTTTGTGGTTTTCCTAATTATTTTTTCCCCGAAGTGAAAGAGACACAAGACACAGCTTCCTGGCTCGCTTCCCAACACTGTCCAACACTAGTTCTGTGTCTTTGTCTCTCATGCATCTCTCTCTCTCTCGCTCTCTTCGCAGGAATGTTGCCAGAGTCCAATGTCAAAGGGCATTCATGGCGAGAACGCTTTATTGAGCATTGCCACAGATAATTTCTCGGAGATCACAAAATTATTCGCAATTTCCAAGCTTTGTGGTATCGATAGCTCTCGATACTTGAGTAGATTTCTATTAATGAAATAAAAATAAGAATGTTTTCGGATAGTTTAATGTCTATGGTGTCTTTGGAGTTTATTTCAAGCGGGAATATTCATTGGGGGGATGATCCAGCGTACCCGATAAATACTATTTTTCGATGTGACCATTTTCCCCCCTCCATGGCGCTAATTTTCCCCAAACGCGTGGCTTCTTCTTCTTTTTCCTGCCAATTGGCAAGTAATTGTTGACTTTTCGTTCTCTTCTTCTTCGCTTGTGGTAGGTTCGAGGTAAAAAACTGTGAAATGGACGCCTAAATAAAGTATTCTTTTTGCCAGATCAATCCAGAATGAAGCAAGACTCTGCGCAGCAAAATGCCTCCAACGAGACGTTCATGTGTGACCAACCTTCCACGAAGTACACGCCGCATCTCTGCTGGGAGGTGGAGCATCGCGGACCCGAGCAGGAGTGTCCGGCGGCCAAGCCAAAGACCGAGCCTCTGGAGGGCGACTCGGTGCCGCTGGGTGCTGCCGAGGCCGAGCATGGCGAAGGTGACCATCTGGTGGCGGTTCAGCCGCTGGATCTGAAACTCTCCTGGTGTGATGGAAAATTGTGTGGCTTAGTCGTTGTGCGGCACGGCGTCGAGGACCAAGCTCCGACTTAGCCGCTGAGATCCACAATAAAATGCAAAAAAATACAAGAACAATGAGAGATGTGTGTTTTATTCGATTCTAGAACATTCAATTTGTATAGGTTATTGTGAGGTTATGGGGAATATGCTCAGTTGTAGGTTTCTCCGACTGAAAGCTCGTCGTCTCCATTATCCGAATTCTGGTCCTCGGCCTCGGTTTTGATCTCGGTTTTAACCTCGGTTTGGGCCTCGTCATTCTCTTCCTGTTCGTCGTCTGATCCGGCAGCAGTGCTGCCAGGGGCGGTGTCCTTCTTTTCGAAGACCACGCGCTCCTCGTAGAAGGCAATGACCAGCTGTGGACATTTTATGTGGGCCACTTTGGCACTCACCTTATCGAGACTGTCGATGCCCTTCCATTTCATCAGGAATGTGAGTTGACCCGACGAGTTGACGCTGGCGCCCAGTATCTTAGCCGGCTCCAAGCCGCGCTCGAACGGGTCGGCCCCCTCCAGGATGGTCTTGCGCTTGCTGCGCGTGTTTTTGGCTGGTGACCCTATTTCTCCCCGCTTCATTGGCTGCTTTTTGGCTTTTAGCGACTCTTCGAGGGAAATTCAGACTCTCTGCAGGAAATCCTTTCCTTTCGGAAATTTTGCCAGATGCTTTTCGATGCGTCGCTTCGGCGGCTAGTGATGGGAGAATGGGAGAATTTGAGAATGCATTGCGATACACGATGTATCGATAGCTAATGACAAGGCAAAAAACCATAAAATTCAAGGAAAATCCAGCTATTTAATTCGTAACAAATTAAATAAAATATACATTTAATTTCTTGGACTCTGAATTTCTATATAGGAGATTTCTATATATATTTCGCAGCAGTGCTGTAGAAACATCGATGCTTTCGGTCCAGATCTAAATTTTGCCGTCTGGCAGTGTTGGAAACAGACAATTTTGTCAGCTGTTCGACTGCTCTGACTGTTCCAACCATTTTGTACATTATATAGGTGATGGGGGGGAGGGGGCCAAATGTTGTCATATCCAACTTTGATCGACTTGGAAATTCTTTGTCAGTTTTATGTGTACAAAATTCGGTAAATGCTGTTTGAAAATTGTTAAAAATTGTTCGAAAACTTCCTTCGTCACGTAAGAGAATGTGCAACAGATGCTGCCAACCCGTGGGCTGTGCCCCAAGCTGCTGCGAGCCGAACATTTGCTACTGCATCTTCGATCTGGAGAGTTCGGTGTTCGGTGAGAGGTTTTTCCACTGGCCTAGAATCCTAATTGGCAACTCCCCAAATGATAGATACCCGCAACGTCTATCGACGAGCCCTCATCGAGCTGGCGGCCAGCTACGATCGCCAGGTGCCGGAGGTGCTGCTGCTGCAGGTGGGGGTCATGGCCACGGGCGAGATGGCGGAGCTGATTGTCCGCAAGTGCAGGATACCCGTGTCCTGGGAGCACTTCCTGCTGCAGGTCAACGAGCGGGCCTCGGAGCTGATCGGCAATCCGCCCCTGATGGAGGGCGTGGAGCGACTCGTCCGCCACCTGAAGAAGTGCTGCATCGGCATGGCTCTGATCAGCTCCAGCTGCGAGGCCCTCTACTGCCAGAAGATCCGCGGCCGGGAGGCCTTCTTCCAGCACTTCGAGACGCTGGTCTGCGCCGACGATCCGCAGCTGAAGCAGCCCAAGCCGGAGCCGGATGTCTACCTGATCGCCATGTCCCGGCTGGGGGAGGCCGACGCCAGCAGCACGCTGGTCTTCGACGGGACCATCAAGGGCGTGCAGGCGGCATCGGATGCCCGCCTGAAGGTGGTCATGGTGCCCGAGAAGGGCCTGCCCCAGTGCTGGTCCGAGCGGGCGGCCGTGCGCCTCGAGACACTCGCCCAGTTCAGGCCCGAATGGTTCGGCATCGCCCCGCTCAGCAGAGAAGCGCCTCCTCCCAGGCCCAAGTCGAAGCCCAGGGCAAGGTCGAGACTGTCTCAGGCCCAGCAAGAGTCCAGCGAAGAGAGGGAGACCGAAGGAGAGGGCTCAGAAGAGGGCAAAGAAGGGGAGCCTGGGAAAAAAGACGAGGGCCCTGAGAAAAGGGAAGAGCAGCCGCAGAAAAAACAACCGGAGCCCGAGAGAAAAGAAGCCGAGCCTGAGAGAAAAGAAGCCGAGCCTGAGAGAAAAGTCGAGGCTAAACCGGAGCCCAGGGACGATAATGATAACGGGCCCGGCGCGGATGACGCTGGCGGTCCGAATAAAGCTGGAGGTGGCGGCAGGAACTGGTAAGAAAGTGCAGGAATACACGGTAATATACGCCTGATTAAAACGTTAACCTCTGCAGAGCATTCCATGCCCAAAACTGGGAGTGTCCTAAGCGGATTCGTCGTCTTTGGAGTCCAATCCCTTGATGGCACATTCCCTGGGCAGCTCCCCGATTATTATACATTTAAAACGGAATTCTCTGTACATATAACGATTAATATTCACAAATAGATGGATATTCATCTCTCAAACTAATCCTTGAACGTCCAGGGACCTGCCCACACACACATCGAATCGTCTGTTCATTACTCAACAGATTTGCGGTGGAATCTTTAGGAAATCCTGCCAATCTGACTAAAAGCTTTTGCCACTTGAATAGAGAGCTCCCCCTCCTGCTATCCCCCCTCCTGACAGGCAAATAAATGTTGAAAAGAAATCATAAACACGATATTGGTAGTTCTTTGGCGGCCATCAAATGGCAACAAAATCAAATTCAATTAAAATTTGTTTGCTCACAAAATTCGCTGCCAAAAAAAGAGAGAAGCAAGACCAGAGTTGATTGTTGTTTTATCTGCTGCTGAATAATAAATACAGTTTAATTGAAAGCATTTTGATGATTGCAAACCCATCAGCGAGCACATGAATATTCCCACAAAAACTAAATGCAAATTCGGATGGAGATTAAAACAGGATTAGAAACAATGCCCCCCAAACCCCAATTGGCGTTTCCATCGAGTGGCATCAAGTGCTCTTCAATTAAAGATGATTAAGCAGCATTTTCCAGAGCAGAGCCAGTCGGACAATGGATTCCAATTCCAAGCCCAATCCCAATCCCAATCCCAGTCAAGAGTCAACATTTTCCCGTCTCTTCTCCTTCGAAGAAGGACAATTGTTTGACAATTTAATTATTCAACACATTACGCATACGCAGTGTCTGTCGGCATGCAATATGTTTGGCCAGATGCAGAATGCCAACTTGCAACTTTTGAGCCAACTCCTGGCTCCCGACTGCCGGCTCCCGGCTCCAACTTATAATTACTTAATGTTCAGCTCGGAAAATGTGTCTCCATTACCATGGCCGCCCTTCGAGGCACCAGACGGCAAAGTGAATAAACCTTTCAACTCTTTAGACACACTCTCTCCTCCACCATCTCCTCCTTTTTTTGTTCACTTTTTCACTTTTCATTTTAGGTTTAGCTTTCCATATACCCCACAGTCGAATGGGGGGGAACTAGGGGTATATTGTGTGGGGAGCTCCCTGAATATCATGTGATTTTACAGGCAATGCTTCCTGTCTCTCTCTGAAGTCTTCCAGGAATTTCCTGATCGAGCATGCCTTCTCTTCCCCCCAAAGTCCTCCCACGACTACCAGGTACTTCCCAGTCGAGCAGGCCTTCTCTTCTATCTCCCAAGAGCTATCAGACCCTCCCATCTAGGAGTACTCCCATCTCCCCAAAGTCCTCTCAATGACTACAAGGTACTTCCTGGTCGAGCAGGCCTTCTCTGGTGGATTTTTTTCCACTTTTTCTTGCCGCTTCGCTGCCTTTCTTCCGCTTTTGCCTAATGAACGAACGCCACAGGAAGCACTCAAGGGCAAAAAATCTCAGCAGAAATAGAATTTTTACATTTAAAAAAATATAAAAAAAAAACATGCAGAAAAGTGCAGCGTGAGGGAGTGAAAATAATAATAATCGGGCCTGTCGCAGAGTTTGTAATTTCTTAATTAAATTAAACAAAAAAAACGCCGCAGGAGAAGTGGGAAAATCGTTTTCATTTTCACTCGTTTGGCAAGGATTTTCTTTAAGGCAGTGGAATGAGAGGGACAATAATTTGTATTAATTTTCTTAATATTTATATCCATTCTTTGTAATTCCAGGGATAGAGTGAGGAACTCGGTGCGGAGATCGTTGAAGCCCTTGAGACGGAAATCGTCCCTGAGGACCGAAACAACAGAGGAGAAACCGCCGGCCAAGCGATAAAGGGCGGCCTGTGATTTTATTTTTGGTTACAAATAAATTGAAAATAGTTCAAAGTTTTAGAAGAAACAGTGCTCATGCCATTGCCTTCCCCTCAATCCCTAGCGATGCTTAATCGAAGCTTACAAGGAACCCTCATTACCGTTTTCGTGGCTTTTCGGGGGGGCAGGATTGGGGATTAACATGTGTCGAGGCTGTGGCTGAAAGGCTTCCATCGTTTTCTGCACTAAATTCCACTAAATTAATGTTAAAATGCAGCCACGATGCCTGCGACACAAATGCCAATGAGTGTGGTGTTTGGGGGGTACTTTGTGCATTCAGAGCAGGGGCAGGGGCAGGGCAGGAGGGACTGGGGTGGGCTTTGTGTGTGCGCTCCTTGTTATAAAGCATTAATCAAGCATACCTGCTGGGCACTGGAGCTCAGCCACGTCGCTGCTCGGCTGCTCGGCTGCGGCTTTTGCCTTTGCTTGTTTGCGGTGGCGACAAAGACTCCCCACCTCCCCGCCGGCCAACCAAAGCCCATTCATCCACCCACTCAGTCGACTACCTTCCAGCCACCACCCACAAGCCACCCCCCGCCCCACCAACCCCTTCAAAAGGGCACTAAATTGGCGCTCATTATGATGGGCCGGGCCAAACACATGTGCGGCAGTGGTGGCAGCGTGATTGAGGGTCTAGCGATGGTCAAAAAGGTGGCCATTGGGCTAAAGATTCCATCCTCCATTTCCTGGGTCTATCACAGTGCCATCTCTGGCTTCCCAGGACTCTCCTTTCGTAATCCTCGTGCCTCTCGTCCGACTGCCATCTCTAGATTCGTGTACGTGTCTGTGAGAGTGTTTCCCTTTTGCAATTTTCCAGCTAAATGGCATACATTAATTAACGGTTTTGTGCGACAGACGACGTCTGCCACTGCCACTGCCGCAGATTCAGATTCAGGTTCAGATTCAGGTTCAGGCCCAGGTCCAGACCCCGGAACTGGCGTCCATTCCGACCCGGTCCGAAAAAGATTAATGGTGCGCTATTAATGTGTAATGACAAATGTTAGTGCCCTGTCCCCCCCGGCCACCCCACCCCCTCTCCGCTGTGCATGTGTGTGTGTGTGTGTGTGAGATCTCACTCTGACATTGAATGGATTTCGTAGGTCTCCTTCCTTCCATTTGGCCGAAAATGATTGAAATAAATATTTAATTAAAGTTCCAAAGTGCAACAGCAGCACAAAAACGGAGTTCGGAGTCCGGAGTCCGTCGTCCGACTCCAACAACAAACAAAGAAACGAGCAACTTTTGCTCTAAATTCTCATAAAAAATTCAATGGCACGCTCTGCTCCGCCTCTGCTCTCTCTCTCCGTCCGGCAGTATTCAGCGACAGGGACACAGCGACAGCGACAACTACAACGATATGCAATAAAGTGCGGGCAGCAAAATGTGTCACCGTGCTACAAATAAAACCAAATGAGGGACCCTCCTTCTCATATATGTAGGAGCAGGCAATACGAATAGGGGAATGCCCTGAAAGAAGACCTGGAGAGAGAAGACTATAGAAACCATACAAAAGAATCCCTATTGCCGGGTATTTCAAGCCTACTCCGAGGATATGTAACCCCAAAGGGGATTTAAATGCCCAAGAAAGCCCTGAAACTTGAAGAATTTTGGCGCTGAACTGGCTAAGGATATTGCCTTGAATCTTTTTGTTTAATAAAGAGGAAAGATTGATCTATGGGTAGAATTTTCCATTCGCATATTTAGAAGAAAGCTAATCACATATATAGAAGCCATACAAAAGAGCCCCTATAACTAGATATTTCTAGGCTGGTTCGAAGATACGTAACTTCAAGAATTTTGGCACCCAACTGGCCAAAGATATTGCCTTGAATCTTTTTGTGTAATAACGAGAAAAAATGGATCTATAGGTAGAATTTTAAAGCCCGCATATTGCGGGGCTTACCTACAAAATATCACCTGTGAAAATAAAGGTTTTTCGTGTTCCGAAAAATGAAAAAAGGAGCAATCGTTTAATCGCAAAATAACCTCAATAAAAACTGCTAGTTATATATCTATAAAATATCAATAAAATCTAGTATAATGAATGCCTTAAAATATAAACCGAAGATAGAAAAAAGATAGTTAAATATATAGAAATCAGACATAAGAGGGACTATTATTGAAGGCTATTCCGAGGATATCCCAGCGGCGATTTTAATACCAATAAAAGCATTGAAACTTCAACATTTTCAGCGCCCAACTGGCTAAAGATATTGTCATGATTCTTTCTGTTTTGTAAAGAGAAAAGATAGATCTACAAGTATAATTTTCAAAGGGTATAATTTAATGGGGCTTAAATAAAAAATATCACCTGTGAAAATCCCCACAAATTAAGTCCAATAAAAACTGTTATTTAAACACCAAAAAGGGTACCAAAAATTCAAGCCATAAAATCTAGTATAATTAGAGAGTAAGTACACTTTCCTCGGCCAAACAAATAGATCATAGAATAACAGATACCCTGCTCCCAAAAGCAAAAAAAAAGCAATGTCAGGAAACAGTTGCAACAACATCAACGTCAGCGTCAAAGTGCCAGCAACAGACATTAGCAACGCACACGACGAGCCCAGTAGCCAGTAGCCAGAACCCGGAGATCTGTACGGCAACTGGAGATACACGTGTACGGGCTAGTGGTGGAGGAGCGGAGGACACTTTGGCCAACTGTTGTTGTGGCAAACAAGTAAATAAATGACAAACTAAAGCCAAATTAAGTAAATAAAATTGTTGCCGCTGTCAGGCGCATAAAGTGACGTCTGACACGGACACGGACTCCGACACGGACACGGACACGGACACAAAACATGGGCCCGCTGGCCGGACAGGACACACACTCTGACAGGACATGTTGGGCCCGGGCCCAGCCACGGGGCCTCGAGCTGAGGTGCCCTGACAGACAGGCCTGAAAATGTCACCAAGAAAAACATCAGCCACAAAACTAGATGCGAGTTTGACCAAAACTAAAGTTCAGGCAAAGATCTGCTTGGGGTTAAAGGTCGGTACGGAGGCAGAGACAGAGGCAGAGCCAGAGCCAGAGATATGATTGAGGTTAAAGGTGCAGACAGAGACTTTAATGGAGGGAAAATGGAGGAAGTGCACACGAAATTAAAAAAAAAGAAAGTGCGATAACCTTTGGGGGTATTTTTTAGTACAGCCTAGACTTGCCTCTCCTCTCTCCCGCTCTCTTCTGTGCCGCTTTTGGGGGCAGACAAACGCTGACATGTGTCAAAACGAAAAGCGCACAATTTATCAAAGGCAACAATAACCGAAACGCAAGCCACAAACAAATGGGAAAGATATGGGAGATCTATATAGACTATATAATACCCGGTAAGTCGAGCAAATGTTGGGGAAACGATGGGGAGGTCTCTAAACCTGAAAGAGATACAAATTTTGTGGGAATTTTGATAATTTTCAGAGCTTTTTACAGGGTTTTCTTGGGTTAGAAATATCCATCCAGCAAGAGTTCCAGATGGTATTTCTATTAAAGAATTTTCTCAATGTTGTTGTTGATCTGATCTTGAATACCCCTCGAATACCGTGTACGAAAAAAATTGAAGAAATAAGATGTGATGAGTAGACAATGAGGAAACGAAAAATCCAAAAACTATAGAGCCGCCAACAACAATGAGAGAAACAACAACTGAGGCGCAAAGCTTTAAAGCGACAAATGGAAAGAAAAGATGGGGGACAAATGGAGAAAGAGAGAGAGAGAGAGGGGGGGGGGGCACAGTGAGGAAGTGTGACAGTGCTATGGAGGGGCATAGAGAGGAAGTGCTTTGGAGAGGCACTGCAGAGAAGAGATGGTCACACAAATCCGAGTCCAAGCCAAGACAAGAGCTTAGAAGTAGAAGAGGGCAGAGGGGAGGGCAGAGGGGAGGGCAGAGGGGAGGGCAGAGGGGAGGGCAGAGGGGAGGGCAGAGGGGAGGGCAGAGGGGAGGGCAGAGGGGGACGAAGAAGAAGCAGTGGAGGGCAGAGCAGAGCAAAGGCAGGAGGCAGGAGGTGGGAGAACAAGAAGAACGACGTTGACGACAATGGAATTGGTCAGGCAGAGATACGAGCACCAAAAGGAGCAGAGAACAGAGAAGAGAAAGCAGGGAGAAACAGAGACAAGTTCTGGTTGATGATACGTAAGCCAAATGAAAAATCGACTCCCTAGTGGGGGGGGGGGGGGGGCAGCGCCTCCGTAGGAGTATATCGCATCCTGCAAATCCCCCTCACAGGCTCATTCATCACACACCCACACACACATAGACAAAAAAGAAGAAAGTAACTTCCGTCATGGCTCAGAGGAAAGCTCTTGTGTTCCTCGCTCTCTCTCTCTCTCTCTCTCTCCTTTCTGTCCTTTGCCGTCCTTCTGGCTGCGATTACTTTTTTGTTTATGTCTGCGATTATCCAGTGCAATGGCTGTATGAAATTTTCGCTGACCACGCCTACGTAATGTTCCATATGGGAGAGACAGGCAGGCCGGCAGGCAGTAGGCAGATTTCACGGGGTATACCCCCTCGGAGGGTGGGACGAGGAGCAGCGTTTGTTGGTAACAAAATGTGGATTTGAAGTGCATTTGAATTTGGAATAGAATAAAATAGAATTAAATCAATTAATATAATGGAATATAAAGCATTTTGGTCGTGGAAACATTTGCTCAGAGTTTTCGGAATATAAGGAATAGTATTTAAAGTAGTTTTATATTGAACATACATATATTTGTACATTTCAGATTATAATCTATCATCTTTATTTTATTTATTTATTTTATCTACAATCTTTATTTATCTTTAAACTTTATCATCTTTATTTTCCACTATTTATACTATTATTTTCCTATTATTTTTATTTTTAATATTCTTATTATTATTATATTTTTTATATTTTTATTTTTAATATTCTTATTATTATTATATTTTTTTAAAATTTGTATTTTTAATATTCCTATTATAATTATATTTTTTTATATTCTTTTTATTACTTTTTATTATTATTAATTATTATTATTATTAAATATTAATTAATATTATTATTATTAATTAGTATTATTTTATTATTATTTCTTTATTATTTCTATTATTATTATTATTATTATTCGTATTTTTCTTATTATTATTATTTGCTTATTTTCTTTCATTTCAAAGGGTACAAAAGTCGTCGTTGCACATCCTCAAAAGTTCCCTTTTTTATGATTTTAATTTTCGGTACAAATTTGGTGACATTTTTGTTTTGTTTAATGAGAGAATATCTGCTTTGCCATGAGGTTTCCATTGCTGTTTGTTCTCCCACACACCCACACACCCCCTCCCCCCCTAAGCCCCCTTTAGTTTGTGCTTCCTGCTCCCTTTTTTATGCCACTGTCGAGTCTCCAAACCCTGTGCTCTGCCCTGTGCTCTGCCCTGTGCTGTAATAAAACTAATGTTGACTTTGGACTGACCCGTTTTCCGGCCCTGGAAAATCTAGTGGCATTATGGCAGATATGTACAGCAAAAAATGGCAATAATTATAGCAGCTGAGGTCAGAGCAAAAAACTTTACATACTCGAATCCATGTGCGTATGTTTCTGCGGTTGGTCCGGTTTTCGTTTGGTTTTTGTGAGGTTTTTTCCCCGCTTTGTATCCAAGTAAAATGCAATTACACTTGTACTCGTACTCGTACTCGTATCTATTGCAATTGTCTCTGTGTGTGCTCGAGTTATGTTTTGTAATTTCATATTGAGGTCAGTGCTACTGACAGTAATTTATAAAATTTATATTTGTTCATTTTTTGCGCGCTGCTGCTTCATGGACAAAAAAAGGTCAAGAGTCTTGCTCATTTGTCGCTGAACTAGAAGTTGGGGGGGGTGGTGGGGGGGGGGGCCCCTGAAGGTTGTGTTGAGAGATCAAACAATGCCGGAAAGGGTGTGGAAATGATGGGAATTCTGAAAACCACAAAGCCGTGTAGAGTTTTAATGGGAATTCAAACATTAAATAGATCTAAGGAAGGTTTTTCTGAATTTTTAACACTTTTGAGGGCTTTGAAAATTCAAAATTGGGAAGTTTTTGTGTATAAATAAAACTTACGGCTAAGAAAAGCCCATCCCAAGGACCCAAAAGGCTTCTTCTGCCTGCCTTCTCCTCATATCCTATAGATTTTCATCACTTTCTATTCAAAAAACTCTTCAAAAACCCATCCAAAACCAACGAGTACTTCAATCCGCCTACTCGCTAGCGCCATCTACTCGTACTCACTCGCCAGAGCGGCACTCACTCACGTCCAGCCTCTGCGCAGACTCAACTCGGCCTCGAACTGCACTCCTCTGGCCATTCAGCCCGGCCCACAGCAGAGGCAGACACGAAACATCGCTTGAAGGGTAAACAGCTACCATAAAACCCTGGATTTCTGGGAAGGGCAGGCACTGGTTCAGAGGTGGAAGCCATTTGACGTGAATCCAAACATTTGCCAACCTTTGTTGGGGCTGTTTTTTAATGCTCTCTGGCATGAAGGCCTGTTGAAATATTATCCATAAATTGACAAACGTAAACGTAAAAAAATATTAATAAAGATTTTGCAGCGTAAAACTGATTGCGTGGCACTTAAATTTTTACGGCACGCTTTAGCCTCCAAAGTGGGGAATTACTGTGTGCTTTTTTGTATACTTTTTTGCGGGCCGAATCCTTTGCCATGAAATATGCATGAGAATCAGTCTGACTGACCCTCTCTGTCCGTCCGACGGATGCACGGACTCTGACAGAGGAGGCGCGTCAGCTGTCGGACAAGGCCAGAAGTCGTCGAACTGTGAAAGCGGCTCAAACCAACTCTATCCTCCTCCTGCTGTCCGAAATCCCCTGGAAACCAGGGAAAATATTTCCATATGCTTCTCTGGCTGCTGCCAAGTGTAAAAGTATTTCGCAAAAATGTGCACATATATTCCGCTCTTTGAGAACTTTATTAATATTATTTTTATGATTATTATTGCGGCTGCTGGACTCAGGCCTCGACCTCGATCCGACTGCCGACTGCCGACTGGAACGTGATCTGGCATAATTACCGCCAGCGATGTCCCGTCCGAAATTGGCCAATCGCTATGATAATAAAAATACATAAATGCCAGGGCCAGGGCCAGGCCACTGCGGACGGCACACGGAAGCAGCACAGCCCAGCCCAGCCCGGGCGGCACACTGGACAGCGACAATATTTTAATTAACTTAATTAAGCAATTTTTATTTGCCCATAACCAGGTGAGGCGGATGCTGCTGCCACTGCCACTGCCACTGCCACACCACTCGTCTCGCCATTGTTTGCCCTGCGATTGTGATGGACTCAAAAGGACATTATCGCAGAGTGCGGGTCCTGTTTGAATGCAAAAAGCATTATCGGATGCGCTCGTTCGTTGGGTTTGGGCTCATTGAAGTGTTGATTGAAAGCTTGAACCCAAGGGAAACTTTACAAATATGATTGTCTTTAATATGGCAGGCATTGCCTGAAATTCCCTGATATTACAAAGTCTTTTTGGTTGACAATTGGGGGATTATTAGGGGCTAAGGCACCTGAGATATCACCTTAAGTAAAGTACTAGTACTTTAGTACATTCTGTGAATCCCCTGCACTGTATAGAAGGAGATTTAAGCCTTTTGGTGGAGCAACAGTGCCATCCACAAAGATACCCCTCATTACCTATTAGATAAACAGTAACTAGAATTATCAATCATTACAAAGACCCCATACTGAAAAACAGTATAGAGGGGTATTCATAACAGATTTGTGGCAAAGGGCATGTGTGCAACTTCCAGAAGGAAGCGTTTCTAGATCAGCATCAATAGCCGAGTCGATTGAGGCATGTCTCTCTGTCCCTCTGGAGCCTTGATCTCAGAGACTAGAAACCTAGGGAACCTAGACTAGGGAATTGCCATATCTACCAGATTGCCAAATCTGGATCAGATTGGCCCATTATTATGTCTAGAATGTATAAGCCATTTCATTCTCTCACGCGCTCTCGCTCTCCCCCTCTCTTTCTCTCTCTCTAGCACATGTTTTCTGGTCTGCTTTGCCTGTCGCTGCAGACAAGCGCCTAGATCTCAGACCTAAGGCCACCAAATGTGGTATCCAGACTGCTGTGATATGGCACTGTTGCAAGTGTATTTCAAAATTTGGAACCGTCCCCTGGCGCCCCCACAAAAGACGAAAATCTGTGGCATTCACATCCCCCATGAAGATACGAAAAATTTAAAAACGCAATATCACAGAGAATGTCCATTTCTACCAGTTTGCCAAATCTGGTTCAGATCGGTTCGATATTAGAGCCAGAATGGACAAATCAATTTTCAGTGGCTACGCAGCGCCCGACGACACGTTTTCTCTCTCGCTCTCTCGCACACACTCGTTTTCATGCAAAGCAGCGGCGCCAGCCGACTGAGGCAGAGCAGCGGTCGGCAACAGTGGACAGCAAGAAAAAGAAAAAAAAGGTGTTATGGTATTGGTGACGATTACTACGCAGCGTCTTTTCTTATGCGGCCGCAGCAGCGCCCCCTCCCCTCGTTATAATTTGTATTTTGTTTTTGAGCAATTTAATTTTTTTTTTATTAGGGAAAGTGTTGCTTTGGATTACAATTTATTGAGATTTGTTGGCGGTGGGTTAACTTTTTTTCGCTGCAGACGGCCATTCTAGATGTTTAGGTTATGTTGAGGTGGTTCCCTGGGAGTTTGGCTGTTGCTCAATTGTTGAAAACTCCCGTTAGCCGCTCTTGAAGAGCAGCACGGCCACCTGGCCCAGGTAGAAGTAGATAAAGTGGCGCGTCTCGTGGGTGACGTATGAGCCGAAGTTGCGGCCGACGATCACGTGCCAGGTGGGGTTGTACTTCTTGTCGAACTCCTTCTTGATGTAGGCCGCAATGTCCTTCTCGATGTTGTACTTCTCCAGGGCCATGGTGGACACGTCCACGGCATCCTGCTGCATCTCCTCGCTCATGTCTGCGTTCTTGATCACTGCCTTGCGGTCCGACATTTTTCTTCTCTGTTTTTTTTACCAAATTTCTTTGTACCAAATTTCTAAGCGGAATAACCTCTAATTAGTTTTGCATTACACACACACACACACACAGGCCCTTATGCATGTGGTTGTTCTTCTGGAATGTTCTTCTTACCAGTTTTCGCCGGCTTTTGCTGCTTTTCGCCCTTAGACTTGCTCTTTTTCCGTTTTTTATTCCTAAATATAAAAATTTTGTTATTTACCCGAACTAGACTGCAATTTGATTGACAAATCTTACAACCGCACACTTTTCCTGAATTTTTGATTGAATTTCTCAAACTTTCCTCCAATGACTCGCACTTTCCAAAACGCTGTGACTGCAGAAACGAAACGAGGGCTGGCTCAATGCACTTACACGATATGTTAAAGAGTATATATCGCAGTAAATATCGATGGGCTGATCCAAAATACTAATTAGTATTGATTTATGGGTATTTGCAGGTATGACCATATTATCCACCAAGCCCTTGAGCCACACTATCACACCAAGGTGGTGTTGTTGCCATTTTCAGTTAATAAAAAATTCAAATTTATTAAAACTCATATAATTATGTTCTTGTTTCCAGATTTATCGAGTTCTTTTCTCTTCAAAAGATCAAAAGATTAAACGGGCAATATGTAGATTTACATGTAGATGTAGGTGTAGATGTAGCAAGCTTGTAGAGCTACTCGTCGCAGGTAAATCCGTTCTTAAAGGTTCCGCCATTTTAAAATATTTGAAAACTGACTTCAAATTCGTTATTTTTGACCACAAAAACCCCCGGGAGACAAATTTCAAGCAAATCCGTTGAGTTTTTGAAATAAATGTCCACCATATTTCGACCTTTTTGAGGTTAGAAAGAAAAAATCGGAGGTGATGGAACAATTAAGACCTTGGTCAGATATTTGAAACCCTGCTCAGCCGCCCACGTCAGACGAAGGCTGTGTAATCTGTCCTGAAGGATGCGTAGCCCATGAAAAGGTTAAAGAAAAAGTCCTGCAATCACGAGGTTGGGTCCAAGGGAATCTTTAATCTTTGCTCAAGCCTTACTTTCCCATTGCTGACCGATTTTCCACCATCCACAGGCTTTATTCCATTCCAGCACATGGGAGACCTACCAAAGTGAGGCCAAGATTGAGATGAAGGAGAATGAGGTGGAAGATTTCTCCAGTGCGACTTCCATGGTTGCCCAAAGGCAGCCCAACGAGAGACCCAAACGACACGGACAAGACCTTCGATCAGGAGACTGTCGTCCGTCTCCAAGTCCAACCTTAAAACTCATGATTCAGTTTCAAGAATCGCACTAGTATTCCATTCCGAAAAACCCACGTAGAAGCACCTGTAGCTTCGACGTCTACACATTCACGCGATCAAAATGCAAATTATATTTTTTACGAGATGGAATGGGGAGGGGGGGGGGGGGGGCGGCGGCTATGGAGTCCCCATAGAGCCAGCTCCATCAAATCACAATCGCATGACACGAATTGGAAGCCGGAATTTGCACTTAATATGAAATTCGTTAATTTCCTTGCTGCCCCCCGGCATGGGTCCGGATCCGGGTCCGGGTCTTTGCCCCCGTCACTACTTGCCTCACATTTATCACACATCCGCGCTGCAAAAAGGCTGTTAAATTCGATTAGACATGCAATCACGAGACTTGAGCTGAACGGCAAATTTTAGATTGAATTTTAATAACAGCATTGTGGGCTCTCGCTAATCAAGTAATGCAACCAATTTTGAGCGGCAACAACGACAACATTGTGAACAAATTTCGCTTGTTTTTCCTAATGAAAAACCTAATTTAGCGGACACACGCTATGGTCAAGGATTTATTATGCCAGGGACAGGGACTGGGCCTTAATCTGACTAAAGGCATGTCTGTCTGTGCGGGTTTTGAATGGAAATTGATGCGACTTCCGTGGGTGGCTCATAATTCTCACTCAGCTCATTCATTCGTAATGAATCAGGTGAATATTGAGGGGGGAATCTAGAGACTGCCAACAAGACTTTGAAGTGGGATCGTTGGGTTTTTTAGTAGGAATTAAGTGACTCCCATATCCATTCCTTCGATTACTCCAAGACACCAACTCATTTCCACGTTCATTTACATAAAATACCTTCAATAAAGTTGCTTTTTTCCTCCAACACAAGTTCGGAAAAGCGTTTTCCATGGGCTGTACGTTCTGACAGGACTCAATTGTGAAAATGAAAAATAACTTCATAACCGCATGTTAAATCTTTGCTGCCTGAGACCTGCCTGAGTGCCTCCTTGGGCTTTGTCGAGCAGAGAAACAACAAGAGGCAACAAGCAACACAATCGCACAATATTTCCGGGCAAAGGTAATAAATAAATTGCATACGTAATTAAAATCGACGACTCTGCACAGGACTCCGCCTCCTGCTTGGAGGCCAGGCCATTACAGCAGCAGCAGCAGCAACCACGACAATGCCAAGAACAAAAGTTTTCCGACTTGACTTGTGTGTGCTTCCCCTTTAACGTCAACCGGTCCTCACTTCACTCCACTTCCCCCTCGGTTTTCCCTGATTTTCCATGGTCTTTGCTGTTGCCTTGTTGGCAGCTCTTTTGTTTTTTATCCAGGAGTTGCATGCGAACAACATGGAAATGGTTAATGGGGGGGTAATGGGGCTGGTAGGGCCCGCCTCTCCTGCGGCTATACCCTTGAGAGGGGCTACATTGGCTGTGGGCATCAGAATGGAGTCCCAGTCCGAGCTAAAACACCTTTCTTTGGCGCGATCTTTCAGTCCAAGTGATTTTACAGGGCATTTTCCACTTCATCATGTCCTGCCTGGGCCTTGTTTGCTTTTAATTTGACTTCATGAGCAATCAACGTCACGACGGCCACGACTCTCTGGGTCCTCGCCCTGCTTGTTCAGCAATTTGCATGACAAAAGCTCGGCTCGGGCTCCCTAGGATCCTGGGCCCAAATGCTGAGTAGTATCTTTCACGAATCCCACGTAGATGAATTGTTTAGCCATTGTTTAGCCATTATTTGACAAAAGTCACGCAACACGAGAGGAAACTGGGCGAAAAACTTGGGGGAAACCCGCGTTAAAGGTGGCCCCGGCTTTAAGTTTTGGGGGGCGCTTGGAAAGCATAAATGTGCTTGTTGTCAGGCGAGCCATTAAAAAATCAAAACAAGTTAACAGTAACCAACTAGCGAGGCGATGGGCGACGATGGTGAAAGGCGAATCGGAAGCCGGATGTGAGAGCAGGGCTCCTTTGCCGCAAGTTTGCGGTGGCGGCATGCGGCGTGTACAGGAAGCAGGCACACACACACACACACACACACGGGTGATATGAGAAGCCATTGTTGGTGTTGTTGTTGCCAAAGCCATGTGTCCTGTGGCTTCAAGCGCGAGCGCCAGAATCGCGATAAAAAACGAGGCAGAAGGCAGACCAGAAGATGCGATTTGGTTGCAAGGAATACCCCTTAAAGGAATGTACTACAACTATCCAAACAGGAAGCGAAACTTCTGCCAAGAGGACTCCTTATACACCCTTCGTTTTGGCGCGTCTACGGGGTATGCAAAAACCAGATTATAGGAAAAGGCTCAGGGTCTGACACTGATGTGCATGTGTGCTGACATCGGTGACCCATGTATGCCCCCCCCCCCCCCCCCCCCCCCCCCTGCCAGTCACAGGAAGAAGAGCCCCCAGATATGGGGGCCGCACAAACGAGAGTCATTTGCTTTGGCCAACAGGTTAGCACACAGCCAGCAAAGTTGCTTAGTTTTTTGGCTTTAAGGAAGCCAGGAATTCGCTGCAATACGCATAGTTCTGGTGGCTTTCGCAGATGTCAGCGTTTTGGCATTCTAATGCCATTAACTTTGTCATAATTCAGTGCAGTCTCGCAGTCCACAATTTATGCATAATGAGCACCAAGGCGGACCAACTCCGAGCTCCATGCATATGCAACTGGCAACCCAGTGAGCAAAAGCCAGTGGCACGAAGTGGCAGGAGGAGTCCCTGATCTTCAGCTCCGAAATCCCCACGATGTATGAGAGCTTCTAAAGGTGTACGAGGCGGAGGCTATCAAGGACCTTTGCACCTCTTCTCTGTTACCAAATTGTTCATTGGGTTGTGGCTGGTGGCTGCAACCGTTTGAAAATGAGCTTCTTGTTGGCAAATATCGCCCGCTGGGTACCTCAGTGGCTGCCCCAGCCCCTCCCCCTGCCCCTGCCCCGGCCCCTCCTATAGCCTCGACAAGAACTAAGCTAGCCAGCCAGCCATATTAGCAAGGCATATGGGATGCTGGGTGGCCTGGCCTGGCCTGGCCTGCTGCCCTGGGGGTGGCCATGGCAGGTGCAATTTCTTGGAAACTCCCAAACACAGAGAGCCAGCCAGCCCCCTCATGATATTTGAGAGCTGGCAAGCATCCATGACTTGCATTAAAATTGTGCGTGTGTGTGTGTTAGTCGTGTGTGTGTGTGTATCTGTGAATTTCTGCTCTCGACTCGTAAGCGTCAGCGAATATTTTTCAGTTATTTGCTTTTCATGGTTTTTCGGGAAGTACTCTCGGTTTTCTGCCAAAAATGTATGACACCGCATTTACGAGTATGCAGAAAAGAGAGAGAATAGTGGTGAAAGCACACACAGAGTGGGGAGTGGGGCAGGGGGCAAAAGCCTGGGAACATTTTCCACATTTTGCATATTTGCATTGGGCAAATTAATTTCGCCTGTCATATTTACATTTCCCTCTCGCTCTGGGCTCCAACTCCTTTTCACAGCTGTCTCCCTCTCTCCCTCTCTCTCTCTCTTTGAAGCTGCAAGGGCACGTTGCGTGTGTTGCCGATGCGATTTCAGTGTCGGTAATAGACCGAAGGCTTTAGAACGATGAGCAGCACTGTATGGAGGCCCTAAACCGGTCGGTTTTTGGATGTTTACACTGGAAAATATCGAGGGAGGCGTTTTGCAGGTAAAAAACTCATCGTTTAGCCTCCACCTTCTAGACGTGTTTCCTCATGCAAGTGTAATTGTGTGCGTGCTTTACATACACAAACACATATTTGGTTAATTAAAAATAGCTGCAAATTATTTGACTTTTATGATATGGAATGCCTGTTGCTGCCACTGCCGCTGCTGCCGCTGCTGCGGGGACCCTATTGTGGCTCTAGTTTCATATTCGAGTTGATTAAATTACGCCGACATTTCTAAGCTCGGGTATAAATCATTTTGTGGCAATATTATATGGCTCTGTGTCATAATTCATTTAAAAGTTGTTTAAATTAAGGCGGTTTAGCTCTTACCGGGTTCATCTGGCACATCTGACGGATAATAGTACCGAAAACCCATCGAAAAAAAACCCGACTACATCCATAATGTTTGCCCTAAATTGACTAAAAAAACAAGTTACCAACTTTCGCCTCCTACGAAGAGAATTTGTCCCCAAAAAAATACAGATAGAGTGTGGAGGGTGGAGTATGGAGGTTGCATTGTTTGCATGCCCTTTGCATATTTTTAGGCAAGAACAAACTACTTTTGCCACTTCTCCATCGAGTGCATCGAGAGAGAGAGAGAGAGCGAAGGACCAGATGCTGCATGGGGAAAAAGTTTCCCATTTGTCTTTGTCACTGCCGCAGCGATCAAAGTTTTCGGCTTAAATTTCTGCATGCACTTCAAACACGCAATTGGCATGTGACGACGACACAACATACGAGTACGAATCGAATTCCCCCCCCCCACCCCCACCCTCTATTCCGTTCCCCCCTCGTGGCACTCCTGTTGGATATTTCAATTTGAAAAGTTTGACTTAGTTTTTGTTGTCGGCGCTCTTTTCGATTAAAATTTTGCATGCGGCAGATTAAAAACTTTCACATCCCAAAGTTACAGGCACTCTTTTTTTATATATTTTTTTTGTTATGTACTTTCCATCCGACATTCTTGCCAACATTTGCAAGTCTTTGGTGGCATCCGCATTCAATTGCCAAGTGGCACAACAACAAGCCACATAAAGTAAATACGGAATTCAATGGGTTACTCGAGGAGAGGGAATTTGACCTGGAAGGGTAGGGGAGTGTCTTTAAAGCAATAAATATATTTATTTTATTTCCAATTAATGTTGGTGATTTATTGCATGCCTGCGCTTGGCTTTAATTCCAATTTTCGACTCACTCAACGCCACGAAAATACGAGCACAAGAGAGCAAAAGGGAATCGGAAGATCACGCCATGCGACGCGATGCGACGCGTCGCTGCGATCCGAAAGCAACAGCCGAGCGCATGTGTGTGTATATGTATGTATGTCGTGTGCTGCTGCGGTTTCTGGCTTTGCAGGCGAGGGCGTTACAGTTAGTTTTTTTATGCTTCGGCAACAACAACACAACTGCGAGCAAGAAAATAGTTGCTCAAGCATTGAAGCACAATAATGGGCATATGAATAGGGTTTGTAAAGCAATTCACGGCTGCGCATGAGTGGAAAAAAGTGGAAAAGTAAGAAAAAAAGGAAAAAAAAACAAGAGGAATCGTCTGAAAAATAAATGAATCCTTCAGAAATATGTACCAAAAATAAAAATCAAATAAAAAATGTAATTTACCTTTTTTGCGCCGGTTTCCTCCATCAGAATAATCCTAAAAAAAAATATATATATTAACATTTCTAAACGCCTCCGATATTTACATATATTTCTACGACTATTCTACGACACGAAATTACCCCTAAACTTCCATGCCCGAAGCGGGATTCGAACCCGCAACACACATTGGATCGGTGTTTTAGGCGGACCAACAACCTAAGCACCGATCCAAGCCTGTCGGCAAGTATCGGATATCCAAACGAATAGATGAATGCGAATTCCAATAGGAAATAGTATTTTATGAGGCGGTTCAAGTCCCCACTACCCTTTTGAAGCTCATTCTTTTTTGTGCACTATTTATTTCCATCCCGCTAATACCCTCCCTCCAATGGATACAGCCCCCCGCATTTGTTCACACCGACCCAAATGATTTATTTAAAGAAAAGCCACAAACACTCTGGGCTCACACACACACACAAACACCCAATGATACCCACACAAAAGGACAGGGGGGGGGGGGAGGGGAAAGAAAAAAGCATTTTCCTCTTAATGTTATTTAGGACTTGCTGGCGTTTTCGCTTTTGATGGGTCTCGAAAAAATTTAAATTTTTAATGCCATTTCGGCGTAATTTGGCAGTTCGTTAGGCCTGTTAAGGAGGCAATCGCAGAGCCATGCACAGCCACCCACACTCACGTGGTAGTAGTAGACCCATAAATATGAATAACAACAAAAGCCTGGTCCTGGGCATGGTCCTGGTCCTGGTCCTGCTCCTTCTCCTTCTCCCCTTCCCCGTGTGTGTGTGTCTCATATGACACATCGTTACGCTTTGTTAATGGACTCTGTGCCGCGCCTAAACAATGAGAAGGGGACTTAAGATCTAAGGACCTCCACAAGGAGAGGAGAAAAGAGGGCGGAGCGAACATCTCAGCTGGAAAAGCACATCAAATTACAATTAATTATTTAAATAATGTTAATTTGCATGCATTTCAAGGATGATGACAAAATTTACTCAATTACTCGAACACTGAGACTGCAAGGCAATTTCGCACAAATTTCATTGTGAAATAATGTTTTTTTAAACTGTATACAAATTTAATTTATATTCAAAATTGTTGTGCTTTTTCAGGTATTTTTGTACGCATTTAAGCCTATATTTTTTGTGTTTATTTATCTTAAGGGTAAAATGATATAATAATAATAATTTCGCTCTTTGGCGCTCACACATGAGCCGCTATTTGGGCGCTCTGGGCCTTTGGTTCAAAATATATTTGAATTCAATATTTCTTTGTAATTTTTTAATACAAATTTAAATATAACTATGATAAAAATACAACAAAAATTGAATATATGTATATATCAATTTTGAAATTAAAATTTAGACAAAACTTTTATTTTTAGTTTTGTAATAAAATTATTTACAATAAACATTAATATATTAAAAATTTTTTGATTGTATCTTAAAAATGTAGTTTTAAAAATTTGAAAAAATTCAGAAAATACATAATTCATATTTCTTAATTTTTGTGATAAAATTTATAAAAAATTTATTGTATATCAATTTTTAAATAAAAATGCAGACAAAACTTTTATTTTCAATTTTTTTAATAATAATATTTATAAAAAAATTCATACATACAAAATTTGTTTATTTGTATCTTAAAAATTGGTTCTAAAAATTAAAAAAAATTCTGAAAATACCTAATTCATATTTCTTTATTTTTTTTGTTTAATTTATAATTGTGACGGTCCCTGTTGTTTGCCCAATAATTATTTTCCTACTGAGTTGTCCACTGTTTAATTTTTTATTTAGTTAAGCCCAAAGCTAAAGCTTGATTCTCGCTCTGTCTGTCTGTGGGGCAGCACAAACACACTCACCTGATCAAATACGCCAAACATTTGGGAATTTCTGCCCCACAGACACTGCCACAGTGCTCCCCGCCCGCCCGTTCCGCCCCCCTCCTGATTGGTGGAATCTAAAATGTAACTTTAAACTGCCTGAAGCCTGAATCCTGAAGCCTGGTAGAGGAATGGCAACAACATCAAACACTTGGCTCCCAGCGTCAGTTCGAAAACTGCATGACATGCGTGTGTTTGCTTTGCGTTAATGAAGTTGTGCCCTGGCTGGGGGGAGGGGGGGAGCAAGCGAGATAGCGAGAGGGAGACACACTGAAATGGTGCTCCCCAAAAGCCAAACGGGCGCCTGGTGTGGGTGTCTACGCATGCAGACAGCTTAGCGCGTCATCAGAGTCCTGGCTGGGCGCGGGGTGGGGGCGGGGCGGGGGGCGGGTAGTCTGGTAAAGGTAAATGGTAACTGTAACGTTAATACCGTTGCACACGAAGCGCAAATGAAATGAAATGGGAGGCAGGCAGACAGAGAGACGGAGAGACAGAGATATCCATATAGCTTGGCACTCCCTCCATCTCTTAAGGATTTCGTTTCTCTTCTCCCCCCTCCGCCGCCCTCTCAGGCATCAGCCATCAACGTCGGAGCGGTGTGTCTTCTATGCAATTAGTGCTTTTGTTGATTATGTGGAAAATATGTGTATTACTGGGGATTTTCGCTCCAGAGTTTTTCAAGGCAAAAAAGTATCCACCCAACGAGAAGATACATCTCCATCTCTCCTTTTGTATGGGAAGATTCAATCGGATCCAACTGTATCCCAAAAATTTGGTATCTTCTAGTCGAAACTCTTTTTTTTTGCTGCTTTTTCTGGGTTTTTCGTTGTTAAGGCAAAAACTTTGGTCGTTAACATTGGGATTTTCGCTTAATTAAACTGAAATACAGAAAAGCACAGCTCAAAATGTTTAAATATTAATGCGGATGAAGCCAGAGATGAAAAGAGATACTTTGTGAGGGGAAGAGGTATCCGAGTATCGTTGGACAGCTGCAGGAGAAAGAAATAATCTGAAATAATATATTTCCCCTATGAAAATTTCAAAATATTCCACATATCCCCATCCCCCTCCCTCCCCTCTTTTTGCCTCAAATTCCGCACATTTCCCTCCAATTACCCCCCACTTATCATAGCCCAGAACCCTCATCAAAATGATCTATAAGGCCAATCATTCGCATGGCCCAAAAACACAACAAATATTTTAGGAAATTGTTCAAAGAAAAAACATATTTAGAAATATTGAAAAAATACAAAGAAAAGCGGAAAAACACTGAAAATCGGAAAAAGAAAATGGGGTGGAGAGGAAAACCAGTTAAGGGCGCTGAAAAAAATGGGAAAACATTAAACAGATTTAAGCAAATTTGTTTTGGTGCGTGTGCCATCAATAACATTGGCAGCATATTTGACTTGCCACCGCTTCCGGGCCCCACCCCCTCCACTCTTTAGAGGGTGGCTTGCCAAAAGGGTTGGCAGCACCCCCGGCCCCGACCGAAACCTCACTTTCGCTGGCTATCTGACTTTGGCTAATGTTTGCCGTTCTCCGACTTCAGTTTCATGCAAATGTGCTCCATTTTCCAGTGTACGCCGCCCCTCTCTCCTCTCCCCCGCGCCACGGCGCCCTGTCAGAGGCGAGGCTCTCAAATTGCCCGAAAAAGTATGCAACACTTGACAGTCTCTGGCAGGGACGTGGCCTGGGCTAATTTTCTGTTTCCTTTGGCCTCGACTTGGGTTGCATGTAATTTGCAGATCGATAAGCCACGGAATACCCTGCCAGAGGGCATGCAACACTGGGGCAATCACTTGGGACTACTTTCCATGGAGCCTTTAGACCATTTAATCCCACTTAATCACACATTCTACCCATTCTTTAGCTTAAAAGAGTATCCTGCGTCTTCGACTCCTTAGCTGGGGCCTTTCTTTGCCTTCTTTGAGCTTTGTTTTTGCCACATTTTTGCATGAAAATCACGAAGTTGATGTCAAAAAAACATTTTCATACTTTATCGAATTTCTCTTTCGGCCCGAACCACTCAAAAGTATTACCACAATGGGCGGGGGCGTGTGGGTGTGGGCGTGGTGCCAGGTTGCGGTGCAAACAATTTTCAAAGTTGTCAATAAAGAAAAAAGAAAAAAGACGGATTCCAGGGAAAGGCAGAAAACATTCTGCGGCTCTCGCAAATGTCACATGCAGGGCCATTGGAGCGGCAGAGCGGCAGAAACGACAAAGGATTGACATACGAAAGGTATTCCCGAACTCAATTCAATCCAAAGGCTGCTTCGGAGAAGGAAAAGCCACCAATTTAATATTAAATATGAAAGAAAACCCCCCTCGAAAGTAGCCTCCGCTTCATAATTCATTGGCTGGTAAATAAATAAGGCTTGGAGCCTTGGAGCCCTGGATGGAGCCTTGCTGCATTTTAAGTAGATTTGTTTTTAAGTCGCTGGCAATTTAAAATGTAAATAGCCGGCAATTAGCTGCGAAACATGGCCGGGCATATGCACACAAGTACATAAATATATACGCACACAGACCACACCCACAGGCCACCCACGGGCCACCCACGGGCCACCCACTCGCCCGGCAGTGCAGTTAGTTTTTACCTTCTGTCACCTGGCATCAATGCCCCAGATGCCCCAGGCTGTGGCGCCACACCGGCCCTGCCCAACGAAGCAGCGAACCAACAATGCAGGCAGCCAAGTGGGAGAGCTCAACAATCGTTGTGGGGGGCCCACCGCCAGTCCCCAGTCCCCAGTCCCATTGTGCCTTTGGCCAGGACCTCCCATTGTTGGCCACTTTTTTTTCGCTCTCACTGTGCTCTGCGGACGAGTGGTGTGTGTGTGTGCCGAGGCCCGATGCATGTGCCATTGTTGAAAGTGATGCCTGCGCCACGGACCGACTCCGACTTGTTGCCACATCATCATCACCATCACCATCATCCTTATCCGCATCATCCTCGCCTGCCTCGTCCAGCACTTGCCTTGTAATGAGTTTGCCATTTTATTCTCATTTTATTTTATTTATTTGTCCGCGCTTTGTTTCAGCGAGCAGGCAGAGAATTCTTGACTGCATTTTAAATTCAAATTAAATAATGATTTAAGTGCCCCAAGCGGCTCCAGGGGCAGGTGCCGCCTTGTCGAGGCTTTAAGCAGAGCCCCATGGTAGGCACTGGCTCTGAGGGGGTCTATGGGGGGGAAATCAGCACATAAAATATTTAAAATAAAATAAAATACAGAGCCCCAGACCATGTAGGCGATACCAAAGGTATTTATCGGTGAAGAGAGAGTGCCGATCGGTTGGTAATCACTTTTCGAGGAGAGCTTCGAGGCAAGGAATCATTTTTACTGGTAGAGAGACGGACTCCCGCTTGTCTCTTACAATATTCTGTGCCCCAAGAGGATTTGCGGAGGGTCCAGGGGCTTGCACTGAGCCTCAGGTTCCTCTTTGTCGGCGGGAGGCATAGGCGAGGCTTTAAGCAATATTCAATACTCTCTTTCAGTAGGGAAGGCGTCGAAAGCCAGGACCAGGACACCCTTCCAAAGGCTCCAAAGGTTCTGCGGCGGTCTGGCCAAGAATCCGCTGTACAGGAAATGATTTTGGTGGAAGCTGCAGCCGCCGGCCACTGGCCCTGCCCCCTACAGGGCGCCTCGAAAGCCATGGGTGGCACTACTGGAGCCTTCCGAACGCAGAGGATCCTTAAAACTTGTCAACACTTTAATAATTTATAATAAAAGGGCTTTACATTGCATAGACACACGAGATTTGCGATTCAAGCGATGAAAGCAGCCGCTTTGGACACGATTTTGCCCCGACACACGGGGCATTTGGCGGCAATGCGGGGCGAGCAGTCCTCGCAGAGACACACATGGCCGCAGGGCAGTAGAATGATCTCCTTGGGGTTTGTGGCGCAGACAACGCACAGCTGATCGTCCGACAGTGGGGCGGCGGGACGACTGCGGGCACGGCGTTCGCGACGCTCCCTCTCCAGGCGGCTGTGTATGCGCGCCTCCTCCTTCTGCTGCCTCTTCTTGCGATACAATTTCTTGGCGATGAGGCCGATCAGGAAGCCTGAGACGGCGCCGCAAAGGGCAATCTTGAGGATCATGGGCCACTTGGCAGCCTCGAACCGCTGGATGAGGCCGGATTTTGTGGCGGTGGTCAGAAAGAGGCCCGCCTCCGGCGACGGCTGCATGCGCAACGAGTCTCCAACCAGCTGCAGCCTTCCGACGGCCGTCAGGGGGCTGCCGTCGCGCAGGACCTCCTCCGTGGTCTGGAGGCCCTTTTGCCGTATGCCAGTGAAGAATCCCAGGAGCAGGTCATGGAAGGAGGGTATGGAGAGCTTGTAGTGGTCGTAGACAACGTCCACGTCGAGCACAGCTGCGCCCAGGGCGTCCACAATCTCCACGCCGTGCTGCTGGCTGCGCAGCTCGAAGGGCATCTCGTTGGCGGATCTGAACAGGAGCTTGCGATGCTCCATCCAGAAGCCGGTAAAGCCCCGGGCCACCCGGTGCTCCTGCAGCTTCAAAACCTGCAGCACACCGCTGACACCCGGCACCAGCGCGCTGCGCAGGGGCACGCCCCTGGGCGTGACAGTGCCCCGGATCTCCGCATAGACCGGCAGACCCTTGGCCTCTTGGCGTTCCACAATGCCTTTGAGATCTCCGTCGATGCTGTAGTGCGGCGCAGTCTTCAAGAGTCCTACCACCCTCCTGTTGTGCACATATTCGCGCACGCAGAGGCCGAAAATTAATAAATCCACGCCGAGGGCCACAGATTCGTTTATGATATCCATTTTGGGATTTAATTTTTACTCTATTTCGGTTTAATACTACTGGCTACCTGGGGTCTACAGCTCTCTCTCAGCACTGAACGAACAGATTGACATTATTTTCGAGGGCAAATGAATCAATTTTTGACAGGATTGCCTTTATCTCTATTGGAATATTTTTGAAAAATGTTTTAAGCTAAAATATATGATGGCAAAGACATTCCTAAGACTATCGGGCACTACCGGTGTTTAACATACGGTCCCTCGCACCTCCTTAAACCTCCTCAAACCTCCTGGAACCTCCTCGAACCCCCTCGCACCTCCTCGCACTTTCTCGCACCTCCTGGAACCTCCTTAAACCTCCTCAAACCTCCTCGCAGCCCAAAACTCATGCAAAACCCTTTATTTCGATGGCCCACATTAATTGTGTATTTTATTTGCCAATATATTGAAGCTCCATGGCCTTAGCTCTCCTCATTCCATCGAAACCAGTTTCTCCCTTATGATTCCCAAGTTCCAATTCCACAGGCACAGAGACAGGCACTCCTTATTCTTACAATTCCCAAGCAGCGTTTCCCTCTGAACCAAGGTCTTTCTTCCCATTCAAATCCAAGTTTAGAACCAATAAAAATTCTCATTGGAGTTCCCAATTGGAGTATCCCGTTTCAGTGTTTTTTACGAGTCTACGACTGGAGTCTTCGAAACAACACGTTTTATTATTTTAGCACTAGCTTAAAGGACAGTCTTAGAATTTTTAAATCGATTTTGGGTCGTGTTTTTTAGATGCGGCTCGCAGAACAGTTCCCATAGCCGTCTCGAAAGTATTAATTTTGGTTCGGTTTTTATGTTTTTGACATAATTTAACCCATTCTTTATGAAATCACTCGGAACACATCTAGTTTTACCAATTTTCTCACTTATTTTCATTATTGATGGACCTACTTCCTTCGAGGCTTTTATTTTCAATTTTTCGACCTTTAAAAAGGACTTACAATAACGAAAATTTCTGTCTCATAATAAAGACAATCGAAATGATTTTTGAGAATTTTTCTAATGTCCAGAAGAAACAACTTAAAAAAAAAAAAATGTTTATGTGATTTTAATTTTTTTTAGAACGGAAATTCAAGTTATTTAAATTAAATTTGTTTCCTTAATTTTCTTTAATAAATATTGCCAATATATTTTTTTTTAATTTATGCTAAATGGAATAAAGATTTTTATGAAAATTAAAATCCACCGTTTTCTTTGGCTTGTGCCGAAAATATTCAAGTGTCGGGGATTCCTTTTCTTCCCCATATTTCCCCCCAATCAAATCCAGCACCTTCAGGGCCTTCCAATACATTCCATTTGGTAAACCCTCCTTCATTTCCGGCTGGGAACAACCCACAATGACCCAATTTGGGTCTGTAAGCCGTGAATGCGTTTATTCATTCGCAAACTACGCAATTGTTGGGGTGCTCGGGGGCAAGAACCTTGCTGGCATGCAGCCCAAAGGCGATAGAAATGCGAGTACTCCACGGCCAGGGGGGGAGACAGGGGCGGGGGAGAGACAGTTGGGATGGACAGTTGGTGGCAAAAGGCAGAAATCAAATTACAATTTCAATATGCGATGCGTACTAAATGTCTGCTGGTGTCAGTTTTGGCTTTCAATGTGCAACTGCCACAGCCACATGCAACATGCAACTTTCAGCTTGATGTTTACAGTTTATAGATGTGTGTTTCCCCCCTCTGCGACTGTCCGTCCGGCCGTCCGTCTGTCTGTCTCTACGAGTATATCGAGTGTGCGGAGTCCATGGATAGTGCGCTGGAGAGTGTTCGTCTGTTTCTGGCTGCTACATTTTGATTTGGTGCCACACAAAATGGATTTCTTGCCTGTCCATTCAAAACATTTCTATGCAGAGCCACAGTTATCCAGAGATGGGCACGTGAGGCACGACAACAGGGGGACTTCTAAGAGATATGGGGGGTCTGTCCACAGGTCTCGAAGGGCCTGGAAAGTGGTCACATTTCCAGAGACCAAGGAATCCCAGGTAACAGGGGGAAACGGGTCTCTAAAGGCCTGGAAATTGGCCATATTTGCACCATCCAAGGAAGCCCAGGTGCCCTAGGGTTGTATCTCAACACTCTCTATAAGAATCAGCTAACAATTAGGCCTCAATGAAGCTCCTATCCCAAAAACCATCCCCCAAGCCAGCAATACCTCTCCCTCTCTGGGTGAAACTCTTCATTTTAGTTCCCTAATGCCTCCCCCAATCCATATACCATCTCTATCCTGCTCTTTCCCCTCCAGAATCTCCTCCACCTATCGCCTATCGTGTATCTATCGCCATCCCACTGCCATCCCTAATCTCCAATACAGTTTACGTTTGCATTTTGTGCTCGTCCCTCTCGCTCTCTCTGTCACGTAATAGAATTTATCACATTTTAACTGTGTGACAGGAGCCACAGTCCGGCAGCTCCTGCCACAGCCCCTGCTCCCACTCCTGCTCCTACTCCACTGGGAGCTGCCACTGCGTGTGGCAGTCGTAGTCATGCATCGCAAATGCCATTCAATTCGGTATGATGCAAGGCAAAGTGTCACAGATATTGATTTGCCGCATAAATAATGCAGGGCCAACAAGTGTGCGGGCTTGTTTATTCATTACATGATTTATTCAGGCATCCGATGCTCCAATTAAAAGCATTTTTACATACTCCCCCCACCCTCCCCCGGGTCCCCTTCACCGCTCCTCCTCAGCGATTAAGGATAAGCCAGAAAACTTTGCCACCACTAAACGACTCCAGACGCCGATTATTAAATTAAAACGTGCGCGAAAAACTTGTAAAACCCCCGCCAAAGATGACAAAACTTTTCAGTCTCTCCCTCTGTGGTTATACCCTTTCGAAGAGCAGAGCATTAAGCCCCAAAAGATCGACCTACATGGACCCCAAGCCCTGGACCTCTTAGGGCATCCCAAGCTTCGTTTTCTTCTCGTTTTCTTGTAATTTAATTCCTTTTTTCTGCAACGCATAATTTATTATCTGCTGCACCAAAAATTTGTCACATGGGATAAATAATAAGAGCAAAAGTTTGTCCGCGCAGAAAAAAGCGCTGAACAGCGGATGGCAGCCATGGGATTTGTGGCATTGCTGGGGCAGATTACTCATACTGAAATGGCTCAAAAAAGCATACCAAAAAGACGCACAGTTTCTTATAAAAGAGCCACCAGACGAGCGTGAAATTAGAGCCTGGCTCTGGCTTTGGATCTGGCTGATGAGGCGTGGGAGGGGCGAGGCAATGAGGGGTATAATGATTTTGGGACTAAAGGAAGGGGTTTTGTACAGCGATATGTAGAATTCTTTTTCATTTGTCTTCTATGGGGGTTTATGGGCATTCGAAGGTAAAAAAGAGACCAACTTTTTGGAATACTTTGACAAAAGGGCAACAAAAAAGGTGTGCCCCTCTCATGGGACACTTGGGAACTGCTAGGATCAGTCGAAAATCACTCATATGGGCCGTACCTCGTGCCTTTTTCCCCTTGCCCGAACCCGCAAACGTCTCACCAGTCGGTGGTAGTGGAGTCTTCCTTCCTTAGAGAGGATCTAGATGGCTTTGAGTCCAAAGATTCCCCTAGGGTTAAATCGTACTCGTTGCTAGGGTTCGCGTCCTCGCTATGGTTCAAAGCACTCGCTACTTCTCAGGCGAGTGCAAAAATTTGAAGAATGACATTCGTGGGCCTTGAAAAAGGCTTTTTTTGCCAAGAAGATCTATAAATCTATCCGTCTTTCTACCAAAAAGTAACGAGTAATGCTGGTTGCTTTGTTTAGAGGTTCATTAGGAGGTCCATTGCTCATCTATCGATCTAGAAACCAATTGGCCCTGTCCTGCCAGGCTTTCTCTATCTTCTGGTGGCCTCCAAGAAGTTCTGGGGCTAATCTTAGGGGCATTGCCTCTCCTTATTACTCGTTTTGGGCCCTCATTAAACATTTCCTGAATACCAAGCACTGGCGGGCCAAGTTAATGCGATTTTCTTTCCCCACCCGCCACAACTTTTAACCTTCCTTCGCTCCCTTGGGTGGTTCGCCTCTTTCTGTCATTGAATCGATGGCGATGCCGATGCCAACTCAATCCGATATACCTTATCGAGCATCGATACCCCCCCCCCACACCGCCGCCGGACTGATTGCTGAACTGTTCTTCCAATGCAATGGCACCGCCCTCCCCCCCACCCCACGCATTGATTGACTTGCAACATTTTCCAAATCCCCCAAGAGCCCCCCACGACAACAACAACAACAACAACAACAACGAGAAGTGGAGTACCTCAAGGAGCTTTGCACTTGGCACAAAACTCACTTAAACTTTGCAATCATGATAGGACGTAATGTTAGATTTCCATTTATATAGAGAGCCCGCCGCCCCGCCACCCCCCGCCACAGCCCCACCGAAACAAGTGTGAAAGGTGCAACTTTCAGGGAGGGGGGGGTGGTGCCTGGCGGGGTGTTGCCATGGGGCTGCCATGGGGCTCCGATTCCACTCAAATAGTAACTAAACGCAGTCGAGCACAAAGCGCTTTTTGCGGGCAATGGCAAATAACCTTAAGGTTAAGATTACAAGGTAATTTGATTCAATTCCAGCGATAGGCGTGCCAAGGCAGCGGCCCGAGATGCCAGCGGAGATGAAGATGGGAAATGGGAGTGCCAGCGGGAGGGGGAGTGGCAGTGGCTGAGGGGTTTCCCGGTGCCGGTGTCGGGCCAATTTCCCCCCCGAATAGATGACAGTGTCAAGATAAGGACTGTTGCAGCTCTGGGCCTCGGGGCCAGGACTTTTCCCATCTCAAAGCAGGAGGAAAATGTCTCCTTTTTTTTTGGGTTTTCTTGGCTGTTGTTTTGTTTATCAGTTTGTGTATAAATTTGCCTTTCGCTTGACATATTTAGTGGCCTCGGAGAGACCTGCAGGATCTTCAGTTGTACTCCATTAAAAGGCCGAAATCAAGGGATTGCGGGGGGAAGTGGCCTCTAAGCACAGATAAAACAGCGATTAAAGAGGCAGATACTTGGGGATTACAGCCTTCCTATAGAGGAAACCAACCCCACGTTTTGGAATGCTCTCAAAATACTTTTATGAAACAATTAAACATCTCTACCGTCTCCCCATCAGCTCTCCCCTCCCCTCAATCCCCCACGCCGTACAGCATCTTCATCAATTCGGGGACATATTCGTCCCACTTCGACTGGAGGATATTCCCGGCCACTGGGGAGCCCATCTCGTATTTCTGCGTGAACTTTGACACATCGAAATTGCTGTGCCCCTCGGCGTTGCCCAGCTCGAGGGGCTTCTCGTCAAAGTCCAGTCGGTCCGACTGCTGGTAGACGAGGATCAGGTACCGCTGCAGACCGCTGTCCCGGGGCGGCAGGGGCCCAAAGTAGTCCGATATGGGCTGGCCCTTCGTCACGTCCAGCCCGGGCACATTCACCACCAGCCAGTGGAGCCACGAGCGGTACATGGGGTTCTGGCGGTTGGGGGCATCGGGGCAGATCATCATGACCGTGTAGAAGGCCTCGGGATCCGCATTCCAGTCGAGTTTCGGCTGGAACTTCAGCTCTTTGGGCGTATACGTCTTGCCCTCCTCAATGTCGATGGCGTTGTCGAATTTCACCTGCAATTTTCAAGAGCCTATCAAGGCCCTGCCCAGGACAATCTGTGGCTTGGACTCACCCTCAGCAGATCCTTGGGTGCCTCGTCCAGGATCTCCGGCATCACCTCCATCTCCCGCATGATCCGCCGCACATTCAGCTCGTTCTCCTCCTGGCTCTGGCTGCGGCTCCACAGAGCCACGAACAACAGACCCCAGCAAGGCAATTTCATGGCTCGAAACTGCACAGAGTGGGTTGTGGGCCTCCCTTTCTTTATATACCCGATTCGGCAGTAGATCAAATATAATTATGGAAATTGCCTCAATTTTCTATAATTCATTGGAGGGCCAATATTTACTGAATGGACGAGGGTCTGCTCTCAACTCTAATTGGAAGCAAGTGCAATTGATATTCATTCGTTTTGATAAATAGCGGGGCGAAATTATGGATAAATACTCGAACGGAGTCACGCAGTGACGGGAGATACATTTTAGAGCCCATTTGAGGAGGGAGCTGGCTAAAGGTGGGCTGGTTTTTTTTAGGGATTTATCAAGCAAACGTCTCGAGTGCCGGTCGTAATGTTTCAAGAGACTTTCCAGTGCGGTTTTTAAAAGAAAAATAATTTTATCGGATATATTAATCATTTTTCTTTAAGAATGTCTAATTTTTTAGTCGTGACTTTATTGCTTTATTTTTTGCAATTTTTTAAACGTAAAAAGGCCTAAAACTTGGCACATCTCATAAAAAACTATTGAAAAATGTTCTCAGTGATCGTCACGATTATTAGTTATCGATCCCTAAACAACACTCCGCCTGTGCCCTGCTGCTTATCTATCTTCTATGGTCCTCCGTCTCTTTCGTGTGTTCCTCGGAAATGCATAGAATTTTGCTTTGGAGCTAAACCTCTGAATATTTTGGCCTGGAATTTGATCAGGTTTTGGTTTGTGTCTTCTCCCATACCCAAAAGTTTTCCATTCTTCAATTAGAGCCAGTTTTGGGTCTGATTTTGTTGAAAGATTCCTCTTTCTTCCCACAAACTGAAGATTGTGGGGGACACTTGAAACATTTTGAACAAGCCACAAGCCGTTGCACATCGGGAGCTCTCATTGTGGTGCACAAAGTAGAACAAATCCGATGGACCCAACTTTTCAGCACATTTTTAAAGGTTTTCCGACGAAAATATTAATCTAATAAACCCTTTTATTAACCCAACCAGATGATAATCAGATCCCTAGACACAAGGAGCAGAAACGATGATCCCATGGCTAGAAGAACGACGAGCAACGAGAAGGCTCTGCCATAAATATCGAAAGACGAAAAAAACCACTACGGTTTTCCAAAGAAAAACTGAACGACGTCAGAGAAAAAAGATATAACATATTTATCCCAAATTTAATAAACATTAACTATTTAATAAACCTTAAATAAATAAAGAAGCCCTTATTAAAATTTGATTTATTTCCACATTCAATGAATAAAATCCACAAACTAAATTTACTAAATTTTATAAAATTCTTCGACCCATTTTTCACCAATTTCCAAGCAATTTAAAGCCTTTTATTTCTGTTCCCCAATTAAAAACTTAAAACCTTCACAGACCAACGAGTGAATGAATTAATATAAGAGCAACAATTAATTTAGACGTAACCCTTGATGGATTCTGGCCGTGCAGCAAGGCAACGAAAATGTTTCATTACTACAGCCGAGGATTATGTAAGAGAGAAGAGCTGTCCAGAAAATGCATTTACATGCCAATTATGAAAATATTCCGACTGCTTTGCATAATTTCTAGGGAAAAAAACGAGGGAAAGGAGAGCTCGATTCAGTGAAGAAAAGCTGGCAACATGTGCGTCTAATGTGCGCACATTAGCAACACAAATGCAGCGCCAGGACCCAGGCAGGAGGCGGTGGAGGAGGCGGAGGAGATGGCTTGGCTTCCAAGTCAAAACTGAAGCCAGGACTAACTCCGGAGCCCGGAGGCCAGAGCCAGAGCCAGAGCCAGAGCCACTCAAGCAAACGAACGCACTTAATTTATGCAATTTGGTTAACAACGTTAAAATAGTAGACGAGCAGACGAGAGGACTGAGAGGGAGCACAGGACGAGGCCAAGAGGAGCCCCAAGGATGATGCCAGACATAAATCAAAATGGAAACAATAACCCCGCCAGCGGAGAGGAGAGGAGTGGAGTGGAGCCAGCAAGCCGGATAGATGATACACACACACACATGAAGGGGGAGGGGGGAGGGGGAGGGGCGGTAGTACCGAAAGGAGTAATAAGGATAATGAAGCGACAGCGTTTTGTGGCATGCAACCATGGAGGCACTTGCCAGGCAAACGATGATGAGCACGATAATGATGCCAGAGCACACACACACCCACACACACACACACACACGCACACACGTGTGTGTTTTCGCTGCCATTTTCCCGGCTTTTCCCTGGCATTGACATCGCTGATGTTTCCATCAACGCCGCCGAAATATTTGCTCAAATATTGGCTCATTATTTGACTTTATTATAGATTAATTAGCTTATTAATTATCACGGCGTAATCCTTGAGCAGATTGGACGGCATGTCGATGACAGCTGGCCCCAAGGTCTCCCCCTGGAAAGGCTATTAATATTTCAAACAGAAGTCGCTGATTATTCGGGCCATTGATTGGTTTTTCGGCGGGAGAAATGATTTCTGTTCAGAAAACCCTTAGAAAAAGAGGCTTTCCATATTTTTAAAAGGGTTTTTCATGGCTCTAAAGACTCCAAAAGTGCGTCTTTCAGGTGTTTCAAGGGGAAAAAAGACACTTAATGGCTGGCAGATTCATGAAAGAAAAGATTTCTGCTTAGAAAATCTAAGAAAAATAGAGTTTTCGTCCTTTTAAACGTGTTTTTCCTGTCCTAAAGTCCCAAAAAGTGCGATTTTCAGGTGTTTCGATGGAAGCAATGACACATTATGGCTGACGGATTCAATAAAAAAACAGATTTCTGCTTGGAAAACTGAAGAAAAAGAGTGTTTCTTCTTTTTAAAAGGGGTTTTAAGTCCAAAAGTGCGATTTTCAGGTGTTTCAAGGGGAAAAAAAGACACCTTATGGCTGGAAGATTCATTAAAGAAAAGAGTTCTGCTTAGAAAACTAAAGAAAAGGAGTGTTTCCATATTTTTAAATGGGTTTTTCCTGGCGCAAAGTCTCCAAAAGAGCGTCTGTTAGGTCCTTCAAGGGAAGAAAATACATCTTATGCCTGGAATACTATATAGCGGTGTATATTTGTTCGATTACCGCCTTCAAGCACACCTTAGACACTCTCCAAGCCAAAAAAAAAGCGCCCACAACCCATGGGATTCCAAAACCTAAAGTTCTTCCCCTAGAAAACCCCCCACAAAACCTATAAATATGCCACCCATTCGCAGGCAGCCAATCAAGCAAAAGGCATTCGAATCTGGGGCCCCCTCCGAGGGTCAGTAAACTCTGAATCAGTTGCCTCATTTTAGGAGTATCCTGGGGGCTCTGCCACCCGTGCCCTGCCCCCACCCCTTCGACAACTACTTAGTTTGTTGGCTGCTGCGTTATCTAGTTACTTTTACAAGTTTTTCCGCCCCTGGATTACGGGCGGACTCCTCGTGGGCGGCCTCGCCTGCCAGTTATCCTATTCATGGAAACTTTCTCGTCGTTGCCGCTCTCTGAAGGGGCTGCCAGTTGTTGTTGTTGCAAGTTGTGGCTGTTTCAGTTTCAGTTGCTTCTGCACTAATTTGCGTGACCTTTGGCAGGGAGGGGGGGTGTGGCAGGGAGGAGGGATGCTCAGGTAACCAGACAACGGCAGAGAGTAAGCTTTTTGAATGGCATTTCATTTGCGACGCCTTTCAACGTTAATGCCATGGAAAATGCATAAATTGTGGGGCAACCAAAAGAGAGAAAACAATGCTCCACCCGAGAGGACTCGACTCGTTTAATTCTACCAGCTTATCGGGGGGGGGGGGGGGGGGGGGGGGGGGGGGGGGGGGGGGGGGGGGGGGGGGGGAGGGAGATGATTTCCCTTTAAAGCCCCCTCCAAATGGGCTCCCAATCAGGTCTAAAAAGCAGGGCCTCTGCCCCAGCCCTCGATTATGTCTTTATTAACGAACGGCAGCCCTTAAATCTAATAAAAATATTAATGACGACTAATAAAAGAGCGAGTAAAATATTTGTGGAGCCGTCAGGCAACAAAGCGATTACCCCAGAAGTGAGTAAAACGCCAGAGGGGCCTCCAGACAGGGTCCAAGAAGAAGAGGAGGCCAGAATACGGGCCAGAATACTGACTGTTAACGATAACAAATCGCCAAACAGTTAACCAGCGGCATTAATACTCATTCGCAGCGGCATTTATTGGCTAATTAAAGAGGGAGGAGGGGCTTGGAGTAGAAGCAGGGGCTTGGGGCAGGGGCCTGGAGCACTACGATTGACCCAAATCCCGCCTCGGCCCGAGGGCAATTAATAATTTTTGACAATTTACACAACATCGTGGACCAGTTTTGGGGCAAAGATAACAGCAGGGTGGGGGGTGGAGAGTGGGGAGTGGAGAGTGAAGAGGGGGTGTGAAAGGTTTCCCCTTTAATAATTGGCTTTCTTCCTTTCACTTTCCCTTTTTTTTTGGGTGCCTTTAAATGTCTATTTTCCTTTGAATGGAAAATGCAAACCGAGCCACCGCCTTCTGGCGCTGACAACCTCAAGTGCGGTTGCCCTTTTTTCAGCGGGGTTTTCCCCCACTTTCCCCCCTCCATTCACCCTTTGTTTATTCGCTCAACTTGCGTTAAAATAAATCAATTATTTTAATTCACGTTGACAACGCGCGTCATTTGCAGGCCAACAATTTTTCCACTGCCACTTGACAAGGGACCTGCCACCCCCGCACCCCCGCACCCTGCCCCCGCCACAGCGAAAGAATGTCAATAACAGATATGAAAACGAATACGAATGATTGATTCTTTTTTTGCCCACTTTAAAGGGAGTTTTCTTTGTTTTTCCGCCGTGGAAAATGATTCTTATAATCAAAAGCCATTTTGTGGCTAGTTTTGGCCCTAGACCAGCCGCTGATTCAGTTGTTATTTCCTTTGTAAACTATAAACCATTAAAACTCTTTTTTTGGGGCGGAGGAGGGCGAAGGGGGGCGAAAGGGGGGCACTCAATGGCACTCCAATTCGAAAATCCACACGCCAGACATTCCGATAGAAGCCGGGCAGAGGGGGAGGGTGAGTGGGGGGAGAGGGGCGTGGGGGGGGAGGGATCCATTTCGCTTTTGGAGGATTCTTGGCGTGGCATGTTAAGAGCTGTTGCAACAATGCCAAAAAGTTCCATTATTGCTGTGTGTATTACATGCGTGTGAACCAGGCCCCCCCCCCCCCCCCCCCCCCCCCCCCCCCCCCCCCCCCCCCCCCCCCCCCCCCCCCCCCACACACACACACACACATACCACCCACAGATAACCATTCATATTCAGAGTATTCACAATCTGAATCACAAATGGAATTGTTCATTTTCCAAAAGTTTCCTCTGCCGTTTTGGGTGGCAGCACTTTTTGTGTTTTTTTTGTTCTTTTTTTTGTTTATTTATTTAAGTGTTTCTTTTTCTTGTGTGTGCGAAAATTGAGTTATAAACAAGTTTTTTGAAAATTGTTTAAATGGAAAGAACAGATTGAATTTCCAGTGAAGGGGGGGCTGTGGGGCTGTGGGGCTGTGGGGGGGAGGGGCCACTTGAGCTTATGTCAAGTGGAAAATCGTTTTGTTGTAAATCTCCCCCCCCCCCCCCCCCTCTCTCACTCTCCCTCTGTGTGTGTGTGCGCGCTCTATGAATATGTTTTTGATCACAAAATGATTTATTTATATATGCAAATCGCCCCCAAAAGGGGCCGCCCCCCTTTAAGGCCCCTTAATTTAGTTGGAAAAACTCCAAACTCCGAGTGTGGCTTTAACTTATCCAAGTTTCCAGTTGGTTTGCCTTGGGTTTCGATTTCTTTATTGGCTTCATCATTTCGATTGAACAAATGCGAATTTTGATAGCTTTCAAGGAGTCAAAAGGAAGTCAGTGGCAGGGCGGCAAAAGGTCTTTAAACAAGTGATTAAGAAGGATGTTTGACAGGGCTAAACAAACACAAAAGCTAGAGGCCTTGAAACACTAAAGTTTCAACAGAAAATAGCTATATTTATTCCAATTTTAAGACACCTCTTGGATCTAAATTACAGCCCCTCTTTATAGGTCTTGCTCTAGTCCCCAATGGCTCTATATTTTAGGCAACATTTATCTAGGCATATTGGGGGGGGGGGGGGGGGGGGGGTGGTCCCTTTGCCACAGTTTTTATCTGGGGCTTTTGGCCACAAATTGCATTCAAATGCAAACCGCAGGAGTCACATTAGGATGCAAAAGGAGTCGTAACCCGATGCGGCCATACTTTGTCTTCTTGGAAGCTGCCCCCCCCCCCCCACCACCCCACCAAATGGGGCAGCAGCAGCCCAGAAAGGGGGTGACGGGGAGGGGGGGGGATGGAGAGATGGAGAAAGCCAAGCAAAATTTCTGTTTTATTGCGGTTTATGAAACGGTTCATAAATAAGCATATGTGTGTGTGTGTGTGTGTGTGTGCTCTACTTAAACATGTGTGTGAGTACAGTGCGTTTTGTGCATATAAGGCGACTCAAAAATAAGTTTTCCCCCAAAATGCCTTGAAAAAATTCGTGAAATATATTTGTGCAGACCTACACTCATGACCCGCACTGTTCTTGGTTATGTAAACCCAATTTACGTCAGCATAAATGCATTTTTGCGGATAGAGCCAAAGAAGAGCAGGAAAAACGCTCGAGCTCGAGCATTGCCTTTGGTTTTTCCCCCCTTAACCCCCCCAGCCACCATGCCCCACCCCCCCCGCACAGCATATGGGTTTCGTTTTTGGTCTAGATTGTGTTCTAATTCCCATTAAATTATTTGAATATTTAAAGGAAGAAAACAAGCCCCCGCCAGGCTTCAAACAAAACTTTTCGCTAATAAATAATCAGGGAAAAAAATTTAATAATATTCCGCACTTTCGACTGCGAAGCAAACTTGGCCATTATCAGGCATTAGCGAAAGTTTTCGATTCGAATTTTACAACAAATTTAACATTAATTTGACAATTTACAGAGCGGCAGAGCCAAAAGGCCCGAGGCTCGAGGCCCCCCACACAGCCCCCACCCAGGGGGCGGCCATGGAGTCCGCGACCAAATGAATATTCAATTTTTAAATCGCTGGGAGCTGGGGCGTACATTTTGCTAAATTCAACAGGGTAAATGTTTGCCGAATTCAAGGATTCAGAGGGGAAGAAGAGCCTTTAAGTAGGGAATTTTTTATAGAGGAAAAGCAGTACAGACAGACTGTAGATCGAAGAAACCATTAGAATAGGGATTCCTTTGGGTTCGAAAATGCTTCTAGACCTAAAATATTACGCCCTCAAATATTTAGGAACCAGAGAGTGCAGAGTTTCGGGTTGTCTTCCTTCATACGGATCCTTTTTTCATATAGTCGTCTTGCTTTGACTCTATTATTTATTATTATCGATTATTATTGATCAGAGATCAGCTTAAACTTTGAATATCATTGAATTTTAATTACTGGCCATTTAATTACTAAAAACCAAAAAATCAGCCCGTCGAGGATAGTTCTTGATCTTGACTAATAATTGGGTTCCTATCAACTATTCTCTTGCCATGGGATTTGTGGCATTGCTGGGGCAGATTACTCATACTGAAATGGCTCAAAAAAGCATACCAAAAAGACGCACAGTTTCTTATAAAAGAGCGACCAGACGAGCGTGAAATCAGAGCCTGGCTCTGGCTCGGGATCTGGCTGATGAGGCGTGGCAGTGGAGGGAGCTCTTCTCTGGGTTTTGCAGGCAAGGATAATGTCTTTGGAACTAAAAGAAAGGGTTTTTGTAAAACAATTTTACAACAATTTTCATTGTTTAAATTTTGTAGAATTACGTTGAAAATATTCATGAATGAACGCACTTTTTGTTTCCAAATTCCCTTGCCTTTCATTGGGCTTTTATAGGCATTCGCAGGCACAAAAAAAAAGTTCGAGTCGGTTTAGTCCTGTCCTCCTGGTGATTCCGGCCGCCCGAAGCGGGACTCGAACCCGCAACCGTCCCAGCCATCGATAGAAGTCAAGTCACCCTCCCAACCATCGACACCAAGCCAGTTGCCAATTAACGGGAGACCTAAATGGCCAGAAGAATGGTTGGGGGTTGAGTCTAAGGGGGGCTTTAAGCGTCCTCGCTGTGGTTCAATCAAAGACAAAGAAGAGTAACGGCCATACTTTTCAATTCTGATATTCAGGGAGGTTTTTGAAAGCAACGAACTACGCGCCGTCTCGCTCGCACGCATGCGGGAGAGCTTAGAAATCTAAAAATAGAACGGGCTTGCATGTGTGTGTACGCACGGAGCCTGCAAGTGCGTTTGTGTGTGTGTTCTAGAGGCCATGCCAAGGCAGGCCGATTTCAGGGCCGAAAAAATATGTTTTTGAAACTTCTGCTTCGTCGAATATCCTTTAGCTATTGACTAATTGGATCAATTTATTCTCTGTATTTAATTTCTTAGAAATATGTTTTTTAGTGGGTTTAATGGGTTCAGTTTCCATATAAAATAGTGGCCTGAATTAGACCCCAATTTCATAATAAATTTTGAGACAGATCTCAAGAAAGTCTGAAGCAAAAAAAACCATGAAAACCCTGCACTCTCTTGTTTCCAAAAATTTCAGATCGTAATATTTTAGGACTGGAAATATATTCCATCCTAAAGGGATTCGCATTCTTATGGTGGCTTCGATCTAGGGAATCGATCTTCGATCTTTGCTTAATCGTTGTCTGCCTCGTGGTTGGAGCTCGCACGAGAGGTGGAGCTAGCGGCTGACCTTTGAGCTCTCTCTAGAGGCCTTTCAAAGAGAGCCTGAGTCCACTTTCGAGATTTACGTTGACAAAATGTCGTACCAAACATATTTACGGGCGTTATTCATCTTACTTTTACATTGTCTTTGCTAGAAGGATACTGGATGTGACTTTGAAGAGTGAAAAATGTTTGAAAAACCACATCTGAGGCTTAGCTCTTTGGGGATCTATGATATTGCCTAAACTCTGTTCTTCTGGTGTTATACCACAGCCTAGTACAAGAGAATCAAGCGTAGCAGCCTTTATTGGAATGATCTCTAGTCACACAACCCTCTGGGTAACATCCCCTCCCCATCTCCCATATAGGGCCCGCTGTGAAAGCAAGAAATACCAGAAATTCGACTTGTTCAGCCCCGCCATAAAGACGCCCCCTGGCCTGGCAATCAAATCGAACCCCTGGCCATCAATAACCCTCTTTTGAAATACTCTTGAAAACAAAATAACCCGCACACCTCCACTGTATGGGCACTTTCATTGATTGAACACCGCGTTGGCCCTCTATTAGGGGTCGCCATTCGGCAATCGGCATTCGGCATTCGGCGTTCCCTTAGTTCTATATCAAATTTCACATCTATATTTTACCAAAGCCCTCGCATCCGCGATTTCCAAAGTGAAAACTCTATGGTGGGGGGAGGAGGGGGGGGGGGGGGTGCTGCCGGAGAGGCCATAAATTTTGGACTGCTGGACCTACGCTCATTTGCACAGCGGATTAAGGGGTCTCGTCGGGGTGTTGGCACCCTCTCACCCACGGACTCTCGCACTCCACTCTCGCACTGCATTGGGTCTCTCTGTCGCTCCCGGACTCCTTCTCTGGCCTCTCTGTCGCTCCAATACTCCTTCTCTGGCCTCTCTGTCCCTTCCTACACTCCTTCTCTGGCCGCTCTGTCGCTCTCCCACCATTTATTATGCCTTTGCGTAGGGATTTTCCTCGGTTTCGATTCGGTATTTCTTTCTTTTCATCAAAAATACGCCTAGGAAATGGGGGTATACTGTCTAGAGGCAAGAAGCTACTCCATCTGTCCATATTCTATCTGTTTCTCAAAGATAGCCAGTCTTCAAATCATTTTCTGCCTCGGATCAAACCTTTTTTACTCCTAGATCTATGAAAAAAGGCTCTTCTGTGGTCCCAATCCTCTTCTTCTGCAAGATCCTCCTCTGAAATACCTCTAGAGGGCATCCCATAGCCCTTTCCCTTTAAAGCCCCCTCCAAATGGGCTCCCAATCAGGTCTAAAAAGCAGGGCCTCTGCCCCAGCCCTCGATTATGTCTTTATTAACGAACGGCAGCCCTTAAATCTAATAAAAATATTAATGACGACTAATAAAAGAGCGAGTAAAATATTTGTGGAGCCGTCAGGCAACAAAGCGATTACCCCAGAAGTGAGTAAAACGCCAGAGGGGCCTCCAGACAGGGTCCAAGAAGAAGAGGAGGCCAGAATACGGGCCAGAATACTGACTGTTAACGATAACAAATCGCCAAACAGTTAACCAGCGGCATTAATACTCATTCGCAGCGGCATTTATTGGCTAATTAAAGAGGGAGGAGGGGCTTGGAGTAGAAGCAGGGGCTTGGGGCAGGGGCCTGGAGCACTACGATTGACCCAAATCCCGCCTCGGCCCGAGGGCAATTAATAATTTTTGACAATTTACACAACATCGTGGACCAGTTTTGGGGCAAAGATAACAGCAGGGTGGGGGGTGGAGAGTGGGGAGTGGAGAGTGAAGAGGGGGTGTGAAAGGTTTCCCCTTTAATAATTGGCTTTCTTCCTTTCACTTTCCCTTTTTTTTTGGGTGCCTTTAAATGTCTATTTTCCTTTGAATGGAAAATGCAAACCGAGCCACCGCCTTCTGGCGCTGACAACCTCAAGTGCGGTTGCCCTTTTTTCAGCGGGGTTTTCCCCCACTTTCCCCCCTCCATTCACCCTTTGTTTATTCGCTCAACTTGCGTTAAAATAAATCAATTATTTTAATTCACGTTGACAACGCGCGTCATTTGCAGGCCAACAATTTTTCCACTGCCACTTGACAAGGGACCTGCCACCCCCGCACCCCCGCACCCTGCCCCCGCCACAGCGAAAGAATGTCAATAACAGATATGAAAACGAATACGAATGATTGATTCTTTTTTTGCCCACTTTAAAGGGAGTTTTCTTTGTTTTTCCGCCGTGGAAAATGATTCTTATAATCAAAAGCCATTTTGTGGCTAGTTTTGGCCCTAGACCAGCCGCTGATTCAGTTGTTATTTCCTTTGTAAACTATAAACCATTAAAACTCTTTTTTTGGGGCGGAGGAGGGCGAAGGGGGGCGAAAGGGGGGCACTCAATGGCACTCCAATTCGAAAATCCACACGCCAGACATTCCGATAGAAGCCGGGCAGAGGGGGAGGGTGAGTGGGGGGAGAGGGGCGTGGGGGGGGAGGGATCCATTTCGCTTTTGGAGGATTCTTGGCGTGGCATGTTAAGAGCTGTTGCAACAATGCCAAAAAGTTCCATTATTGCTGTGTGTATTACATGCGTGTGAACCAGGCCCCCCCTCCCGCCCCCCCCCCCCCCCCCCCCCCCCCCCCACACACACACACACACATACCACCCACAGATAACCATTCATATTCAGAGTATTCACAATCTGAATCACAAATGGAATTGTTCATTTTCCAAAAGTTTCCTCTGCCGTTTTGGGTGGCAGCACTTTTTGTGTTTTTTTTGTTCTTTTTTTTGTTTATTTATTTAAGTGTTTCTTTTTCTTGTGTGTGCGAAAATTGAGTTATAAACAAGTTTTTTGAAAATTGTTTAAATGGAAAGAACAGATTGAATTTCCAGTGAAGGGGGGGCTGTGGGGCTGTGGGGCTGTGGGGGGGAGGGGCCACTTGAGCTTATGTCAAGTGGAAAATCGTTTTGTTGTAAATCTCCCCCCCCCCCCCCCCCCTCTCTCACTCTCCCTCTGTGTGTGTGTGCGCGCTCTATGAATATGTTTTTGATCACAAAATGATTTATTTATATATGCAAATCGCCCCCAAAAGGGGCCGCCCCCCTTTAAGGCCCCTTAATTTAGTTGGAAAAACTCCAAACTCCGAGTGTGGCTTTAACTTATCCAAGTTTCCAGTTGGTTTGCCTTGGGTTTCGATTTCTTTATTGGCTTCATCATTTCGATTGAACAAATGCGAATTTTGATAGCTTTCAAGGAGTCAAAAGGAAGTCAGTGGCAGGGCGGCAAAAGGTCTTTAAACAAGTGATTAAGAAGGATGTTTGACAGGGCTAAACAAACACAAAAGCTAGAGGCCTTGAAACACTAAAGTTTCAACAGAAAATAGCTATATTTATTCCAATTTTAAGACACCTCTTGGATCTAAATTACAGCCCCTCTTTATAGGTCTTGCTCTAGTCCCCAATGGCTCTATATTTTAGGCAACATTTATCTAGGCATATTGGGGGGGGGGGGGGGGGGGGGGTGGTCCCTTTGCCACAGTTTTTATCTGGGGCTTTTGGCCACAAATTGCATTCAAATGCAAACCGCAGGAGTCACATTAGGATGCAAAAGGAGTCGTAACCCGATGCGGCCATACTTTGTCTTCTTGGAAGCTGCCCCCCCCCCCCACCACCCCACCAAATGGGGCAGCAGCAGCCCAGAAAGGGGGTGACGGGGAGGGGGGGGGATGGAGAGATGGAGAAAGCCAAGCAAAATTTCTGTTTTATTGCGGTTTATGAAACGGTTCATAAATAAGCATATGTGTGTGTGTGTGTGTGTGTGTGCTCTACTTAAACATGTGTGTGAGTACAGTGCGTTTTGTGCATATAAGGCGACTCAAAAATAAGTTTTCCCCCAAAATGCCTTGAAAAAATTCGTGAAATATATTTGTGCAGACCTACACTCATGACCCGCACTGTTCTTGGTTATGTAAACCCAATTTACGTCAGCATAAATGCATTTTTGCGGATAGAGCCAAAGAAGAGCAGGAAAAACGCTCGAGCTCGAGCATTGCCTTTGGTTTTTCCCCCCTTAACCCCCCCAGCCACCATGCCCCACCCCCCCCGCACAGCATATGGGTTTCGTTTTTGGTCTAGATTGTGTTCTAATTCCCATTAAATTATTTGAATATTTAAAGGAAGAAAACAAGCCCCCGCCAGGCTTCAAACAAAACTTTTCGCTAATAAATAATCAGGGAAAAAAATTTAATAATATTCCGCACTTTCGACTGCGAAGCAAACTTGGCCATTATCAGGCATTAGCGAAAGTTTTCGATTCGAATTTTACAACAAATTTAACATTAATTTGACAATTTACAGAGCGGCAGAGCCAAAAGGCCCGAGGCTCGAGGCCCCCCACACAGCCCCCACCCAGGGGGCGGCCATGGAGTCCGCGACCAAATGAATATTCAATTTTTAAATCGCTGGGAGCTGGGGCGTACATTTTGCTAAATTCAACAGGGTAAATGTTTGCCGAATTCAAGGATTCAGAGGGGAAGAAGAGCCTTTAAGTAGGGAATTTTTTATAGAGGAAAAGCAGTACAGACAGACTGTAGATCGAAGAAACCATTAGAATAGGGATTCCTTTGGGTTCGAAAATGCTTCTAGACCTAAAATATTACGCCCTCAAATATTTAGGAACCAGAGAGTGCAGAGTTTCGGGTTGTCTTCCTTCATACGGATCCTTTTTTCATATAGTCGTCTTGCTTTGACTCTATTATTTATTATTATCGATTATTATTGATCAGAGATCAGCTTAAACTTTGAATATCATTGAATTTTAATTACTGGCCATTTAATTACTAAAAACCAAAAAATCAGCCCGTCGAGGATAGTTCTTGATCTTGACTAATAATTGGGTTCCTATCAACTATTCTCTTGCCATGGGATTTGTGGCATTGCTGGGGCAGATTACTCATACTGAAATGGCTCAAAAAAGCATACCAAAAAGACGCACAGTTTCTTATAAAAGAGCGACCAGACGAGCGTGAAATCAGAGCCTGGCTCTGGCTCGGGATCTGGCTGATGAGGCGTGGCAGTGGAGGGAGCTCTTCTCTGGGTTTTGCAGGCAAGGATAATGTCTTTGGAACTAAAAGAAAGGGTTTTTGTAAAACAATTTTACAACAATTTTCATTGTTTAAATTTTGTAGAATTACGTTGAAAATATTCATGAATGAACGCACTTTTTGTTTCCAAATTCCCTTGCCTTTCATTGGGCTTTTATAGGCATTCGCAGGCACAAAAAAAAAGTTCGAGTCGGTTTAGTCCTGTCCTCCTGGTGATTCCGGCCGCCCGAAGCGGGACTCGAACCCGCAACCGTCCCAGCCATCGATAGAAGTCAAGTCACCCTCCCAACCATCGACACCAAGCCAGTTGCCAATTAACGGGAGACCTAAATGGCCAGAAGAATGGTTGGGGGTTGAGTCTAAGGGGGGCTTTAAGCGTCCTCGCTGTGGTTCAATCAAAGACAAAGAAGAGTAACGGCCATACTTTTCAATTCTGATATTCAGGGAGGTTTTTGAAAGCAACGAACTACGCGCCGTCTCGCTCGCACGCATGCGGGAGAGCTTAGAAATCTAAAAATAGAACGGGCTTGCATGTGTGTGTACGCACGGAGCCTGCAAGTGCGTTTGTGTGTGTGTTCTAGAGGCCAGGCCAAGGCAGGCCGATTTCAGGGCCGAAAAAATATGTTTTTGAAACTTCTGCTTCGTCGAATATCCTTTAGCTATTGACTAATTGGATCAATTTATTCTCTGTATTTAATTTCTTAGAAATATGTTTTTTAGTGGGTTTAATGGGTTCAGTTTCCATATAAAATAGTGGCCTGAATTAGACCCCAATTTCATAATAAATTTTGAGACAGATCTCAAGAAAGTCTGAAGCAAAAAAAACCATGAAAACCCTGCACTCTCTTGTTTCCAAAAATTTCAGATCGTAATATTTTAGGACTGGAAATATATTCCATCCTAAAGGGATTCGCATTCTTATGGTGGCTTCGATCTAGGGAATCGATCTTCGATCTTTGCTTAATCGTTGTCTGCCTCGTGGTTGGAGCTCGCACGAGAGGTGGAGCTAGCGGCTGACCTTTGAGCTCTCTCTAGAGGCCTTTCAAAGAGAGCCTGAGTCCACTTTCGAGATTTACGTTGACAAAATGTCGTACCAAACATATTTACGGGCGTTATTCATCTTACTTTTACATTGTCTTTGCTAGAAGGATACTGGATGTGACTTTGAAGAGTGAAAAATGTTTGAAAAACCACATCTGAGGCTTAGCTCTTTGGGGATCTATGATATTGCCTAAACTCTGTTCTTCTGGTGTTATACCACAGCCTAGTACAAGAGAATCAAGCGTAGCAGCCTTTATTGGAATGATCTCTAGTCACACAACCCTCTGGGTAACATCCCCTCCCCATCTCCCATATAGGGCCCGCTGTGAAAGCAAGAAATACCAGAAATTCGACTTGTTCAGCCCCGCCATAAAGACGCCCCCTGGCCTGGCAATCAAATCGAACCCCTGGCCATCAATAACCCTCTTTTGAAATACTCTTGAAAACAAAATAACCCGCACACCTCCACTGTATGGGCACTTTCATTGATTGAACACCGCGTTGGCCCTCTATTAGGGGTCGCCATTCGGCAATCGGCATTCGGCATTCGGCGTTCCCTTAGTTCTATATCAAATTTCACATCTATATTTTACCAAAGCCCTCGCATCCGCGATTTCCAAAGTGAAAACTCTATGGTGGGGGGAGGAGGGGGGGGGGGGGGTGCTGCCGGAGAGGCCATAAATTTTGGACTGCTGGACCTACGCTCATTTGCACAGCGGATTAAGGGGTCTCGTCGGGGTGTTGGCACCCTCTCACCCACGGACTCTCGCACTCCACTCTCGCACTGCATTGGGTCTCTCTGTCGCTCCCGGACTCCTTCTCTGGCCTCTCTGTCGCTCCAATACTCCTTCTCTGGCCTCTCTGTCCCTTCCTACACTCCTTCTCTGGCCGCTCTGTCGCTCTCCCACCATTTATTATGCCTTTGCGTAGGGATTTTCCTCGGTTTCGATTCGGTATTTCTTTCTTTTCATCAAAAATACGCCTAGGAAATGGGGGTATACTGTCTAGAGGCAAGAAGCTACTCCATCTGTCCATATTCTATCTGTTTCTCAAAGATAGCCAGTCTTCAAATCATTTTCTGCCTCGGATCAAACCTTTTTTACTCCTAGATCTATGAAAAAAGGCTCTTCTGTGGTCCCAATCCTCTTCTTCTGCAAGATCCTCCTCTGAAATACCTCTAGAGGGCATCCCATAGTCGTATATCCCCCAAAATTCCCATTTATTTGGTTCTGTTGTTGCTGAAAAGCTTGCAAAAGTGATTAATGCAAAAGTCGGGGCCCAAAACAGAAAAGAACCAGAACGCGAATTGGTATCCAAAACAGGGCTCCCGCTCGACGTCGACGCATAGAAAACGCCGCACAGCAGAGGGGAGCAGGGGGGAGCAGAGGGGAGCAGAGCCAGAGGAGAGCCCAGCTCTGGCTGGCATTTTTATTGAATTGCGAGCTACGGAATGCGACTGTCTGTCCCCTGGCCCCTGTCCCCTGTCCCTATCCCCCTTTTTTGCCCCCGTCTCGGCCAGTCCATTTACCTGACAAAAAACAACTGTGTGGGGGAGCAGGACGTGGGGGACGTGGAGGAGGTGGAGCTTTGACTACAGTTGCGCGGATTAAAGCATGAAATACTCCTGAAATCCGCTTTTGGCAGCAAAGAGTGCTCGACGGGACAGGTGGCATGCCCCCCTTTCCCCATTCCACATTTCCCTCTTCCACGGTTGAATGTTAAAGCTGAGGCACAAACAGAGAGAGAGAAATCAATGGTGAGGATTTGAATACCCTTTCGGGAGGGGTATACTTAATAGATCTGAATATTTTGGCTCTCCTTTGGAGAAACCCCTCATTTCTCAGTTCTCCTGTGGCTAAACCATCTCTGAGGCGGTTCTCCTTCCACTTTACTTTAAAACATTCAAAGTTTTCTCTCAATTTCTTTCTTTTTCCTCCACAAAGAGTGTCCACTGTCTCGTTCCGCCCCTACCCCCCCAAGACCCCCACAGAACAAACAGATTTTCAATAAATACGAAACGAGCTGCAGACAATAAAATGCCCGCCCAAATCAGGAATCAAAGATTCCACTCTGGCCAAGGTCTGATGCCTATCAAGCCATCAAAGGGGCCAACGAGGTGGGGTGGGGCGGGGGGCAGAGGCAGGGCCAAGTGTCAGTGACATCCAGCCGAGGAGGGCCTGCCCGGGGGGGTGGCTGGCTGTGGAGAACCCACCCCCGGGGCGGCCTGTTCTGCTGCGTTCTATTCAGGTTGTTGTTTGCCCTGCATTATTGATGGTAATTCTAAAACGTGCCCTACAATATTTTACACATTTGCCGGATTTACAAAAGAAGAAAAGAATCCAAAATTGAGGGTGCCACATCCGCATCCATTCTCGTTCGATTGACGCTTATCTTAATGGACCAAACATATGGACCCCCCCACCCTTAAGTCCCCCCCCCCCTCGTAGAGCCGCGCCTTGCCTTGCTCTGAACGTGTTGATAATTTAAATAAGCTACTTTTCCCGACTTCCCCTCCCAATCCACGCCTAACATTGCGCATACGCAGCGGTGTCCCCTCTCTATCTGGCTGCCTGTCTGTCTGGCTGTCAGCCTGCCTGTCGACACTGCGATAAGCGACGGTAAATGATTTTTCGATTTCATATTAATTTTCACTCGTCAAATCCCATAGAGATTTGCGCATGAAACGTGCGTCGGAGGCTTCATTAAAAAAATCTTTCGGAATATTTGCATGTGTAGATATTTTTTTCGGAGGGGGGGAATACAGCATTTTCTGCTGGAATTAACAGGAATTCCTGAGATATACACAGAGGGAGATTCCTGAGAGATGGCGGGATCTGCCATTGGGTTAAATGGGGCTGCTGTTGGGGAGGTGGAGAGGTGAAAGATATGCTTAATTTTAGGCATATTTAATACGAAATTTAGGAAAATACCAGCCCAGCATCTTAGAGGGAAAGTTGGCTATGGTCTTAAGGGTCTTCGTCGAGAAAAAATAACCCATTGAAAGCCATTGAAGGCTCCTCTAGCTTCGAGAATCTTCCCTATTAAAGCCCTGCCTGAACAGACAATTGTATCGATTCGTTTGTTCCTCTAAAAGCAGTGTCTTTGCTTAGTCATTCCATTGAAAACATTAAACCAAAAACGACGGACAGAACGAAGCAGAGCCGAAAATTTCGGTTTTTCTTGCTCGCTTGCTCTCCATTTGGTTTTCTGTTAAAGCTATACACAAATGGGCTATTTTTTTGGCTGAAAATCTTTATATATGTGTTTGTCCATACGTTTTCCTACTTTACACTGGAAAAAATAAGGTATAGATATATGGAGGAGGAGAATTTGTATCGCCAAAGCAAAGACACGACACCCAAGTCTAAGACCCTCTAGAAAAGGTCTTCATTAATATTGGATTTCTCTTAGTTATATATATTTAGATCGCTCGCCATTTGGGTCTTTGGGTAATTTGGGTCTCCCGCCATCTTCAGACGCAGGACCGTCGCGGGTTCGAGTCACGCTTTGAGGCATGGATCTTGTTGTGTTGTTGTGGAAAAAGTAGTCGAAATAGTAGTACTAATAGTAGTAGAAATAGTGGTACAAATAGTAGTAGCAATTGTAGTAGAAATACTAGTAGCAATTGTAGTAGAAATACTAGTAGAAATAGTAGTAGAAATAGTAGTAGAAAAAGTAGTAGAAATAGTAGTATAAATAGTAGTAGAAATAGTAGTAGCAATTGTAGTATAAATAGTAGTAGAAATAGTAGTTGGTAGAAGTAGAATCGTAGACGTAATGGTTTAATGTGTGTATAAAAATATTTAAAAAAATTAATTTAATTTTAATTTTAATTTTAATTTATTTTTCGATTATTTGTGTTGTGTGTGAAGCGGATTATCCGATGGGCATTTGAAAGAAGGAATATAAGGAAGTGTAGGTGATATAGAAGATATATCTTCTCAGGGTTTATCCCTCAAAATATTGGACCTCCCTCCCAAGGCCCCTTGGCCATCCCAGAGCATTCTTTTGTCCCCCTCTACGGCCTTTCATTATCGAATCAAAATGCCAAGCTCTCATTCGTGGAATGGCCAAGATGGCAAGGAGGAAACCAAGGGGAAAAGGCCACCGACCCACCGCCCCACCGGCCATATGTGCCGCCCCTCAGAGCACACAAAAATCAAATCAATTTTAATTTTGGGGGAAAACAAGAAAGGAACAAAAGCGGGGCTGGAAAATGCCAAGACAAGCGAAAAGTAAAGCAAGGAAAACAGGAGTCAGAGACCCCCAGAGCACCCCTTGGCATATGCGCATAAATCCCGTACAAGACCCCGGCATTGGTCTTTGGAGCAATCTAATAAAATGTCTAAACGCTTCAATGACAATTCGAGCATGTAAAGTATATACAAAAGGGGAAGCCCAGGGGGGTGGGGGCTTAAGCCGTGTCGTACACGGTCCACCCTTCTCAAAAGTAGGCAATAATCGTAAGTGAATCCTGGAGCAAAAGTGACCCTCTCTCTCCCCCGCAGGACCTCCTCTGCCTGCTTCAAGTCGTGGCGCTTCGTAATTGAATTAAATGAGATTTCAATATGCGGGCACATGGTTGAATGGAAGCCAATGGCTTGGGGGCAGAGCCGCAGTGATTTTCGCTGGACTTGTGGGAAATATTCCTCCAGAAGAAGGCACTATGGAGCTCTGTTGCTTATTTTTTGAGGATCCTTTAAAGAACTTCCTCAGCAAATGCAAACTTCAATCAACACCAGCAAATATCAACGAGAAAGCCACAGAAATAGAGTCCACAAAGACAGGAGGGGAGTTCCCCGCCCCCGCCCCCGCCCTGGACAGTGGAGCCAGTCAAGCGACCAACCCAAAGAAAGCCCCAAAACTTGACCAAAACTGACCCAACAGTGTCCCGCATTGTGTAATTCCTCGACTTGAGAGAGAAAACGAAACTTTTTCCGACTTCTTATCGTTTCTACTAGTTGTGGCCAAAGGGTGAGGCGGTGGGGGTGGGGGGTGTATGCCTGACTTTGGCCATTGTTTTATTTACCTGGCCGCCAACTTTTCGCTCTCACTGTAAGTCTATGTCTCTGTCTGTGTGGCTGTGAGTGTGTGTGTGTTTGCTTATTTATATCGCATGATTGAATCTTGGCCAACAGCAAGTTTTTCTATTAACTTTAAGCGCAGGAAATGCAGGCCCCGAAGCAGAGGATACCCTGGATACCCTGGATACCCTGGATACCCTTTGGGGGTTTTCTACACCCCAAAGCCTTGACCTTAGACCCTAGACCTTGGGATCACTCCTTGACAGCTGATTGGCAGGGCCCTCCCTATTGTATCTTTATACTCTATAAAATACTGTGAAATATTCTAAATAAAATTCCTAAAAATTCCTCAATGTTTTGCCCATATTCCAAGCCTTCTCTCAACCCCGTGATACCCCTCTTTCGGGGCTTTATATAGTCTCTGTGTCGCCCTGTCTATCTGCGAGTATCTGTATCTGTGACCGTCTGGGGGCTACCTGTCTCTGTCTGTCTGTCTGTCTCTGTCTCCACCTGTTTCTCCCTCCACCCCCCCTCCCTGCTTTCCCCCCCTTTCAAGTGCCTGGTGTCTCCTCTTTTGGTTTGCTAAATGAACTTGATTTTTATCGTTTTCTTCTTGCGCTCTTTGAATGTCCTTTGAGTGTCCTGTGTGTGTGTGTGTCTCTCTCTGTGTGTGTGTGTGTATTGATTTGCCGGTGTCTTCCACTTGAATGGTCTTGACTTGTTCAAGTGGTTTCCCATTGGCGTTACCATTATTTATACCCTTAAAGGCGGGTAATTACCGTAAATTAGTTTCGTAGGACTTTTGGGAGCTCCCAGACTTCCCCTGGAATGATTCCCATTTCAGATAAAAGAAGCCCCCAGATTTGAGTCACGAAAATACACAAATATCGTGTATCTTTAGACGTTTAAGATACTTAAAATAGAGCAAAGATACAGCCAACTGTTGGGCACAGAAGAAAGCAGAAATCTTCTCCAAGGGCTTCGATATCCTTCCACTATCCCTGCGGCAGAGCATCCCCATCTTCCTCCAAGTCTCCAATGTTTTCCCTCTTCAATGGGATTTCCCCTCACCCCCCGTTGGACAGCTAATGAAAAGTAATCAAAAGTCAAGGCTTTTTGCTCAAGTTTTTGCAATGAATTTTCCAGGCAGCTCAATTATTTATTGAAGACTTGAAGAGTTTCAGAGGAGAGGGCAAGAGACCCCAAAACATCTCCATGGAAGGTCCAGGATATATCCCAAGAAATCCCTCCTTCTTTCTGCCCGAAAAACGAGTCCCTTTTGTGCCTCCTTCTGGCAGAATTTCGTTTCTGGGAATCAAAGCAATTATCTCGAGTTAATTGCATGGCTTGGAGCGGAGTTTCAAGTGCATTATGTAATTTACTCATTAAATGCATTGCACACACGCACACACGTCCTGTGTCCTGTGCGTCCTGCATGTCCTGCGTGTTTAATGTAAAATATTGGCATTGTATGACAAGCTCATTAATTATGCAGCATATCGCAGTTTATCAACACAATCGTCTACTTTGAAGAGCGCCTAACCGCCCTAAAGGACTACGACCACACCGCACACCCCCCTCTCCACCCTCCCCTCTCTCTCTGGTCCCTGGGCGTCCTCTCTTGTATTTAATTTATAACCCGAAAACCCAAAGTTATACATTTTAACAGGATATGAATAAAGTTGAAGACAATAAAAGCAAATAAAACAGACAGACAGACAACTCAACAGATACACAGATACAAAGATACAAAGATAGACAACCTCAAGGATAGAGCGGGAGCAGGGACAGAGAGGGGGAGGGGGGTAAAGAGATGGCAAGTCGGAAGATTCATTATCTAGCACAACATTTCCAAGTGTGTGCCTGGCCTCCATGTGGGCGGGGCCTCAGAGGCGTAGAGTCCTGCGGCAGGGGGGGCTGCCAAGGGGAGGAGTTTAAAGGCAGCAATTAGCAGGGGATTTGTGAGGATTTCAAGGCTCTAAAAGTATGATATATCTTTCAGCAGTAGGTTCTTTGATTCTAGATAAAAAGTAGAGACTAGAGCCCTGCTTGAGGTCACGGAATCAAGGCCTCTTTAAGGCTTTCGATCATCACGAATCCCGCCTTCAATCAGACCCCAAAACCTGCAAATTATGGCATTGCTTGCTCATTCTCTCTACAGGCATTTCGATCAGCAAGTGAGCGAGACAGGAAAACCGAAATTTTTGGCTCTGAAGCTGTAACAATGACGATAGCTGCTTCGTTGAGGCCTTTTTGGGTGAGGGATTCGATGGAATGAGAAATCTGAGACGATGAATCCGAATCCCTAAGAATCGACTCGCTGGCATGGTCCTTGAAACATCTATGATCTCATCTATGATCTATGGAAGGATGTGGTCATATCTATGATCTATCGGAAAGACTAGGGAGAGAGGTAGAAATTGGAATAAACAGAAAGCCAGCCGAGGCTCGACAAATTGTTGGCACTTTTACGAGTCCAAGACAAAATCTTTGGATGGCGATCATTCCACCCATAGACCCCCCTCCCTTTAAAGCCCCCCTGCCATATGCTTCCCTCAAAGATCCCAAGAGATCCCTTTGCCAACTCCAAACCCTGCCTACGCCCCTGTTGACCAACATCTATTCATTTCAGTTTTGTTTCTATGCGTATTTAATGAGCAGACGTGCGTGCAAATTTCAGCTTAGAGCAGCTGTGGCTGAAGCTTTGGCTGTGGCTGTGGCTGTGGCAGGAGTCTTCGCTTATGTCCTTACAGCAAGGCTTCCACGGAGGCAAGTGTTGGCGTTACGTAGATGTGTGAGATTCTGTGCGGGGGTGGGGGTGGGGGGCAAGGGGGAGTGCAAATACGTGAACAGCCAAAATGAAACCAAAAACTTTTCATGCTCGATCGCAAAGCAACAAAAACCCAACAAAAGCAACAGAAAACGTGCATTCTTGGCCACTTACGAGGGCCGGGCCAACGGGATTCGGGATTCTGTCTACGTGCAAAAGTTTTCCATTTCCGCTTTGGCAAACATTAAAGCTGCCAGAACGAATTTACAACGAGAACGGCCAAGATACAGATACAAAGATACAGGCACGCACGCCTGAACCCTGAACCCTGAACCCCGAACCCCGAAACGAAGACTGAGGCTAGATGAAGCCCCAATCAATGGCTGGAGAGGAAATGAGCAGCGCAGATAAATCAAATAAGAAACAGAAATTCCAGGCGAAAGTTTAATTGCAAAAAAATTATTCCCGAATTTGCGGCAGAAACATTTGGGGGGAGGGAGAATGGAATGGTTTTAGCCACAACAATGTGTTTATTCGGTAAAGTAATTATAAGGTTTAGGCCACAAATAGGACGTGTGGCCTGAGGGTCTCTATGCCACTTTTCGACACATTTTCTCTTGGAGATTGATCTAGAGATTCATGTGGGATGTGACCCAGCGAGGAATAAAGAAAACAAGTCACCTTTGGCATTGTTATAGTTTCTTATGGGAGGGTAGGAACCTGCTCCAAAAAGCTAGACAGAAGGCACTCCTTGAGGCGCCCAGATCAGCTCTTCCAAGAGGGAAGTGGCCAGAATGCCCCTTCTCCAAGATAAGGGGGATATTTTAGTCATTAAAGAGCTATACAAGCGACCAATAGACGATAGGTTGCAAAGATGCCCGACCATAGATAGAAAGCGCACTTTTAAGCTCTGAAAACTAGGCAGAAAAAGGTGCAGCGCAGTCGTACGTTCACTCCCAGGACAAGGACTCCCCCCCAATAGGCTGGATGCCCCATATGATGGAGTAGCTGCAGAGACGATGAAGCGTAACATCTGTTCTGCTCTTGTCCAGCTCTGAACAGAAGAAGCCTACAACACTTGGGCTCGGCCTGTCTCTAATTTTTTAAGAGCGTCTGGATGGGATTACTGGAGGGAAGGGAAGACCCCAAGCGGTGCCAACGAGCCAATACCGAAAACAGGCCTCTGGCGACCAGCCGTGGAGCTGCACCTAACTTATGTAGAGTATTATTCCAGAGCTCCTCGAATGGCTCCTTCCATTAGCGCATACTCAGTGATTTTTGGATTAATCTACACCTCTATTTATCTCCATTTATTCACTAATAAGCGCCAACGGAATCAAAGTAATCCCCCTAACTGGCTTGACTTACTTTTTTGAATAATGAAGGAAAAGGAAGAGATCTTTAAGCAACCCTCTAAGGGCTCCCTTCTTCAGGCAATGCGCTGGCAAAGGGCCCTACAGATGGACTCCTTAAAGCCATAGCTAAAGTCCGTTGGAGATCAACCACAAGGAGGAAATGGATCCCTAGCCTCCTGGCCATATATATATATCTTTATGTACTTTAAACCATCCACTTTACCATCTATAAACCATCTTAAAGTACGCACATGTAGATTTTGGCTTACAAAATACGAAATTCCATGGAATTCCATAGAATGGTTAAACTAAATCCCTTGGAAAAAAGGGAAAAAATTGAACCTGTTGCCCTCCCGCTAATTTGTTCTCCATTTGCTCCCTTTTGGCCCCGGGGCTAATCCGCCCGCCCTCCCCTCCCCCTCCCCCAATTAGCGCCTTTCATTTTTCGATGGCGGCCCCCAATTAAAGTCTTGGGGCCGCCAATGCCGCCATTTCCGCCGCGGCGTGAGGCTTCGATGGCAAACAGTTCTCGCCGCTGGGCCCCAGCTCTGGGCCAATAGTCAACATGGGCAAAATAAAACAAAAACGACGGCCAGACGACACACTTGACGCGGGGCGGCATGGGGCCTCGTCTGGAGTGGAGAGGGGGGGCTATGGGGGGCGCTTGAAAATTTCAACAATAGCAGAATGAAGCAAAATGAAGCAAACGAAGCAGCGAAGCCACTTTAAGCCCCGCAAATCCATAAGGCAAACAAAATGGATTTCAAATAGAGGAGAAGCGCGGACCAGGATGTGGATGAGATGTCCTCGCCAGGGCCTCCCCCCTCACCAACCCCAGGGGCAAATCGTCTGAGACGGAGCTGGATTCTGTTCTGTTGCCATTGTTACGAGCACAGTGGGCACAGAGTCCTGGAAAATGAGAGGAAAATGGGACTAGAAATGGAAGTTGAGGGAGGGCCATGCCTTGGGCAGAGATGGAACAAAGATTAGACCTGATTCTGAAGGGAATTCGGGAGGAAAGTATCCCCCAATTTCGGGTGTGGAATAAACTGTAATTTTTTGTCCCCTTTTTCGCTGCTTTGCCCCACTGTGGCCTGTCGGTAATGCCGCACAATATTTTCACAGCGGTTACACCAAGAAGGCAAATTATTTGGGGGGGGGAGCGGGCACTGGGGGTGCAGGGGGGGGTGCCCCCATCGGGTGTCCACATCGCCAGAGGCGAAAGCGCAAACCAAAAGTTTGTTTTCCACTGATTTCCCGCCGCCGTCGACGCCGCTCTTTCCACCTTCCTTGGGGCGTGGGGGGGAAATTGAAAATTTCCCCACTAATCGCAATCGATACGATACGCCTTGCCAAATGTCACTCAAAAGGGGGCTGGCCGGAGGGGGGGGCTTCGTTTTGTGCAAACAAATAAATTGAAGAATACTCGAAAATTAAATAAATATTTGGCATTTTTCATGGCTGCAAATAAATTACAATAATGAATGAGTTTTTCCAGCAAAAGAGCTGCCTGTCTGTCTGTCGCAGAGAGAGGGAGACAGGGAGAGAGAGAGAGAGACAGATAAATTACAGTCGAGAGTCGAGTTGACAAATGAAGTTGCCTGCGCTCTGGGGCGGAAATAAATGTTTGGCTAATAAGATTTCTCATTTTTTGCAAGTTTTTAACAAGTTGAGAGAGTTGAAAGGGCGGGGGTCCCAATCCCCCCTCCCCCCAGAGGCTTAGACAGAACTGGAACCCAGAGGAGGGGGATATGAGGAGGGGTTTAGGGCCATACGGAAGGATCGGGGTGCCAGAAAACCCTCTAAGAGTCTACTTTATACAGTCTTCACTTTCAGACAAAGCTCCTACAGAGCCCCTCTTCGTGGGGGCTAAAGAGGGGCATAGAAAAGATCTAATGGCGGCAGGGCTTGAGGGATGGAGTTGGAATGAAAAAACACATGAATTCGACTGAATTTGTGCGCTCTCCGGTGTGCCAATTGGAGCTCCAAGACATCTTCTATATTATTCATTGTCGCGATATTGAATTCATATGAATTTCCCCATTCAGAGAGCTACACCCCCCTCTCAAAGAACAGGCCACCGAATCGATTCTTAGGGATTCGGCATTCCCTTCATTCCATCAATGAGAATCAGCGTCTCAGATCTCTTATTCCATCGAATCCCTCACCCAAAAAGGCCTCAACGAAGCCTTCAGAGCCAAAAATTTCGTTTTTTCCTTCTCGCTCACTCGCTGATTGAAATGCCAGCAGAGAGAATGAGCAAACAATGCCATAATTTCCTGGTTTTTGGCTCTGATTGAAGGCTGGATTCCCGATGATCGAAAGCCTTAAAGAGGCCTGAGTATGGCTGTGATTTTACGAGTGCCGCGTGCTCCACATTATTTATAGGCCTCTACCAGTTTTAAAGCCTCAAATCTCTTAAATACCTCGACATCCCTGGCCGAGCCAGAAGTCGCACACTCGAATCGCGCCGCATCGAGGGCAAATTAAAATTGACGCCCAATAACGAGGCCAGGCCGCACCCAGCATCAGCGTCACACGCGTCCCTCCCCATTCGGGGCTGCTGCCACTGCCGCTGTCTGCTATCACAAGGACCCTCTCTCGAGAGGGCAGAGGCGTAGGCCGCAAAAGGGTTAAAAGGGGTCCTCAGATCTCATGACCAGGGCAGGGGGTTTCTCTCTCCCAGTGCGATGCGTACTCTGTATTTAGATCTACTCTGTAGATCCGAAAAGCCCTGGCAAACCCTTTTGGAACCCACGGCACTGCCTTCGCTTGGGCCTCCTTTGGCGGGCTCTCCTTGGAACCGAACAGGAACAACACTCTCGCATCGTGAGCATAATTCACAGCTGAGTGAATTTTAAGTGGTTATTGCAAAAGTTGGCAAAAGGCGGCATCAAGAAGCGAAAGTGTTGGACGGACTCCTCCTCCTCCCTCTCTGGCTTCCTGGCATATTGAGCGCGATTTTTATTGAGTTACATAAAGGAGTGGATATCGATGAAGAGGAGTGGAGTGGAGTGGGCGGAGGGGGGCAGCAGTGACGTTCGTCTAGCTGGAGAAATTAGGTTAGGCATTATAAATAATTCGATTAGCTTTAATTGGCATGAACTTGCTGCAAATGCCAGCCAGCCAGCCAAAGGTCGAAGCGGCAGAGATGGCAGCGAGACACGAGGATGGGAGGGGCCTTCCCCTTGGACATCTGGGCAGCCTCTGAAGAGATGTTCGGCCAAGGAGACCTCATCGGTAGCCCACCTCTAGCTCCTTGCCTTCGAGTTGATGGAAAGGCGTTTTATGATTGACAGACACGCGCACCCCGCCCCCTCCCCGCCCCCCGCAAGACGCTGGGGAAAGTGTTTGAAACTCTGTTGCCAGACGGAAATGATTATTATATAATTGAAATTGATAGGCAAGTGGCGCCAGAGCGTGGCTCCAAGGATTGGGGTTTCTGGGCGCTACAGAGCGCTCCTTCAATTATTCATAAAAGCGAAAGAATCCAATTTAAGTCCAATTAAAGATGCAGAACCATCTGTGGGTTTGGTCTAATGATAAGCCGGCAAGCGGCCCCAATGAGTGCGCTCTCGTTTGGCCCCGACCCTCCCCCAAGAAGTTCAACAATGGAACGTGCTCAAGTCGATTCGTCCTGCCGTGTCCTTCGAGGGGGAAACCCAATTGGCGTGGAGGCAAGGCGTTGAGAAATGAGGAGAATGGATAGAACAATGCCTGCGGAGGTACACAATGGATGCAATTGACACTGAAAACTGGTGAAACGGGAAAAAGTCATGGATACCCACAATGCTGGACTCCTGGCACAAAAAAATACCAGAAAAATATAGAAAATATATAACAAGGGAATACCAGGGGAATACTGAAAATAATTCTAGGAAAATTTTGTCTTGTGGATTAAAAGGATTTCGAACTCTGTTTGCATGTCGCGATTGCGTGAATCTCACTAGCCAGAGACACGATATGAAAGATCTCTGCAAAGACACTTGGAAGTGAGGGAAGGGAGACACTCACAGGGAAATATGGGAGAAAAACCCCTCAAATACATCGCGGATTCACCTCCGCTTTCGTTTCTTCATCTTGCAATCGATTAGCAGCCAAATATTGAATTTTCCGCTCATTCGAAAGCGCTGATTGTTGCTTTTGGCAAGGAATTGCTTGCTTATCGGCACGGATTCAGATTCTAGCCTATTCCTGAAGTCATTTCACACATTTAATTCATACTTTCATTGTTCGGAGCAGCAGCAGGAGTGCAAAATATCCCAGAAAATGGTTTCCCGGGTCAGCTAGTAGAAAAATATGAATTTACACTCAGTTTTCGATGTCATCCATAGGTAATCAATGAAAATATAAAGTAAATGATTCAGATTGAAGAGTCTTTTCCACCAAATAAAATATATAGAAATATATAGAATTATATAGAGGTCGCCAAGTCCCTGAATGCAGCAAAAAAAAACAAGTAGAAACCAAATTGTACCGATTAAAAATCAAATACAGTTGAACTTCCAAAAGACCAACCACTTTTAGCCAAAGAAAACGTTGGACTAATGGAGACTTTGCCTTCTGAAGACTTTCACTCCCAGAGTTGGCCGTAAAATGTTCCCTAAACGGAATTTTAGTTTGAAATAAAGAAAATTCCACTAACAGAAGTTCGACTTATGGAAGTTCCACTGTCTATGGCAGTATGTATCTGTGTTTATTACATACGTACGAGTATCTGCAAATCAATTTGTAGCCCCAATTTGTCCAATGCAATTAGCATTAAATGGAAAATAAAACCCAAAAAACAGAGAGAAAAACAGTCGAAATACGAAATACAAAATACACACAATTAAAATAAATTTTGGGGCAACATTTTAGAGGCCCAAAAACAACAAATTGGCAAATCAAGAATCAAATGAACTGATCAATGAATTGAATTCCATGAGTCAAAGTGAGGGATAGAATGAGTGCAATTTCCCATTTTCCATTTCCCATTTTGCCAATTACAGAGTACAGAAAATGCAGCCCCTCCCTCCCCGCTTTTTTGGAAAATTTGAATATGAAATGTAGAGAAACATTTTCGGCACAGAAATTGCAGTGATGTAGTGATGAAATTAAATGCCCCATGGCGTTGCAGGGGCAACTGTTGGGCCACCCCCCCCCCCCCCCCCCCCCCCCCCCCCCACCGCCCCAAAAACGCACTAACAATAAGCAAACATTTTCCGAATGACAACTAAATAAACTCCGCAAAAAAGGAAACAGAAACAGAACCGAAAAACCAATACAAATACACTCAATCCCCATGTCCATGATACCACCGCCCCCACTTCCCCCCCCCCCCCCCCCCCCCTCCCCGTAGCCCCCTCGCCACACAAAAATCAAACTGACAACAAATCCCAATGACAAAATCAAGCAATAGCAATCGATATGCTTCAGCACAGTAAATGGTCATGTTTCGGTCTGGCAGGATGCAGCATCCTGGGCCATGGAGGGGGGTCTTTGAGTAGTCTCCGTCTAACCGTCTCTCTGTCGAAATGTCAATGCAATTGTCATTGTCTTTCCATTGCCTGGCTCTCTCTCTCTCTCCCTCTCTCTCTCTCGCTCTCTGTTTGCTGTATGCATCATCAATTTGGTCTGTCCGGTGGCTGGGGCCTGGAACATCTGCCATTGCCTTGCCTTGCGCTTATTGATGGGTTAGACAACTGAAAGGCAATAACCGATTCGTACTACTTAACCGGCTCAGAAGAGAGGGCCAGAGAGGCTGCCCCAATGGGGCTTTAAAAAGCCAAGAAAACAGCCTCTAAAAGGCACCTTTTTAAAGCAAGAAAGTAGAGGCCTGGGCTATCTGTTGAAGCCTGTTCGAAGCCCTTGCCGACCCTGACATAAGCCGCTTACAAAATCCTGGCGAAAACCGAAACAAAAAATCAAGAAAGGCATCCCAAAAATCGCACTCGAAACTCATTACAACAAAAGGTGCTGGGGCTGGGGCTGGGGCTGGCCGCCCACTTGAGTCCTCGAGGGGCTCTCCCCATAATCAACTCGTTGCAACCGAGAGTCTCTGCCATGCCCCCTTGCCCTTGCCCTTACGCACACCTTCAGGGGGCACCTTTTTCATTTGCACCACCACCGCCCTCGAACGCAGTATGAAAGCAGGCGAAAAAGTTGGGGAGGCACAAGAACAATGGTCGACACGACACTCCTCCCCCTGCCCCTGCCCCTCCCCCTGTCCCTGCCCCCCTTGATACCCAATAAACGCATTCTGCTCCTGTCAGACCCACAATGCCGGGGCACTTAAGCCATTGCTTTCTGATGCCACCAGCCCTGGCCATCCCCCCCTTCGATGGTGGTGGAGGGGGTGGAGGACGGGGGGGAGGCAGATGATTGTCCCAGTTTCCGGTGTCGTCCATGTGGGAGGGGGGGGATTTTTCTCATTTTCCTTTGAGAGTTCAGCGTGTCATGGGGGCGAAACCCATTTGCCTGTCTTCTAAAATGTACCCCCCCCCCCCCCTCCCCTACCCCTCCTGCGAGTATCTATGTATGTGTCCGCCCCCCCCCCCTCGCTCTATCAGCCGCTCAATCCCTCTGTTTGAGTCCTGGTCAGGTGGACAGCTTCCAATAATTCTGCTAATGCACAGAGCGAGAAATTCTTTCCATTTTCCAACTCCTCCTTGGCTTCAAGTACTGGGTATTTCTTTCAGTGTACATCCCTGCACCTGTCTGCAGCCACAGAAGCCTCCGTCCCAGTCTCCGTCGCATTCCCCGCTCCAGGCTCCGTTGACGTTGTCAGCAGGTATCTCTCCCCCCTCCCCCTCCCCCCTGCCCCCCCACATTGTCACAGGCTCTTTCCTGCTTCCCTGCGAGTGTGTGTGTGTGTGTGTGTGTCTTTGTCCTGACAATGATGGCGTTGGCATTGACGTCATTGGCATTGGCGTTGTTTGGACGCTGGCAACGGCCGTTTGGCACTCATTTCCTAGGCAGCCGACGGCCCCGGCCCCGGCCCGCCCGGCCGTTCCATTATTTATGCTTTTTAGGAGGACGATAACCCCCTCCCCCCTCCCCCTTCTGGGGGCGACGCCATATTGGCAAATATCTTCAATTTGCAGTTGTCGTACACTTTAATTGTTATCGTTATGCATCCCTGGGCCTCCCCTCCCCCCCCTTTTGTGGCGCTGCATTCCGATAATTGTCGTCCGGGTTAGCTTTTAATTTGAATGCTCCTACCATTTGAGGGTCCTTTTGTCCAGCAATTACTTACGATTATTGGCAGCACCAACAGGATTCAATAAGCCAAATGTGCGTGAAGGGATTGTCCTTTGGCTTCCCTTCTGTGGGTGCGAAAGCAAAGCTGGCTCGTGGAAGGATTGAGGAGGGAAAAAGAAAGACTTTAGGAAGTGAAAAGTGTGGTATTTCCATTCTTTAGGAGATCAAATGACCTTCGGAATCGAAAACAGTCAAAATAGTGGCTTTTTCAGGCCTAAAACAAAAGGGGAAAACAATCAAAGGGGAATATTATGCCCACTTATGGGGTTTTCTTCGATTTCGATGAGGAATTGTAAAGGAAACGACCTGTGTTTAATGATCCTCAACACGAACCCTGTGTTGGTGCACTCGAAGGAGGCCTTTGGTCTTTCGAGCCGGTTTCATCATTGATCTGGAGAATGGAAGTCGCCTCAACGACCGCATTTGGCCAGGAAAAAGTACTTTTTCAACAGGAATATGCCAGGCTGCCCACGATTGCAGTCTCCAAGGCAGAATTTCATGAATTTGGCTACGAAATGGTAAAAATTTGGTTTAAAAACTTTTACAAAATAATTCAATAAAGTCAGGCTTATAAAAATTAGCCAATCTTCAAGAAAATTGATTAATTTTTCGGATAAAATTATTTATCTGCTAAAAATCGCGATGGAAAAGCTCTTGAAGCAGCCGAAGGATGGAAACTTATGGCTGTGCCATTCTTTAAGTCTTTTTTGCCCTTAAATTAGCAAATAAATTATCAGAATTAACTGAATAGGGAAACAATAGAATATACACAGCGAAACACAAAAAAAGCTGTACAAAAACTCTATCTAATAGCTGCCATACGAGCCATCGGGTAGATCTTTAGAAGAATAGCATATTGGCCTATAGTTTTGGTGGCTTATGCATGCCTTATGCTTTAGATATTATAGGTCTTAACCAGTCTCTATTCAGCTTTCAAATGGGTTGTTTCTTGGAGCGAATTGTGGGCTCGAAAGACGATGAATCAGACCCAAATGACCGGGATGAGGAGATACTTCAATATCACCTGGAGCAGGCCTCGAGGCAAGGCAGGTTATTGGTGTATTGGGATGGATATATACGTCCCGTTTATAGATAGAATTCTAAGACTTAAGGTATCACAGAAGGTGATGTGGGAATCCTTTAAGTAACCCTTGAAAAGGAAGCCACAGAAGGCTGCCCCGGAAAGTGGGAACAACAGAAGGTCTCTCTTCAAGGCGACTTACGGATTTATAGTCCTCTCAAAAATGTATATTCCAGTTCGAAATCCACATAGACATAAATCTGAAAGACAAGTGGCTCCAAGGGCCTGCCACAAAAAGTGTCGCCTGTCTAGGAAGAACCTTTTCAATAAAAGTCATGTGTTTTGAACTCTGTTTTGAGAATGCACACTATTCAATACGTTGTAGGCACTCGAACAGAACACACAACAAAACAACAACAACAAAAACATATAACTACAAAAAATAAATAAGTAAAGTAAAACAAATAAATACGAAAAACAAAAAAAACAAGAATGGCGTCGATAGTTCCGAATCTCATACCGGGCGCAGGGGTTGGAGCCGCTATTCCGATATGGATGAAGATTGACTGGAGCCCCGATATAGAGCACGGGATCTACAGGGACTGGGGCTGGTACTACTCGCACCGGCGGAGGGACAACATGTCGGCCTACTACTACAACAGGGCCCTGGCGATGGTGCCCGAGGACTACGTGACGCTCTACCACCTGAGCCAGACCAAGCGGAAGAACGCCCAGACCGAGGGGGCTCTCAAGGATTGTGCCGAAGCCAAACGTATGCTCTCTCTCTCTCTCGGAGAATGTTCTGCCTATATCCTATATTCTATTTGGATTTACAGGCATTTTAAAGGGTCTCAAGATCAAATACGCGCCCATTAATATGGAAATATGCGATGCTCTCTACGAACTGAATAAACTGGAGATTGCCAAGGCGGAACTGCACAACAACACGCGTATGTTTATAGGCAACAAGGCCAAGGCCTTTCACAGACGTCTCGCTGTGGTACGATCCAGGTGGAGTGCTCCAAAATCATATCTTTGCTCATTCCTTGTTGGTTTCAGGTCAACGAAAATATCAAAGACTGTTGCGGGGAAGAGCTCACGCAGTTCTTGTCCTCGAATGAAAAGCTGGTCATCCAAGTGAGGGAAATGGAAATCAAGGCCCTCAATGAACTGCAGAACAAGCCGCTGTGGAAAATCCTGAAGGAACAAGGCAAATGCGATGTCTTGAGCATCCTGGAAATCGAAGTAGGAGCCACATTTGTACCCCCTCTGTTAGACCCCGTTAATTTCCTTTACCTCCCAATAGGAAGAACTCATACCCCCATTGGAAATCGCCCGGCGAAATCGGGCCTTTAATGTCTTCAATCAGATGTACATCGACAAGTCCTGGATGGATGTGGTGTTCCTCAAACAATTGCTAAAGTAATTATCGGTTAAACGATGGCTGATTATCTGCTGATGGGGTGTACGTTTGTCTCCTCAGGAACCCCACTTTGCTGCTGGATCAGTGCCACAACTCAAAGTATTTTCTGGGCGCTCTCAACAAAAAGAAATACGAGGAGTTAAAGAACTTTTTGGTAGGTGGGATAACGATTGAGGGCTAGGCAGCTCCATAATAGCCTTAATCCATGGTTTGTAGAGAGTGGTGCAGCAGTACGGTGCCCACTGTACTACACTGTAACATATATACACACATATACATATGCTTCGCCACTGTGGGCAGAGCCGAGACTCTGCTGCTGCTGCTGCTGGCAGACCCGAAGCTCTTTCTTTCCTTCTTTCTCCTTCACGCTTGCCGCCACTCCCTTCTCGCACTTCGCATAATCGATCTTCAATCCGAACCCGTCTTGAGCCGATCATCTCTCTCGTCGTTCACTCTCGCTATCGCTCTCCCATCCGCACACCTTTCGTTGTTGCTTTTTCATATAAAACTAAATGTTAAGGTTAACAGCTGTAACAGGGCAACCACGCGCTGTTAGCAGGGTAACAGATTAACCGTCTGTTAGCGTAGCTGAGAGCCGCTCTCTGTTTACAGTCGGTTAGCAATCGGCCTCTGCCTGGCTCACGCTCGCGCTCGCGCTCGCGCTCTCTCGTTTTTTTTTTGCGCTTTTACGATCCGCACGAAGCTGGAAGGCAGAGGCAAAGTCCCGCTACAATCTGAGGTGTTTCTTGTGCCTTTTTCACATCTACATACATATATGTACATACATCCACGAAAAAGTACATGAAGCTGAATTCGCACGTCTTTATATCTAAATGTGGTTCCTCCCCCCTACCACAAAACCCATCATTAAATATATGTACCCTAAATACCATTCTGTATATTCCAGAAAATGCTCCACGCCCGTTCCCCCATGTACTACCTGCGGTACAACAAATTCACGAACAAGAAACTGATGGACAAATTCCGGGAGGACTACCTCTACCGCGTGCAGTACCAAACCCGTCGCACGATGGTCTCTGTGTTGAGGACCATTCGAAAGCTTCGTGCGGCAGGAAACATAACCGTAAGTTTGCTCTATCAAGGAATCCCCTTATTGTTGTTGCTGTCTTTGGTTTAGAAACTCTCAAAATACGTGGAGGAGGTGATGGGCGAGTTCGTTGTGTTGAAAACGTTTCGGGTGATGCCCTGGAAATTCGAGTTCATGAACGAAGTGTACAACACCCTGGCCCTGACCCTGGGCGATCAGTGCAGAGTCCCCTACAGGGGGTTCTCCCACGAGGAAAAGGATGCTCTGCTGAAGCTCCTGCGTCTGCCCACCGACAAGTCGTGGGATGTGGAAACTTTCGTGTTCGGCGACCGCTCCACCCATCAGGCTCCCGTTGACGCGGATCCGGCCATGTCCAAGTCCAGGTAAGACCCCCTCCCCCACCTCCACCCCCACCCCCTCCTCTATTGAAGGGACTCCCAATTCACAGACAGCTGATAGCCCGACTGGAGAAACGAATGAAGTTTGCCAAATACTCGATCGAGAAGTGCTATCTGTTCCATCAGATTGGCGATACTCATCTGAAGTCGAATCGATTCGATGAATGCTGGTTTGCAGCCACCAGGGGCATCAAAGGCAAGGCCAATTCGAGCACTTTCGAGGGTAGTGTCGTTATATCCGTTCTTTTTTAGAGTCCAAGAACTGCAACAGCTTGATCTGGCGCTTCCTGTGCACTCTCCTCATTGTCAAGGCCAATGCGTCCCTCTACAAGGTGGAACGCACCAAGGACGCTCTCATGACGGCCTCCCAACTGATGGACAAACTGGGCTCTCCCGAGCTCACCCGCTTCGTGGCCCTCTGCATAGCCTGCAACGAGGAAGAGCTGACTTCGAAGAAGCAACGCGGCAGCCTGGGGAGCCGGAATCCCAGCAGTGCCTCCAGCCTGGTCACAATGGACACGGTGCGGAGTGAACACAGCGAAAACAACGTCTAAAGCGATGCCAACGCGAATCTGTGTAATGATATTCTTGGCCTGGCACCGCTCTATACGCTTTCAATCAATCGAATACAATTCTTAGAACAGAAATATGTTCCGCACTTGGGCTTTGCTTCGGAGCTCATTACATCGAGGATTTACAAACGCTTTAGCTAGTCTAGAAATTCAGAATCAGGGCACATCTTTAGAATTATGTAAAGACGGCAAAGTTTATGGGGAATTGTGCCTAAAACTTATTGTAAGAGATGATCTACCACCTAGTTCTGTGGTTCTAGGGGTATCACTAGGGGGGTTGGTCACAAAGTGCTCTACAGAATTTCGTTGTGGGCCATGCCGAACGTCCAGGACGCACAGTTTAGAGCATAGAGTGGATATAGGATGTAGGAACCCAAGCGTAGAGAGATTTTGGTAGCCATGGGCCATCACATGGCTCTTTGCTTTCCGTAAGAGGAGTGCCGTACAATCGACCTCAAAGCAAGGCTGCAATGCCCAAGGAGAAGGCTACGGAATGGTTACCCCACCCGCTCAATTCTTCCGATTTAGCCCCACTGAGTGACTATTTCTTCCATCCAAAGCTGAAGGATTGACTCGACCGAAAGAGATTTGATTCCAATGATGAAATTATCTCAAATCTCTTGCCACGACAAATCCTATTTTTTGGAGACGGATACCGAAATTGGAGTAAGTCTGGAAAAGATGGTAAAAGCTAAAAAACCTGTGTTCACGGACCTGTTGGGCAGTACTTCGTTCAGCCGATATTGGAGTATTTTATTTGTGTGTGGATCCCGTAGCATTAAGACCAACAAAGTCCTCTTGGATTTGTTTTCAAATCTTTTCACTGCGTAATCTCAACTGAGATTTTGGTGGATTCTTACCACTCTACCGATCTGTGTTAATTTATGTATTAATTAAATAAATGAATCCCTATTTAGCCCAAGAGTTCTAGTAGATCCCATTACTTTGTAGTCAAAGTTTTTTAATATAATTCCCAAGTTGTTGTTCCCCGTAAACGCAGTTCCTTCCCCTTTCTTTACAGTGAAGTTCAGCACCTTTTTTTGCCAGATCCAAGTTTAGAACCAATCAAAATCCAAGATGGCGCCCTTCCCAATTGGAATTTTATGTGCGCCGTCCACTACTTTTCCGTTTATCCCTATAATTCCCAAGTCATGTTTTTCAGTGTTTTAAGATTTCTTCCTTAAATTATTCCTAAGAGCCCTTTGCCTCTACTTTTTAGTGGTTTCTTCCAATAAATCCATGAAGCGTGTGAGTCGCGGCGGTCGACGTACGAGAGCTGTGATTCCCCCTTCTCTAGACCATTCAACCCACCATCAAATCTCCTTCTGCTCCCCTGCTATTTATTAAAAGATTCCCATAGAAAATGAGTGGCCCCACAATTGTTTCACAGATTGGTTCATGCTTCATTGTCAGTTGAGTGCAAATTGAGAATGGAAAACCCGAATAAAGTTTCGCCAAGCCATAATTAAACAATTCCATTATGCAATGGGGATAACCTGGGGGGCCGGGCCAAGTTTTCCCACCCTCCACTCTCCTCCCTCCTTCCGTTATCAAATGGTGCTTGAAAATGCTCGATGGAGAGACACTGGAGAAGAGACCACTCGCAGAAGACAGTGCCAGAGAGGGGGGGGATAGTCGGATGGGAAACTTTTAAGGGAAATTCAATAGGGCATGCAATTCAAGAAATTATTGTGCAATTTCAATAACTTTTCAATTGGGTTTTCAATTTGTTGCACGCTTTTTCGTCTCCATTTTCTTTCTACTTTTTGTCGTGCCCAAAACTTTATTTCATCTTTTCCTTCTTTTGCATTTTCTAACCTCTTTTATTCTTTGCAGAAATTGACGATTTCCTCTTTATGGAAAGATGGTCCGAGATGCTGTTTGTATTTGGCTTTTCTTGGCCATCTTTTAGCCGTTTATAATCGCAAAATATGATGCCATTAAGCCGCCACTGCAGGGCCCAAAGGCAAAAAAGGTCCACACTTTTTCCACTTCAGGAGGAAAACCCCTGGCAGAAAACTTGAGAAAACATGATATACGTACCGTGTACACATACATATAGCATGTACTGTGTGTCTGTGATATTTGCATTCTGCCAAGTGCTGCAGATACGTGCGCGTATCCACCAGATACGAGATACGAGATACTCTCAAGTTTGCGCTGTGGGTGGCCGCTGCCATCTTAAAAGGTAACTTTTCGCATTGAAACAATATTTGCACTTTACATCAGGAGTCCTTCCAGGAGGGGGTTGGTGGCGCGGGGGGGGGGGGGGGTGTACTCTAAGGGTGGCCGCTGTGGGTGGCGGCTAGCCACTCATATTGTCCCGAGACACGTGCCGTGGCTAAACCAAAACCATTAATCAAACAATTAGAGCTGGCTGGAAGTCGAAGCCCAGGCCCAGTCGCAGTCCAAGGACCCCACCCTTTCATTTGCATAAATTATGGCTTCATAATAACCGCTATTTATAATTTTCGACGCGGCTGCGTTCGGGCGGGCCCCCAGGGGGTGTGTTTGTCAAATACGCCCACCGTCAACACCCTCGACAAAACACACACACAATCCAAGTGTTCGAAAAGGATTTAAACCGAATGAGAAACGAGTGAGAAATATGGCCTTTGATTAAAGAATCTGCCCTGTAGTTGCCCCAATCTCATACCAATCAAAAGAAATCTTGATGCCAGCCTTCATCATCCTTTCTGGGCCCCAATCCGAGCCCCAATCCCCCTGTCATCTCCCATCAATCTCTTGCTAAGCCGCCACGAAAATGTGCTCATATTTTGTATGCAAATTGTTAGGCGGCGGCACACTCGATTACCTGGCTGCACATTTACATGGCGAAATGGAATTAATTCATAAATAACAAGCCACCGAAGGACAGGCAGACAGACAGACAGACGGACGGACAGACAGACAGACGGACGGACGGACAGACAGACAAACAAATGTATGAGAATTATGCAAACGATATAAACGCCAAAATCAACTTGAGGCTTTTCCTCAAGCAAGGATTTCCCCACATTCACATGGGCCTAGGGTGGGAGTAGGGTGGGGCGGAGAGTGGGCCGGAGAGTGGGCCGGAGAGTGGCCCCAAAAAACAGTCTTTCAAGCGGGAAAGCGCACAAAAACCCGCAAATGAAATGAAACGAAATGTTTGCATAAACGATTTAATCGAATTCCAATGCAAATTCAGTTAAATTTCATTTCCCGTACGGCTCGACGAGACGCGGCCCGGAGACGGCGGTGGTGGGAGGGTTTGGAAGATTCCGGCATTCCGGTTCCGGAAATTAGCATAACACTCGCGGTAATACAATAAAAAGAAAAGGATACAGCTACAGATACAGATACAGATCCAGATGCCTTAGATATCCAGCGCCAAGGAGCGCCAAGGAGCGCAGACCAAGTGTAAAGTTCATTTCGGAAAATTGCTGATATACGAAATTGAAATAGGAAGCCGTCTCCTTCCTCCCAAAGGAAACTCATTACTGGCTGAACGGCAAAGGGAGGAAGGAGATACTTTTATGATTTTTCCACTGAAAGGGTATGTGCGGAGGGTTTGAGCCAAGATGTTGATGTTTTTCTCAGGGAAATTATATTTCTGACATTTTTTTATGATTAGATAAAGGGGAAAAAAAACTCTTATATGTGCATGTAGATTTGAGAGGAGGAGTAGATCCTCTTCCAAGATTCCTCTGGTTGGGGGGGGCCCTACTAGTGACATACGAACTTGGGCCAATATTTAAAATCCTAACATCCATAAAAATACGAATTGCAAAAGAATATTTCTAAAAGGAGTTAATTTTTTCGGGTCTTGGGTTCGGAACGATAGTTCCAAGTATTATTCTTCATCTTCAACTGCATCTTCTTTTTCTTTAGACTATTTCCGTGCTGCCGCCATCGATGATGTCTATCTTTCTTTCCCAGGAAGTAAGGTTTATTAAGATTTATAAATGGTGGCAACAGGAATAGTTTCGCCTCTCAGGCGTGGCAATCTCCCACGAAAGCATAACTCAAAATTGGAGAAAAACCATCTATTATTCAACTCAATAAAATACGGAGTAATCCTACTCTGATGCATCGATTCTTTGTCTTTAATTTCGACTGCTTATTGAATCGACTCCCATAAATTCCCTATATATCATGATCAAAGTTAATAGTAGATAGAATAGTGAATAGAGCAAGAAGCAAGGAGGTGTATGAGCGCTGTTGGATGTACACCTATTTGGATACAAAATTAATATACGAGTTTATCCAATAACAATGGCTAGATCTTTGGTGCAGTAAAGCGCTCTCAATGGTACGATTAGCCCACGAATATCACTAGAAAATATACTTTGAAATAAATATCCATCCCCACTCGATGCTCCCTTAATTGGTGGCTCAAAAAAGGTTTCCACCCCTCTTACCATTTATATTTATAAATATTTATTTATTGCAATCCCTCAAAGGGTATTCAGTGCTTCGCCTTTCCCAAATCCCTCACAAACCTTGAACCCACTTCCACCAGAAACTGAGAATCATTTATATTTATGCGAATTCTTTGGTTGTTTTTTTGTTTTTGTTTGTTGTAATTTCCACCCGAAGCCCCGCTGCCTGCCTAATAGAGCGACTCAATTAATGAGGCAAAGTTTTTCCGGTCTCCGTTTTGTGCTTTTCCCGCAGAGGTTTTCCATTCCAACATGCATTGGTCGAGCTTCTGCTGTAAGGACAAGAACTTTAATGAAATCTTGACACGGGACTCTAGGTAGGACCCCGCTCGAGGACTAGGCAGGACCCCGCCCTTCATGGCAATTGTCGCGCAATGAATTTTATTTTGCTCTTTACAAGTTGTAAAAAAAATTAAGCCAAAGCAAAGGAGAGAGCGAGAGAGAAATCGTATTTTTGGGTTCTGGTCTTCTTTGGGTTTTTCTTTTGGCCAAACAAGTTGTTGGCCAAAAGCCAAGAAATTTATATGGCATTCCCATAAAGGGAAAACTTCCCCTTGAGGAGAATCCGTTAGCCGAAAAAGGGGGGAGAAAAAACTTTATTTTCCCGATTGCATATTCAAAAGCGCCCCCCTCCCCCCGCTACCTCTCTCTGTCACCGTCTGTCTGTCCGCTTTCGTGTCCGTGCCTGTTGGTTCTTGGTCCCTGGTCCCCGGTCCCCGTTCCCCGTTCCCCGGTCTCTGGTCGCGTGGTCTCTCGTCGCGCATTTCCGTTACATGCCAAACACTTTTGGCCTTTGTCCCGGAGACCGCAAAAGTCGCCTGGCGCATACAAATTAATCATTTGGTCAAAAAAAAAAAAAACAACAACAAAGAAAACCAGGAAACGAATACGAATACGAAAGGTTTGAGTGTTGAACGATTTCGCGTTGCAGCCCCCTAATGGATGGCTTGGGGGCTGTTTTTGGATCTCATCTGGGCTTATGATTCGCATCACGTACGCGACGTTTTTATGATATACCAATTTTGACATAATCCACGTGGATTACGAGCCAATACTCGAGCACATATTGGCAGGAAGGTCCAAGTGGTGCTGATCCACAAGGGGGCGGTGGGGCACTCTCTCTCTCTCTCTCTCTCATTGGAAGAGAAAGATATGACAACTCCCAGGACTTGATTTGATTTCCGTTCGAAGGAGTGATGGAATGTTTTTTGGGCACTTTTAAAAACCTTCTAGAATCACTACGTGGCCCCCTGCCTAACGCCTTTGCTTGTGCGCCGAACGCCCGCTTTATCGACTCGATCGCGCGCGCCGATATGAGTCGCAACAAGAGAGAGAGAGAGAGAGAGAGAGGTTGTGCAGATTTGTTCACTCCACTTTTGTTTCCACTCGATTCATTAGACTTCCTTTAGTCCACCCTCTACTTGATGCAGTTAACTGTTAAGTAATTTCATTTCAAATCACAATTGCATTCCACTCATTCCACGGGAAATCTCAAATGTCAAAGGTTAATGTACCGCTTGACTGTCTGACCAACGAGAAGGTTTTCAAGTGCAAAATGTCCACAAACGGCAGAGGGAAAGGAGGAGAAAACAGCGAAAGGAATGGGGAATGGCATGGAGAACAGCCAAAGGCATAGGGAATGGAAGGGAGAACAGCTAAAGGAATGGTAAATGGAAGGTGTAAACCAATGCCAACATCATCATCATCATCATAGACTTCCTCCTCATCCTCGTTATACATATGTACGATCCCATACATGGCGATGGCGGCGACGGCGGCGGTGGCGACGGCGGCGGCATACGTGTATGACAAAGTTTAAGTGCTTGCTAAATCCATAGATTTCATGCTGGCAACACGAGGGCGAAACATGGCCCCACATTGTGCGAGACAAGCAACAGCAACAACAATCGTTAACAACAAAACAGCAGCGAGGTGTTGGGTAATGTGCAACGGCAGCAGCAGCAGCAGCAACAGTAACAGTAACAGCAGTGGCAGCAGCAGCAACAATTGTTGCAACAATAGTATCGCATTTCAATGTTTTTTACTGTTGGCATAAAAACAAAAGGCAAAAGCCGCAGTCAAACAGCGAACTAACACCAAAACAACCAACAAAAACAGCAAAAACCAACAACAAAGACAAGCACAAGTGCAACTGTAAAACAAGCTTTCGTAGCCTTAGACGGCATTACGACTAGAAAATACTCAGTAAATGTGGGAGGCTACAGCACTGAGTGGTTTCTTCTTATGTCTGATAAAACTATTCAAAGTGAGTGAAAGTTTTCCCTCTTATTTTTAGGAGGCTTTTGGCAGGCAGATCCACGTACTTTTAAGCCGCATTTCGTCACCTGAACAAAAGCACTCGAATGCAGCACAGATTTTTTCGCAGTAAGGAAGCTAAAGAGGGGCAAAACAAGAGAACAAGCGCCGCGCTCTTAATTATGTTGTGAGATTTCCATAGCATTCCCAGTTTTTTGCAAGATTTATAACCTTTTTCACCCATTCCCACCACATTTTTCCAATAAGAGCAAAGCTGTAAGTTTGTACAAGCAGAACAATAGAGAGAGTTTCTTACCTTTTTGGCAGCGCTCTCTCTCTTTCTGTCCTTTTCGATCTTCTTCGTGTCTGCGCCTGGGCATCCTCCAGTGTCAGAAAGAGACAGCCATAGATTTGCTTTGGCACGTACGCCCTGGCGAGGCCACCAGTGGATCGAACGAAAATTGTTGGAGGAACACGTCGGACATAACGGAACGCAACAAATAACATATGTATGTATGCATGACACTTGTTGCACTACACTTTTATATATTTTCACATATTACTGATCAGGGACGCAAATTTTCTTAGATTAAAAAAAAACACTTTAATGGCAGGATTTTTGATATTTTCCACCGCACTGCACTAAAACAAACTGCGCGACTATATTTTCCGAATTTTCCATTTTCAATTTATCGCTTTTTTCGGCAAAAGAACGCGGAGCTAGGAAAAACGCGCGGAATCCGGACGAAAAAAAGGTTGAACTGAAAGCGAGATGCGTAGGCGGCTTAGTGCTCTCTCATTTCATGCTCTCCTTCTGCTGCTGTTCCTATTTGCTCGCTCACGACGAGGTGTGTGGGAGTAAGAGAGTCGCGTGATACGTTAAATGAGATTTTTCTATTTAGAAGAGCTCAATGGACAACAAACACGAAAAGGCTCAGCATTATTGTTGCCAATTATCTTATGAAAATGTCAAGGCAAATACACAAATACTCTCAACAAAGCAAAAGTTCCATTTAAACTGTTAGAAATACATAAATGCATAACAATCAAAAAAAAAAATTGAGAAACAAATTATTCTATTCCCTACGGTCATCTTCATTTAGCCTCCTCTTTTTTAAACACTTGAGTTTTTCTATGGAAAAAAGAAAAAAGCATTTCGGCAGCCATCTAATTTTTTCGCATGATTTGTCACCTTTTCCTCCATTTTCCACCACCTTTTTGCAATAAGAGAGCACCCTCACATGCCTTTGCAGAACTAGAGAGAGAGTCACATATCTTATTGGGAGCGCTTTCATTCCTTTTTGATCTTCCTGACTGCGCCCAGTTCTCCTTTAGTGTCAGAAAGGGAGAGCAATAGATGTGCATTTGGCACGTAGGCCATTTTGAATGAAGGGCAAGGCCTCGGGATCGAGAAAAAATTTTGCAGGGACATCTCGGACATAACGAAACGCAGCGCGCTCCTCTGGCAATTTCGATGCCTTTTTGCACATTAAAAAATATATGTATTTATTACACAATAAAGAAAATATACATATGTATGTACATATGTATGTATCAGACACTTGTTGCACTGCACTTGCACATATTAACCATCAGGCACTCACATTTTCTTAGATTGACAAAAAAAAACACTTCAGAGCCAGGATTTTTAATATTTTTCACTGCACTGCACTAAAACAAATAGCGCGAATATATTTTCCGAATTTTCCATTTTCAATTTATCGCTTTTTTCGGCAAAAGAACGCGGAGCTGGGAAAGACGCGCGGAACCTGGGCGAAAAAAAATGGAACTGAAAGCGAGATGCGTAGGCGGCTTAGTGCTCTCTCATTCCGTGCTCTCCTTCTGCTGCTGTTCCTATGTTCTCGCTCATGATTTGGTGAGTGGGAGTAAGAGAGTCGCGTGATACGTAAAATGAGATTTTTCTATTAAGAAGAGCTCAATGGACAACAAACACGAAAAGGCTCAGCATTATTGTTGCCAATTATCTTATGAAAATGTCAAGGCAAATACACAAATACTCTCAACAAAGCAAAAGTTCCATTTAAACTGTTAGAAATACATAAATGCATAAAAATCAAAAAAAACGAGGAGGAACGTTGTGAGTTGCTGCGGACACCGCAACTCTAAAGTTATACCCGATACTAAATCAGTATATCTCTCCTCCGGCAGACGCCGCTAATATTAAACGACACGACAAAGAGTGCGTGCGAGAGAGACAGAAAATCAGTCTGAGCGTGACGTCACGCGCTGCGTAGCCACTGCAAATTGATTTGTTTCCTTTGGCTATAAAAATGATCTGATCTGATCCAGATTCAGCGATCTGATAGATATGGTCATTATCTATGATTCTGCGTTTTTAGTTTTCTCGAATCTGCAATATTGTGGATGCAACAGATTTTCGTCCTTTGTGGGGGCGGATGGGGGTGGGGCGAAATTCTGAGATATACGTTTTATAGTGACATCTTAAAGGAGTGTGTGCACCAAATTTGGTTACTCTAGCCTTAATAGTCTCTGAGATTTATGAATATCCCCAGATCTGCATCCTTTGCGGGGGCGGAAGGGGGTGTGGCGAAATTTTGAAACAAACTCGTCTCGGTCCGATATATTAGGAGTGTGGATACCAAATTTGGTTGATCTAGCTTTTATAGTCTCTGAGATCTAGGCGCTAATGTTTTACTCTAAGCAAAGCCGCCTATGCTACGTGTGTGTTAGAGAGAGACAGGGCGAGAAAAAATGAAATTGTTTTCTTGATGCTGGCTATAATAGTAATACGATCCAATTCAGATTCTGCAGTCTAAAAGATATGGTCATTCTCTACGATTCTGCGTTTTTGGTTTTCTTGTATCTTTAAAATTGTGGATGCCACAGATTTTCGCCCTTTGTGGGGGCGGAAGTGGGCGGGGCAAAGTTTTGAAATATTTTTGGAGCAGTGACATATCACAGAAGTCTGGATCCAAAACATCGTTGCTCTAGCTCTTATAGTCTTTGAGCATTAGGCGCTGAAGGGGACGGACAGACGGACAGACGGACAGACGGACGGACGGACAGACGGACAGACGGACAGACGGACAGACAGACATGGCTCAATCGACTCGGCTATTGATGCTGATCAAGAATATATATACTTTATGGGGTCGGAAACGATTCCTTCTGGACGTTACACACATCCACTTTTACCACAAATCTAATATACCCCAATACTCATTTTGAGTATCGGGTATAAAAAAATGGAGAAACAAATTATTCTATTGCCTTTGGTTATCTTCATTTAGCCTCCTTCTTTTTTATACACTTTAGTTTTTCTATGGAAAAAAAGAAAAAATCGCCGCGCTCTTAGTTCTTTTGTGAGATTTCGGCAGCCATCTAATTTTTTCGCATGATTTGTCACCTTTTCCTCCATTTTCCACCACCTTTTTGCAATAAGAGAGCACCCTCGCATGCCAATGCAGAACTCGAGAGAGTCACATATCTTATTGGGAGCGCTCTTTCATTCCTTTTTGATCTTCCTGACTGCGCCCAGTTCTCCTTTAGTGTCAGAAAGGGAGAGCAATAGATGTGCATTTGGCACGTAGGCCATTTTGAACGAAGGGCAAGGCCTCGGGATCGAGAAAAAATTTTGCAGCGACACCTTGGACATAACGAAACGCAGCGCGGCTCTCTGGCAATTTCGATGCACATTTTTGCACATTAAAAAATATATGTATTTATTACACAATAAAGAAATAATACATATGTATGTGTGTACATATGTATCAGACACTTGTTGCACTGCACTTTCACATATTCACCATCAGGCACTCACATTTTCTTAGATTGACAAAAAAAACACTTCAGAGCCAGGATTTTTGATATTTTCCACCGCACTGCACTAAAACAAACTGCGCGACTATATTTTCCGAATTTTCCCTTTTCAATTTATCGCTTTTTTCGGCAAAAGAACGCGGAGCTAGGAAGACGCGCGGAATCCGGACGAAAAAAAATGGAACTGAAAGCGAGATGCGTAGGCGGCTTAGTGCTCTCTCATTCCATGCTCTCCTTCTGCTGCTCTTTCTAATTGCTCGCTCGCGATGGAATTTTACAAGGTGGTCCGCAAAGCGCTCTCTTTTCGGTTGTTTTTGTGCTTAATACAACAGCGCTCTCAGCAGTGCAGTAAAAAGGGAGCCGAATAATAGTTATTGGACCACCTTTTATGGTGACATCATGCGCTTATTGGCATGGAATTCGTTTCTGCTTCTCCCTCGCTTACTGAAAAAGAAGAGATCACCTTTGGACACCTGTTTGTCAGAGTGTGTGTTATTAATAGAGTTACATATATGTATGTATGTACGTAAAGTGAGATTTAGGTGCAGGCTTTGGTTTTAAAGTGGAGAAAAGCAAATAAGAATGAATATATGACAGGCATTGCACTCAGGAGTATTTCGACGCTCGGCTTCATAGAAAATGTGTTGATTGGAAGGGAAAGCAACAAACTGGACTCTGAAAAGGCCCCGCAAAAGCTTTTCTGGAGTACCTATTAACCCCGAGAGTACCCTGTAGAACAAGCACAATCCCGTTTTGCAGTCTGCAAAAGTTTTTATACCTCTCCCACTCTGCGTCGCCGACTGATGGCTGCACGTAATTTTGCTTTTGTCGCGACGCAAATATGTTGCCCATAACAGGGGAGAACCACCCCCTGGTTGTAGCAACTCTCCTTCTGTTACAGCATGGTTTCCTCTCCCTCTCTGTCTTACCTTAACATTATGCAGGGCGCCACATCATCGCACTTGTCACTTTAACCTTGCACGGCCTGTCAGTGGCACCACTCTCCCCTCTGCCTCCCCCACCCCACTGTCTTTCATGGGTTCTGTAAATTTGCGCAAAGCGGCATGGAAAATGAAAAGAAAAGCCATAAAACCAAAGACGACGCGGCAAGCAAGCAAACAACGCAGCGAAAAAAAGGCGACAGCCAACGGTAAAAGACAAAGCGCGGAACAAAAAAAGAGAAACGGAATTTTTGACGCGAGTTCAGCGAAGGTTGAATACTCTTTAAGTCAGGGAATATATACAGTGAATACATTTTTTATTAAGTTTTATAATTTTGATTAAAGATTTATGAAGTATTTTATCGAAATATTGAAAAATTATAAGATTAAAAAATCTTTATGTACCAAAAATAATTTGTTTCATTCACCTAAAAAATAAGTGATTTTGTTCTCATATCCGATGTCCGATCTATGCTTCGAATGTACTGTACCCTCCATCGGGTAGGGTATACCAAAACCGAACCCGAAACGAGCGTAAATATGCCTGTCATCATTTTGACATCAGCTTCCTGGCTATGATGGAGGAGTATGGGTAGTTTTCTTCCAGCCAAGCCATTACCATAACTATAATGCATATTTCAGCATCGAAGTCAAACACAAGGCTCTCCCTCTCGCCCTCCTCATGCCATCATCCCGTGTCATCATCATCATCAGGCATCAGGCAGGAGGCAGCAGGAGTGACGGGAACGATTCTAGCTGTCTACTTTGGGGCCTCATGCCGATGCCGATGCCGATGCCGATGCCTCTTGCCACATCGTCGTGCTGCTGCCGTTGTGGAAAATCCCCGTATCACTTTCGCTTCTGCCTCCTGTTGACAATCTCGGTTTCAGTGTGTGTCCACACACACCCCATATTTAGTGTCTGGGAACATGCCCGAGCATATTTATGCCCGCTTTTCTCCACTCCCACTCCCACCCCCCCTCCGCCAGGACGGAATGGCAGGGTTTTAGCATAAAAGTTTATTGAACTAACGCTAAATAGATGGCATTGCATTGGCAACATAACAGCGAAGCCCCCCCATGCCCCCCTCGGCGAAAGCATGGGCCTTGTTTCTGCAGGTTATGGGATTTGCAGGTCGCTTAATAGAGGATTTTGCGTGGCCAGGCATTACAGGAGTAGTCCTAGGCCTACTTTGATTATTTCTTGGATTTAAATCATCCCGGAATTGTGTATTAAATTTCCCTCCTGCTATTTGATACATTTATTCAGCCATGATTGAATTAGTCTACTTAATCGCAATTTTTCTTGTACTCTCAATTTTTTATTAACACAAAAAACCGCAAAAATAATACACTTTTTATTCTGATACTCTCCGCTTTTTTTTTTGGTTTAAATAAATTTAATTAAACGTCAGCTTAAGCGACATATCAGTGCGCATTAATAAATTAGCAAGGAAAAAAGCTTTAAATAAACAAAAAATAACAACAATCGGGGGAAAAAAACAAACAACTTTAGTGGAGGCCATAAACAACAAACTAATTAAATATGCAGGCGAAAAAATGCGGCATCATATCACCACAAAAAATAGCGGACAATGGATGCTCTATGAAAAATAGTTGACACTTTTTTAGGGCTCTGACGAAGAGCAAAAGAAAAAGAAATTGTATAAAGTTAAGGGCTTAAATTGTACGAAAAGGTGTGCCACAGATTTTTGGCCTTTGAATGCTATTTAAGGCCCGTCTCTCTCTCTCTCTCTAATGTCGTTTCAAACCTCAGAGCCAACTCTTTCGGAACAGTTTCACCGCAATGCCACCGTTGGCCAGCCCAGAAACCCAATATTTGGCCTGTAAGCGTATTCCCTAGTCCGCAACCTAATTAGCATACAATTTTCGCTACCATCGCCCCAACACTTTGGCCAAATTAAATTGTCAATTATTGGCAAACAAACCCCGGCAGAAGCAGTAGCACAGTGCGGGCCATAAAGTAATGCCGGCCGGCATTTGTGGCGGTTGTTTGCTTGTTGGTGGCATGGAAAAATATGCATGGTGCAACCGCAGCTTTAACCATAGCCCGACGCATTTGTCATTCTTTGCTGGCGGGGCGCAAGGCAAACAAATGCCCCAGAGAGGGGCACAGAGAGAGCGAGTGCAGTCCTGGCCAGAGTCCGGGCTTTTGCACCATCGTTTGCCAATATTCAAATAGCAAAAAGTCAGACATATTCTCATTAACATAAAACATAAATATTTACTTATGCCACAGACACACACGGACCCAATGCAACGGACATTTCTATTTGAGTTTCGGTCGAAAGGGATTTCCCAGACATTTCCTTTCCTTTTGCATTTTTACCCCATTACCGAGGGGTGGGGCTGGGGCTGGGGGTTTGTGTGGCAAAGGGTAAAATGTGTGCTAAAATGCCATTTCCATAAATGCAAATCAGTTTGTTTATTCCCCCCTCCACCCCCCGCCCCCTTTCATGGCATACGTACGTATATCTTCTCCAAATACTCGTAGTTATAACTTTTGAGGCGTTGCAATCCACAAAAAAAGGAAGATGAAATTTATTCTGCTTGGGTTTTTTTATGGGGCTTGTGGGGCTTTACTTTGCCCCGCGAGGGCGTGACCATAGTGCAACATGCAACGAAATTGATATTCCTTTGGCAAGCTACTGGGTTGCACGTTGCACTCTCTGGTCCTTGCGGCATAATTGAAGATGCAGCCGAGGGTCTCAGTTTTATGAGCGAGTTTTAAGTGAATATTTTTGAGGAGCACGAAATTATCCACTATCAGACAGGAGATGGTAATTTTGCTGAATTTATCCTTCTTGGTATATTTTTGTATTTTTGGGTATTTTTTCAAATTCACATTTGCATTGCAAATTTTTCCTTTTTGGCATTTCTAGGATGTAAGATTTTTTTTTAATATTTCTTCAGTATTTTTCTAGTATTTCTCCATTGCTAAATTGAATTTGTTGAGCTTTTCCTTTTCAAATATATGTATTAGTTTTTTTAATATTTTTGGGTATTTTTTAATAATTTTTAAAATTTTTCCTTAGTATTTTTCTGGTATTTTTCCCTACTCCATGAGTTTTATTCAGTCTACACATTCGCATTGCACATTGAATTTTTCTTTTCGGTATATTTTAGTATATCTAGTATTTTTCGGTATTTTTGAAATATTTCTTTAATATTTTTCCATACTTTTTTAGTAGTATTCAAGATAAAAATTGCTGAATTTTTCCTTTCTGGTTAATACATACCAGTATTTCTAGTATTTTTCGGTATTTTTGTAGTATTTTTTCAATTTTCAAAGAGTAGAATTCATTCCACCTAAATTTGTTCAATGTTTGCTTGAATCCATCAATTTTCAGTACAAATTTCGTAACATTAAAAATCGCTTCCCATTTCCTATTCAATCTGATCTCAAAGTTCAGTCCCAAAGCTCTATAATTTCCGATTATAACCTCTAAAAATGACCAAGTGCGGACATAATCGTTTGCTTATCGGGAAAATTGTACGAGTATCTAGGGGAACGCCCCGTGTATTAACATTTCATTCGATAGCTCTTGACTGCACACAGAGGCATGCCTCAAGAGCCTGGCATGGGGCATATGCCGTATGATTATAAGGCATGTCTTCATTTCCATTACCATAGAATTGAGAGTGAAGGACACCTACCACCATCATTAAATCAAAAACCAAACAAAATATTATATAACGAAACTGAAAAGCGACCCGGGCACACACATACTCGTGCATTTGAAAAGGAAAGCCCAGACTAGACCCAGACTCAACCGCAACATGAAGAAGGAGATGTTGCAACAACGCCCAAGTCATTAGAATTCCGTTTTGTGCACAGAACTTGGCCAGAAAGGAGCAAAACCGAGAAGGAAACCCCTGGTATGGGATGGAGGGAAACCGGAGAATGAGACCAAAAAGCAAAACGAATTTCATTAAATTAGACGTAACGGAAACAAAGTCGTTAAAACTTGGCAATCCCCAACCTCAGGTGCCCCACCTCCCCCACCCCCGCTGTAACCCCTCTAGTGGTTTTACTCACTAACTGAAACTGAAATGCAATGCTAACGATCCACCAAAACGGGGGTGGGAGTCGCATGCGTACGGCAGTGTCCACTTGGGGAACTTGTGCCTTGGACACAGACACGGGCCCAGAGACCCATACAATGGCATTTTAATAAAACTCGGGCGAAAATCCCTTTACTGGATGGCACACACACCCTCCCGCCCTCAAACGGAACCCGAACACACTTAAACAATTTTCGTGAGCGCATTTAAAACGATTGAGATTGGAATAAAGGGAAAGGTCTGTGAACAATTGGTACCCATTGATGGGCTTTAAGGTGCACAATCTTTGAAAAAGAAGAAGGCTTACTGTCTAAGAAGGTGCCATCACATGATTAGGCATATCTAAGACATAGATATAAGCCTATTTCATAGCCACGACTTGTACTGCTGAGGACTGACTAGCGAGTGCCTCTCTTACAGGCTTCAGCAGACGTTCCCTGACGTTTGTTTTCGCACTCTCGGTCTGATCTCTCGGTCCACTCTCTGCGGAAGGGCCTACCTGGCTCTCGTCGTCCATCTGGGATGACAAGAGCTCCTCGTTCTCCTTGAATCTCCTCGAATCTCCTTGATATTGTCATAACAGCTGTTGTCACCTTTGTTCCTTGGATGTCCAGGACGTACCATCGATTTAGGAACCTCTAGAACCGACTTAAGAACCCACCATAATCAAAATGGCGCCTGTACTAGCTGGAATTCCATGTAAACCCTCAATAAGTGCTTCGTTTCGCCCTTATAATTCCCAAGTGAGGTTTTCTCAGCCTTAAGCTTCAATTACTTCCTGAGTTTTTCCTAGAACTCCCTGTAGCTCCGACAGACCAGCCCTGAATCGCACTTTTAGATACTGGATATCCCAGCCGAAGGCATATCCCCGTTGCTACCCTGTAACTAATGCATCTAACTACCTTTTCCATATGTATTAGCAGACAGAGACAGTTTTGTTGGCTACCCTGCCAGCCCCCCCGCCCACATCCATACGTCTCTCTCAAGAGCATTGTCTGCTAATAGAGACTTGAGTGAAGTGTGTGGAAGTGGGGTTCGTACGACTGTGTGTCTGTGTCTGTGTCTGGGGTTTCCCCGCCCCCAGAACTGGTCTCTCTGCAGTCACTGGAACTGGTCCGCTCATTTCATGCAATGGCAAATTGCCATTTTTAGTTGGCCATTCGATGTAACCGAAACTGGCGACCGTTTCGACCATTGCCATCCTACAAATTAGTATAATAAAACGTTTCATAAAGTGGAGACCAGGCCAGAACCCCCCGCCCCCCCACAAAAGGGGAACGAATGGAATGGAAGGATACAGGCGCTTGGGTTTCCCTCCTTTTGGCATCGGTTACAGTTTTAGGTTTTTTTTTCTTATTCTTTTTTTTATGCTCGTTTAATAGTTTTGTTTGCATTTTTGTGCTCGTCTGCTTTACGGCCACTAAGTATCCATTACATAACAAGGAGTGAGGGGTAGGGGGAGGTCAAGAGGGGTGGCGACCCTTCGCGTTGGGTATTTATTACGTACAGCTCCTCCACTCCACCCCACTCCACTCCACTCTGAAAATGTCATTCGAAATTGTATTATCCTCCTCCGGAAGGCAGCGGCGAATGTCCTTAACTTCTTTGAAATTGTCGCCATATTTTGCAATTAGAATAGAAGAAGAATGCCGCCCCAGAATGGTGGGAGGCTGACAGGCACAACGCTGACGGCAATGGCAATGTCTGACACATTCAAGAAATTACAACGCCAAAAGCCCCTCGGCCAAAGGACGACTCACAAAAGGCGTCCAAAATGGATTTTATGGCCTGTTGAAATGTCTCGCGCTTTGTCTCCTTCACAAGGAGACGGCTGCCAGTCCTCCCGGAGCCATTTCGGCATGTGTCCAGGTTGTCATGTCTCCGCTGTCTAGGCGAATAAGCTCCTTAGGCCGGGACATCATGGGGTGTTGATTGAATCAAACACAAAAGTTGTGGCATAAACCTTTTGCCAAGGCACAGAAAGTTTTAACAGTGTTCCAAGGGAATATATTCGATAGATTGGTTATACTTGAAGAAAATTGTAACCAAATTGTGCTTGAACTTGAGGATATTGGAATAGATATCAATAATACAAGACTTCAAACTTTAAAATCGATCATAAGAAACCCAAAACGTTCCACAAGAAGACAAATTTTGAAAGATGTACAAGCAAAGACCAAAGAACCACAGATTCAATCACCAAGATGTTGTATGAGGCACCAGAGAGCTGTTCTGTGGGTGAGTTTTCTGTAGACAGAGGGTTTCCGTGGGACCTCAATTATCTCTTACTCTTACTCGTTACTCCTTTGCCTACTCGACTATTCGTCAATGCTGAATTGATCTCCAGAATCCAACAACAAAATCCTCACCTTCTTTGGCGACTCGCACAGGTAGGGCCCAACAAACCAAAGAACAATATACATTGCTTGGGCATGACGCTCCAAATTTATGCTCGAGACGAGGCAAAGGATGGCCCAAAAGAGAATTGAAGTAGCAGTATCTCAATGCTTTGCCGATGCGCTTAGAGCGGTGCCAAGAAACCAAAAAACAATATACATGTCTTGGGCATGATACAGCAAAATGATGCCCGAGACGAGGCGAAGGATAGCCCAAAAGCCCCAAGACTCCAGGGCCAGTCTCTTGAAGCATAGATCGAAATATAATTGGTTCCTCTTGGTATTTTATGGGCCGATTATTGTACTCACATATGCGATAGCCCTCTGATATCAATGAGTGACACTTCCATCGGACTTCAATCCATAATTAAACTCCTGTGAAGTGCATTCGCTTTTGCATTTACATTAAATGTGATATTGCCAACTGCCAGGTCCTTTGGCAGCCACTCAAAACAGGTAAAAGGTAGCTCTACGCCGGGACTGACTCCAATTTGTCCAGCACTGCCCCGACTTGTCACCCTTGAGCTCATTTATTTTAATGCATTTTACTAATTACTCACCCAGGAAGAAGATGTAACGAAAGAGGGGAACAACTAGAAGTAGAAAAAGTGCAAGAAGCACTAGACAGCAGGGCAGGAGGGCAGGGCAGGGGCTCACTGGGGAGAAATTAAACTTTTTGACTAGCTGGACATGGACTCGTGTGTGTGTGTAAGTTTAAGCCATTTAAAGTCGAAAAACCACGGCCAACATTTCATATACTGGCCGAAAGTTTCCTTCTTTGGGGGGCATTTAATTAGTGTGTGTGTGTGTGTGTGTGTGTGTGTGTGTGTGTGTGTGTGGGCTACAGAGAAATGTGTAATCAACCCTTGAGGGGTCCCGGCTCCTTCGCCTGGCTGACCATTTTCAATAAAGTTCTGAATGCGAGTCCAACAGGAGGGAAAATGCCAGAGAAAAAGTCGAAAAATCAAAAATAACATAATGGACAAATTAAAATGTTTGCTCTACACAAATTCCCCACTAGATTTTCCATTTTTTTTCTCCCCCCCTCCCACCATGTCTGTTCTGTTTTACAGCATTTTTGTGCGTTTTGTTGCTTTTGTTCATTGGTGGAGTTCTAAATGAAATTGGTTTTTCAATTTACAAGAATTTCTTTGAATGGCTCTGAAACAAAAGGAGGTACGTGGGGCAAACAATAGAAAAGGTCGCTTCTGAGGGCGAAATGCAAAAACGAAGGCAACGCCAACACATTTTGAACATGTTCGGACCTGTCCATTTTTTGAGAGCTTTGACTTTTGCAAGCGAGAAAAAAAAATACAGGCGAGAAGAAGGTTTTAGAGGGGGGCAGGCCTACGATCCTCGAAGGAAGCGAGAGGGGTAGGAATTTAGTAATAAGGACTCGCATCTCTCCTTCGAGGGTCCATCCGTCTGTCAGTGGCCAAGCAGAACGTTAGCCATCTCTTTAACGGCTATAGGAACACGGATTCCAATAGGAACTACTCGTACTCGTTGCTAAGGTTCGCGTACTCGCTATGGTTCATTGCACTCGCTATTTCTTAGGCGAGTGGAGGGGAAAAATGCAAAGATTTGAAGAATGGAATTTGTGTGCCTTGAAAAAAGCATATTTTACGAAGGAAATCTATAAGAGCCAAAAGTAACGAGTGAATACTTCTCTCGTTCAAGGGGACTATTAGCTCGATCCTTTTTCGGGTGTATTCTATTCTAGTTGTGATCGCAGATATATTCACACAGAATTCAATGAAAGCTGTTCCCTTTGCCCATACTTTCCCCCCGATACACTCTTTTCTCCATCCTTGGAGCCACCCATGAAATGGTTTCGGTGGCCACAAAATGTACCCCGGCTAATCTCATCAAATTACTTCTGCACAATTTTCTTATCAACAAGAATCGAGACGGGTCCGTCAATTCCTATCAGTTTTTCTGGCATGCAACCAGGGATACGGAGAAGGACATGGAACAGGACTCGATACGTCCCAAACACATGGACATGGAGCATTTTTATGGTCACTCAAAGGCGCATAAAACTTTGTCTCCGACGAGTACTCGTCCAAGGCAGGGATGTGCGTACTTTTACGAGTTTTCTTTTACTTGCGATGCTGCCAGAAAGCTGCTGATTAAACTTTATGGAAAATTTGCTGAATCAGTGCTTTGGGGGTCCCTTCGGGTTCCCCCCTTCCCCCCACCATGTCACACACTCCACTGCCTAAATACAATCGAATCAAAAATTCCAGTCCTCACATCGCCGGCTCAATGTTTTTACGATGCACAAAATTTGCAGGGAACTAATTTCGGGGGAATATTACTAATAAGGAAGTAGGAAGAACAAAGGGGGTTCCAACTTTAAGACAACGAAAAATATGATCTAAAAGGGCGATTATTGTGAAAAATACCTGGAAAAAGAGGCTAACGGAACCCTTTCTATAGGGGGCCTTTGGCCTTTGCAAAACGTTTGCCTATAGGATGCCCAGAAGTGTCTCTATTCCGAGTATTTGCCACAAATATTTACCAATTTTGGTATCCCAAAACCAAGGGATTATGATACACCCCCATGTACAATAACAAATTCAATATAAAATTATTTACAAAATGCATTTAAATTTTATTTGTCACATGTGTTGCACGCACAGAGAGAGAGAGAGAGAGAGAGAGAGAGAGAAAGCGAACATTTTGCAGCGCGTTATCCTGGTGGCATTGTCCGGTTTCGGGTCCTTGTTCAGGGCAGCAGCTGGCCAAACAAATTGAGAATTGATTCTTTATAGACCATTAGTTTTGATTATACAATAGTTGTTGTTGTTGGGCGGAGGGGGAGCGGAGGGGGCGACTGAATGGATGAGTGGGTGGGCGTCTAACGAAAGGTCTTACACAGGCTAGACGACGACGACCAGGACGACCAGGACGACATTCAATTGAACGCTTCAACGCCTATCGTACAATTTTGTGCCAAAAATTATGAGCCAGCCATTGCTATTATAGTCTCCACGATATATGGGACAATCGCCCGCCCAGCCATCGTTCTGTCCCCCCCCCCACCCCCAAAACGCCTCTGTGTGTGCGTTGGGCTCCAATGTTCATGATAAATTTGGGCTTATTTATCGGCCAGTAGCCAGTGGCCAGTGGGCAGTGGGCAGTGGCAATTGGCACGAGTAGCAGCGGCCAACACGCACTGGGAGCAGCGGCGAGTGTTTCGGACACTAAGGCTATTTGTAGTTTAGGCTTGGGCGCCTCCTTTGTAACCATCGAAGGGAGAGCCCTGGCAGGGGGGCGGGGGCGGGGGGACTGGAATCTATTGGGGGTGTCGAAGCTAATGGTGTGGGGCGGCCCTGCTCACTGATACATTAGCCGTTCATTCGCTGCAGCTGGTGTTGGTCGAGCGGCAACAAAGCTTAAAGTTCATTCAAGGATAATAAGCTGTTAGTGCAGTTAAAGCTACCATCGAGGAATAATAGTAGGAAAATGTGCATAATACGGGCTCGAACTATGGAAATAGAGCAGGTTTCGGCATCTCAAAGAATGATGGCCTTAAAGGGTATGTACTTTATAGAAAAAGAAGGAAAATATTACACTTTTCCCAACGAAACTTCTTATAATATACACGAAACTCTTCAGTAAAGGTATCTTGTGACAACTTTCATATTATTCCTTGAGTAACATTGGGAAATAGCCAATTCTAGTAGAAAAATCCACCGATACACCGAATCCTACACTAATTCTTCGATAATTGTATGAATATGCAACCAAATATCGTATAAAATGAAAGTATCTTACATGAAATGCCCTTAAAATCTATTAAAGGACCGAATCATACCCTAATTCTTCGATGTTGGTATGGATATCGAACCAAATATCGTATAAAATGAAAGTATCTTACATGTTGGTATGGATATCGAACCAAATATCGTATAAAATGAAAGTATCTTCCATGAAATGCCCTTAAAATCTATTAAAGGACCGAATCATACCCTAATTCTTCGATGTTGGTATGGATATCGAACCAAATATCGTATAAAATGAAAGTATATTCCATGAAATGCCCTCAAAACTGGTCCCTATCTGCATACTCCCCAATTTCCCTCAGTTCCTATAGTTTGTTTAAGCTTTAACCCCCAAGGACCTTTGGTTTTCCCTTCAAAATACTTACCATAATCGCTTGCCAGAGCTTACCAATGGAATATCATTAGTCTATTATCCCACTTAACCCATTCATACCATGAAAAAACAATTTTCCATTAAACTTATTGTTGATTTTAATGGCAACAGTTAATGGCTTCCTTGCCGGCTGGCCAGCTGTATTTAAAACGCATTCATTTAAACATAATTATTCCAAATATATTTTGCAAAAAAAAAAAGTGTTTACGCTTCATTTGATGCAATTGATTTTCATTTCATTTCCCGGCAACATTTTCATCGAAGGCAAGTGAGAAAACACGAACAGACATCCATAAATTGTCCATAACAATTTGTAAAATTGTTTTACAATCAATAAAACAAAAAAACAAAAAAAAAAAACTCAAAAATACATCGAAAATAGTGAAAATAAATGAAAACGTGATAGGAAATGGATTGAAATCATTGTATTTATCATGAATTTTCAATTGCAACCGAGGGGAAGCGTGGATACGGACAATGTCTCATTTGGGGCTCCGGATCCCCCCCCCAAACATTAATGATTTTGTAGGACAAATTGGGTTTACGGGAGCGCAGCAAAGTGCATAATTAATTAGCTGGTCAGCGCGTGGAAAATGCTAGAGCATGGGCTTTGTCCGGGAATCAGTTGAAAGTTTTGTGGCCAGGCCGCAGAATAGTGTGGTCTACCTGGTGCCCCTCCCCTCCGTCCCTCTCTGCTCTGCGGAATTCAAATCACAAAATCCATGGAATTGTCCAGGACCATGTAGGCAGAGCTATGACGTCGCCAAATGGTGCTGGCTGCTGGAAATAGAAACGGGAAAATATTGTGCGCCAAATTAGAGCCGGTCGAGTTGGGGCAGAAAATGTGCGGTGCAGTTCATAGCTATGGGGGTGGTGTAGGGAAAGTTGTGCGTTTTTGATCTACATACAAATATTACTCTCGTGGCAGAGGCTTCTCTGCTTTCATCATAGACGTCGACGCTGCCAACTTCGCTGCTTCTCGCCTTTTAGTGCCTTCAGGCAGCGACGCCTACGTCTCTGCTGGCGATGCAGAGTTAGTTGCAGTCGCTGCTTCTGCTTCTGTCTTTGTTTTTGTGTTTGCTTGTCCCATTGTCGTGCATACGTCGTCGTCGCTACTGCGGCCGAACTGCAGAAATGAAACCGAACAGAATTAGGCGACGACGACAGCTTCGTAGATCTGAGAGCGAGACTCAGGCGAATGTCTTACATATCACTCTCTTACTCCCACACACTCTAACGAAAAGGTGGTAGAAACTGAGAAGCAGAAACGAATTCCATGGCATGTCATTATGCAAGGTGGTCCTCGAACTCTTTTTCGCGTCTTATTTTAAGCGCAGCACTACGGAGAGAGCTTGCTTTGCGGGCCGGACCACCTTGTATGATTCCATCGGGAGCGAGCAATTAGAAAGAGCATCAGAAGGAGAGCACGAAATGAGAGAGCACTAAGCCGCCTACGCATCTCGCTTTCAGTTCAATTTTTTTTCGTCCAGATTCCGCGCGTTTCTCCTAGCTCCGCGTACTTTTGCCGAAAAAAGCGGTAAATTGAAATTGGAAAATTCGGAAAATACATTCGCGCTATTTGTTTTAGTGCAGTGCGGTGGAAAATATCAAAAATCCTGGCTCTGAAGTGTTTTTTTTTGTCAATCTAAGAAAATGTGCGTGCCTGATGGTTAATATGTGCAAGTGCAGTGCAACAAGTGTCTGATACATACATATGTACATATGTATGTATATTTTCTTTATTGTGTAATAAATAACTAAATAAAACGGCATCGAAATTGCCAGAGGAGCGCGCTGCGTTTCGTTATGTCCGAGATGTCCCTGCAAAATGTTTTCTCGATCCCGAGGCCTTGCCCTTCGTTCAAAATGGCCTACGTGCCAAATGCACATCTATTGCTTTCCCTCTCTAACACAAAAGGAGAACTAGGCGCAGCCTCTCAGTCCATCTCTGTCACACTTACATATGAAGAAGGCAAATACAGTGCAGTTCCTAGAAATAGGGTTGTTCTAAGGAAAGCAGAGCTTACAGGGAGCACTAGAGCTATATTGGGGGAAAAAATAACAAGAAATTCATAAATAAAAGACACAAACAATGCGTTTCATGACAATAAGACCACTCTGCAATGCAAACAGCATATCAATCGGCCCTAAAGTCATGTAACGCACTGCCTGTGCTTTGGCATCCAATTAGTTTATTACTTTTGTCTTTATTTTTATTTTTAGGCCTTTTCTCATTGCATAATTTATCAATTAATTGATTAGTTTTAATTTATGTTTTTGTTTTTGTTTGTTTTTTGTTTCTTTATGCAGCGATTTAGCAATATTTGTCGCTGTAATCCTCTTCTGGTTTCGCCCCTTTTAGCTAGTCGAACTAAATCTAGTTGTCAGTTAATTACACATTTTAATGCTTTAATTACACGGTTTAAATGCGGGATTTATTCATTTATGATATTTTACATTTAACAGCCTTATTATTAGCATTTATTTAGCTTTTATTTTGCGTGTAGGTGTAGGTAGGTGTCCTTTTTAATCCTTACTCTTCACACAATTTGTGGTTTCTTTCGTGCAGTGTTTCGGTATTTATTTTTCGTTAGGGTTTTTTGGTATTTTCTCGTTTGGCTTTAACTTTTTTTCTCTGTGGGAAATCTCTCTATTTTATATTTTATTTATGAACTTTTTTACTTACTTTAACTACTTTTCGGTGCTATTTTGAGTTGATTTTTGTGTAAATTAATAATATATTTTTTTTGCAATATTCTATATGCTTTAGGGGATTAAGATATTAAGTATTTAGTTGGTATTATTTACAAGCCAATATTTCTGGGTTTTTTTTCTGTATTTCTTTACATACTTTTCGTTGTTTTTTTTCTTACTTTTTTTCTTGGGTTTCTTTGCAGTGGATTTTGTTGGAATTCTAAGTTGTTCTAGGGTTCTTGATAATACTGGTTATAAGGAGGTGGTCTCAACAGTTCTCTAGATATGGTAGGGGTGCTGGGTTGGCTATGGGGTTCGATTACATCACAGAATCTATTGAAATTAGCTGCAGCTTGCGATATTTCTATGGAAAATATGTTAAATATCCAAGATTATGTATCTTTTCCAAAGGTCATAGGGGAAAGAACTATATCCCTATGAAATTTGATCTTTTTAGAGGCTTAAGTTTGTCTAGTCTCAACATTTATTCTCGAGATATGCTAAGTGTCCAACGGCTACTAGTATTTCCTTCGATTCTTACTGTCACCAACCTCCAATCGTGTAGACCCCCTAAGACTCCCTTCCACAACCCAAAAACCAACTGCAGGCCTGTGTATTTCTCAGGGCGAAATTTCACAACTGTTTTTCTTACCAATTTGTATCGTATTGAGCAATCGAGTGTCCCTGGACTAGGCCTAGACATTGGCCGTGGAGCCGAAACTACTCATGAACTTGCTATCGCTAGCAGCTAAGCTGTTGACACTAGCTAAGGACTTGTTGTTGTCACCTGAACCAGCCAGGAACTGGTGATGATGCTGCTGCTGCTGCTTGAAGGACTGGTAGGCATCCGAGCTGACGGCCGACCAGGTCCCGTCCTTGGCCTTCACGTAGAGGTGCTGCTTGCTGGGCTGCTTGCTCCCGAAATGATAGTCCCCGGCGGCGGCGATCGAGGCGCTCGAGGCCCAGTCGTTGAGCAGTTGATTGGTGGAGTTGCACAGCCCCAGGCCGGAGAAGTCGCCCGCCTCCAGGTTCTCGGCGTTCAGGGGGGGGCCACCGGTGAGGAAATCCATGTTTCCGTTGTTCACCTGGATGGGGGGATGCCGCATGCCGGCGGCCTTGCCCAGTATGTTGTTCTCGCTCTTGTAGAGCGTCTTGGGCTGCCGTTGGCGCCTCAGGGTGCCCGCTCCGCCGCCGCTGGCCATTTGGGCCGCCAGCGTGGTGTTGGCGTAGGCGCCCAGGCCCTGTTTGAGGGCATTGCTGGCCAGAAGCAGCTGCTGCTGCTGGTTGAAGGGATTCGTGCGCTCCTGCTGGTTCGTCTTGCATTCCATTTGATCCATTTTGTTCTCCGTGATGTTGATCTTTTTCAGCTTCGCCGGGGAGCCCGTCATTATGGCCGTGGAGGCCGTCGAAGTTGTCATCAGATTCGGTTGCTGCTGCTGCTGCTTCTGGTCGAGGCATCCGTAGTGGGCGCTGGGCGGGGCCGAGTACATGCCAGTCGATTGATAGTCATTGTTGCTCTGATTGTTGTTGTTGTTCGACTGGGATTGGTGTTGGGGCTGGGGCTGGGGCTGGGGCTTGGCTCCATAGCGATTCTGGTAGAGCTTGACATTGGCCACCACATTGGTGGTGGCATAGGCCCCACAGCTGTCGTACAGGGATGATGAACCCATGCCGCCGGGGCCACCGCCATGGCTGGGGCTTTTGAATGTTGAACATGCAACTTCCGCATAATCGGGCATATTCAATGGCGAGAGTCTGCAACAGAGCGGGGGGTGGGGGAAAACGTTGTTAAAAATGTATTCAATGGATTTGGTATCTGTGTATCTGTGTATCTATGTATCTATGCATCTGCGACTGCAGTTCGCAAATTGCATAAATCATTCGGCAGGGAAATTGCTTTTGTTTTCCTGTAACTCCCCGGAAATTGTTGCCATCTCTCACACCTCTCTCTCCCCCTCTCTCCACCCCATCTCCCTCGGAGTGTAGTCATTAAAAATTTTCTCATTTTCGTTGCAACAATACGAAAATTTCCCCATTACCCGTTTTAACTTTGTAATTAGAGGGGGGGGGGGGGGGGGGGGGAGACAGGACTCTATGCTCGTAAGGACTCCCATTCGAAAAATCAAACTTTTTATCCATGCAAGCGAATGGGAGAGAGGGAAGGGGAGGGTGAGGGTGAGGGTGGGGAGGAGCAAACTTTTTTTATTGCTTTAATTTTTCGGTGCACACTAATTAGCTAATGAGATAATGCTTATCTATCGCTTTGCTTTGCTTTGCCCAAAAAATTGTTCACAAAACTCGAATGTTTTTTGGCTGGTATTTTGTTGTGCTTCGAGGCACGAGAATAGTTTTGCCAATTGCAAATGTGCCCTAAAAGGGCATTAAAAGGGGTTCGAAGAGTGTGAAAAATCAAGGAAATAGGAGTAACATATGTGTTAGGATTTAAGGATTTGGCACAAAAAAGCATAATCGCTTCTAAGGAGGCCAAAGCGCTGCTTCGCTCTTTCCAAAAATATAAAAATATTAAATTATAGGGAAATTTCTTTTTTTTTTCGCCCAAAAAAGGCAATTTTCGCCCCTCAGAGTTAAATATTTAGTTTCATTTTGAGTTTTGTTTTTATGGAATTTTATGGGATATTTTTATAGATTTTATAAGATGCCCGAAGCTTGTTCTTGTCGCTTCTTGAGTGGTCGCAAGGCAATAAACCTGCATTGACCAGAGACATCAATGTTTTTCTTGAAGTTTTAAGATGTTTCATGGATGGACTGACGGACACAAAGTGTGTCAGGTATTATTGACTCATTTAAGGATCAAATTTTTCTGCATTTGAGCACAATTTTCGAGTCTGAGCTTGGAAACGATAGCTGCTATCAACAGTCCATTCATTCCATTCATTGGGAATGTCATCCTGGGAATGTCAGACAAAACGGGGGCCACTTTTGGAACTTAAAAGTCTACAAATGTCTGTAGAAGTGAATGAACAAACTTCAGTTCTAGGAAAAAGCTTTGTTAAAATGTAATTTTCGAGAACTTCAAGCCAAAAAGTCGTACAAATTATACGAAATTATATTGAAAAGATGAGCCCTTTCTTTATCCCTGATACCTTAACACCCAGCTATTGGTTTCTACCCAAATTCGAAGACTAAAGATCCACTCAATTAAGGCATATGGCATACCTTTTTGGTAATAACCAAACCATAAAGATCTTTAATTCAAACTAGAATCCCAAAGCTGAATACCAATTAAAAATAAAAAAGTACGCCCGCAAATATGTTTCTCAGAGAATTGCTCAATTGTTGAGCAATTAAGTTCCTGAGGTCTGGGGATATTGTGGCGTAGGAAACAGGAAAATATGTAGATCTGAAGTGCCGCCTTCCCCCGAGGACTATCCATATTTAATTGTTAATTTAGCGGTGAAAATGGCGTTCCTCTGAAGAGAGTGGGTGAGGGGGGCACCCCCCGAATCAGACAACAAACCCGTGAAAGAAATTAAATATTTTAATTGGAAATTTGTAGGTAAAGGCGCCACCTGCCACGTGTGTCTTGGCGGGGGTGGCGGAGTGGAGGGGGTGTTTATGTAAACAAGCAAAAATAAAAGAAGATTCTGTTTATTGTAATTCTGCTTATGTTGGACTTTTTTACGACTTTACAACGTTGTTAAAAAGTGAACAGCGGAGGCGGCAGACGGTGGGCGGCGGAAAAACTTCGCTTCGAAGGAACACAACGGAAAAATTGAAACGGAAATAATGAAAATCGCGTAACGGAAGTGGCAACAGCATTAGAGGAATGTCGGGGGGTGCCAGGGGTGCGAGGGTGGCTGGAAGAAGGGTGGGGTGGCTGGGGGTAGAGGAAATGTTTCAAATTGTAAGTGAAGTGGAAGGGAGGTGGCGAATGCGGGGTATTTCCAACAAAATAATAAGAAAGGAAGCGCCAAAGCCTCGGTAGTCGGAGTAGAAGATACCCTGGAAGAGACAGGGTGCCCTATACACACTATACAGGGTGCCCTTGACTGAATGCGCCCTGTAAGCTCTGCCGTTCGCTCTGCCTGAGACGTAGGGCCTAAGGGATCGAAGGATCAGGGCATATACCCCCCGCTAGGGTATCCAAAAATAGAGAGAATTCTAAACAAATAAATGCGTAAAATGCCGCAAATAAATACGCGAAAGTTTCAGGGAGAGAGGGGCTGAAACGGAGAGCCGGAGGAAGGGAGACAGGTGTGCCCTAGAAAAAGACGGCAATATTTTGTTGTTTTTTATATTGCCTCTTGTTTTGGATTTTCGTACGGATTTTTGTTTTATTTTCTTTGCATTTACTGTTGTTGTTTTTTTTCGGTTTATTTGTTTTATTTTTATTATTGCTGCCGCAACGGTACATTAAGCTTTAAGACAAAAAACAAAAGAGAAACAAAAACACAAAAGGAATTTTTTTGTTCTTTTTTTTCTTCTCCTCTCATTCTTAAGTAAGAAGTAAAAAGGAAAAGTGTGGCAGGGGAAATGGAAAACTCGAAACATGTATCCAGGATTAGGCTTCAATTCGGAATTAAAGCGATTAAGTGGGAGTAGATTTTTGAGTTTTTTTTAACGAGAGAATATCCTGAGATGAGTTGACAAATTGAGAGGGATTTAGGATTTATTTATTTATTAAAGGCAGCCGGAAATGCAATTGAAAGCCAGGATTTGATTTTGGGAGGGAACAAGTTTTTGAGTGGAATTTATTGGTTTGAGGCTTTTCTTTGGATAAATTTTGGTGAAATTTGAAGGGGGATTCCTCAGACAATGTTTTGGGGGGTTTTTGGGAAGTGCATTACGCATTTCAGAGAGAGATGAGACACCTACTCCTCCTCCTAGGGAACCAAAAATACAAAATATAACAAAAAATACAAATAAAATACAATAAATACACAAAAAATACCAACAAAAATACACAAAAAATATAAAATAAATCAGGAATCCGCGAGTAAAAATATGAATGAAATGCGTGTATTATATGGATGTGCAGCACGGAACAAAAAACGGAATGGAGTCCCCCGGAAAATATTTTGCCTCCCCCGAGGCTCGAGCAACGTAAACAGTTCCATGGCCCGTGGCCCAAAAGTAAAACCCGTTCAAGTGTAACAATTTAATGGCGTTTGTTGTTGTTGTTGTTGTAGTGGCAGTAGCGGCCTTTTTGGGGGTTTTTTCGGCTGAGGTTTGATTGGGGTTTTTACGGCAGCAGCGGTTGCAGCGCCAAAGCACACACATATTTTTTATGAGCCCGCTCGTAAATAGTGCCATGGAGCCTTTACCTTCTACAGCCGATGGATGTGGATCCTTCAAGCACCCAGGCCACTGGGGGATTCCATTCCATTCAGATTGCCAATTTTTATTGTAATTAAACATTCAGTGAAGCGTAGACAGGATATTAAGGTAACTTCCTGTGGAGATAAACAACCCTTCCCAGTCCCCCTCCCCTCCCTCCCACTCACCTCTCGTAATCAGGCAGGAGCGTGGGCTGTTGTCCCTGTTGGGCGGTGGCCTGTGCGTATCCCGGAAGTTGCTCCTTTGTCGCGGCGCCACCGGCAGCTGCTCCCCCGGTGGCCTGTCGCCAAACACCGCCACTGGGATCGATCCAGAGGCCGTTGGGGCCGGTGGTTGATGTCGAATTCGAGCCGACGGCCCCGCCGCCAGGTCCGCCTCCATTTAGCGGCAATGTTGGAAACTTTCGCACGGTTCCGATTGCGTGATTGCCTGAAATAAAAGAATCCGTCAAAAGACTGAATATCGGGAATGGTGTTTCACATGTGTGTGCGTGTGTGGGTGCGTGTGTGTGTGTGTGTGTGCTGCCAATGATTACGGCTCGTTAAAACTAAAACGGAGTATTTCGCTCACGGTATTTTGCCCCGAGAGTCGTGCAAATAATAAAAGACGGAAATTACTTTTTATATTCAATTGGCAAAAGCTCTGGCACGCCCTCTTTCGCAGGATATGCGAAGGAATGACCTGTAAAAGGGGGGGGTGCCATTATCTGGGGGGTATATTGGTGTTATAGAGGAGGGGGAAACAGACGGAGGGGGGGCTAAAGAAGGAACTGGATCTAGAGGCGGAATTGGATCTACAGATGGAACTGGATCTAGAGGCGGACCTGGATCTCTAAGCTTGAATCCAAAGTCAATAAAACACCAAGAAATTGCATCTGCAACTAATTCTATACCAATTTCCCTTCAATTTGCTTTGTCATGCACACGACATGTATATTGTTTTTGGTTTTTCTTTGGCAGAGGCCACAAAGGCTGTATAATTTCTTGGTGGATTCTCCAGGCCTTAAAGCAAGCCTTTTAGGCGCCTCCTCAAAGACTGGGGACTTCGTTGTTGGCTTCTGGGGACCGTCTAGGCAGCGGAGAGACGAGTTCTAGACAAAGTTTCGTTGAGTATCGGGTGGTAGCTTCTTCTTCTGTTCTTCCCGGGTATCTCCTAGCCTTTATACACTCTTTTTTTATCTTGTTGTTTACTTTTGTTACATTAAGACTTCTTCTGTTAGACAATTGATGCGATTTTCACGTGAGCTTTTGTCGTTTTTATAGGGGGCGGTATCCCTTCGGCCCCTCCGGCCCCTCTGGCCACCACCGAAGGACTCCTTTTACTCGACTGTTCGTTGGCTCCAGTTATCGCTGCTTGTTTATCTTTTTATAGTCGGTTTAACCTTGGCTTCCCCTGTGTGCTGGCTGCCAAAGATTATTACCCTTGGTTTCCTTCGGGGGTTCTTTTACAATGTTTTCTTTTTGGGGCCGTGGAGTGTGCTGCGTGTCTGCAGTTCTTGTGGCTTACAAAATGGCAACCTAATTGAGACCGACCATAAATGCTCGAGTCATAAATCATAGATTACGGCGAGAGAGAACAAAATGTTTGCATGTCCTCCCTACCCCCCTCTTAAGGGGGGGTTCTCTGGCACTATTGAGACACCATTTAGCAGCCCCCCAAAACATCTTCCAACTAAATTAAACTTCAATGGAAGCATAAATCCCAACAATTACCCCAAAAAAAGGGGACACAAAAAATATAAATTCAAATTAGGATAAAGCTGGCTTTATAGAGGGGGTGGGGGTGGGGGGATGGGTACTCACCATGTAAACTGCCCAGCGAGGTCTGCTTGATAAATTGATAGCGCTTGAAGAGCACCAATGCCCCCAATAGAAACACAATTATGGCAATGATGGAGCCCAGCAGGACGATAAACCAGGTCTGTGTTAAAAAGTCATCGGCAATATCACGACTGATGGGATATCTGCAATAGACAACACAATAAAGAGCCCAGAATGAGTGCCGTCCGTGTTTTGTCCGCCGCTTTGTACGTGCCCCGGCGGAGGCTTAGTTTAATGGTCACAAAAGTCGTTGGCCATTGTCGTTTGCCGTTAATGGATTGATGCTAGGGAATGGGGGGGGGGGGGGGGACTCTCTCTCTCTCTCACCTCGTGTAGCCCGTGTCCAGGGACTGGGTGCGTGCATCGATGCGGAGCACGGCCGGATGGCTGAAGGGCCCGACGCCCACCCGCGTGGCCGCCGCCACGGCTATGTAGTAGGTGACTCCCGTGGTGAGGTTCGCCAGCAGCAGTGTGGGCGTGGCCGCATCTATGGTCATATTTTTGAATATCCGCGTCGTATTGTGCACATCCAGGCCTTTGACGACCACATTGTAGCTGGTGAGGACGCCTGTTGTTCCAAAGTGCCCAATGGAGGAGGGAGACAGAGACACACGCAAATGAAATTAAATGTAAACAAAAGAACAAACGCCTCGGAGTGGGCGTTACTGTGGCAGGATGCAAAGCTCTCTCGGGGGCAGCAAATGCTTGGGCTTCGTCCGGGGTTTGTGTTTGTTCAGTGGATATTTAGCAAGAGATTGTAGTAATGAATCTTTTAGGGTAATGTGAGGGGTTCAGAGGACATATTTTTCACGGTTTCTGGGGACTCACAGAGATATATAGCTAGGTATCCGGGGCACTATCAGCCACAAGCAGCAACCAATATGTGGTAGGGCCCTTCATGAATCCCTGAATCCACGCTTGAATCAATTGGAGAGTGAGCGAGAAATAAATCCGAAATTTTCGAGAGTTATCAGTCGAAACTTCAGCCGAAAGCAGAAACCCATATGATTTGGGGACCAGCATGAATCTATGTATAAAATGGAGAGTGAGCGCGAAAAAAAACCGAAATTATTTGGGAATTATCAGCTAAAGCTTCGGCCGAAAGCAGAAGGCAATATGTCTTAGAGCCCTAAATGAATCCATGGATCCCTGAGTCCATGCGTGAATAAAATGGAGAGTGAGCGGGAAATAAATCCGAAATTTTCAGAGAATTATCAGCCAAAACTTCAGCCAAAACCAGAAGGCAATATGTCTTGGAGCCTTACATGAATCCCTGAGCCAAATTGAGAGTGAGCGTGAAAAAAAACCCGAAATTTTCGGCTCTGCTTTGTTTATTCAGTTTTGGGCGAGCTTTTCGATGGAATGACTAAGCTAAGACGCTGATTCCAACTGGTTTTCCCTCCCTGTAGGGCTCTAATATGTAGATACTCGTATAAGTCGTAGATTTTGCCGATTGTTGCTGAGATTTTCGCGGTATTTGCACTGATTTTCGTTATATCTCTGGGTCAGCCAAGTCCAAGTTTCCTGTAGGCCTCTATTTCCATATTTTTGATGCCCAAATGCCGCCTATCGAAGCCCAGAGCCTGCTCCAACGAGGCAGCTAATGCACCGCCCCATCGTCCACAGAGCGAGGGCAGAAACAGAGAGTTTATACGAACCATTGCGTGTCCGATTCGGTTGCGGTGGCAACCACTTCAGAAAGACCGACGTGCGATTGAATTGGATGGCCTCCATGCCGTACGGCGGCGCCTCGGGCACTGTGAACGAGAGACCACAAAAACGCAAAATGAGTGGGGGATTAGCCAGGGGGGAGGGAGGGAGGAAGGCAGAGAGCAATAGATTGAATGAGTGACTGAATGAATCGATGAGCGCAGGTGAGGGCGGGCGAGGTCCTTACCATCTTCCAGGGTGCGGACGTGGCGGGAGTTAGAGGGCTTTCCTACGATGCTCTTGTAAAATGGCACAAGAAAAAACTCATACGTAGAGGCCTTGGCCAGGCCGGGCACCGTGCAGGAGCTGAGGCCCTGGCCCTGGTTGAGGAGCGTGATCATCCGGTACTCGGAGGAGTGCAGCTCCCGGGCGTACAGGTAGAAGCCCTCGATGTACTGCCCGCTGTCGATGTCCCACGAGAGCTGGGCGGTGGTCGAGTCGCTGGCGTTGACGTCCAGCAGCTCCACGATGTCGTTGGCCTGCAGCAGGGTCTCCACGTCGCTGAGCAGCAGCTGGGACGTGGAGGAGCCCATGTCGCTGCCGTCCCGCACGCCCACCAGCTTCCCGCCCGTGATGGGCTCCGAGATGGGCGACGGCGGCGAGAAGCCCAGCGAGTTCTCCGCCCGAACGATGAACATGTAGGCGGCCCCCTGCGTGAGGCTGTCCACCGTGAAGATCGGCTCGCTGAGGCGCGCCGCGATGGGGATCCAGGTCTTGCTCTGGTTCGTGCAGTACATCTCCACGCTGTAGCCGAGGAAGGAGGAGGCCCCCGCCTTGTCGCTGGTCGGCCACACGATCGTCAGGGCCGAGGCCGTGGCGTTCAGGACCTTCGGCTGGCCGGGCGCCGTCGGGCACTTGCTCTGCTCCGGGGCCCGGTAGAACTTGATGTTCGGGTTGGTGGGCAGCTCTATCCGCAGGAAGCCGCTCCACGTCGACTTACCGGCCCTGGAGCTGGCCACGCACGTGTACAGGCCCTGGTCCTGCTGGCGGTCCAGGTCGGAGATGATCAGATCCCCCGCCGTGGTGATGTTCAGCTTGCCGCTCGGCTGCACGGGTATCCCGTCGCGGTACCACGAAATCGTCGGATTCGGCAGCCCGATGGCCTTGCACTGCAGCGTGGCCAGGGACTTGATGGGCAGCGTCTGATTGACGGGGCCCGCTATGATGATCGGCGGCGGACGGTCCTCCTGCGAGTCGAGGCTCAGCTGGACCCGCGACGTGATGCTGGACACCTCGTTCATGGCGTTGCACAGGATCACCAGGTCCTTGTCGGACCGCTGGAAGCGCGTCAGCGTCAGTATCGAGTGTCCCTCCTCCGTGTTCAGGCTGTGGAAGCGGTCCAGGGGCGGGGCCCCCGGAAAGATCAACGTGCTGTTGTTCTTGATCGTCCAGAAGATCGTCGGCTTCGGGTTGCCCGTCGCCCGGCACTCGAAGGAGGTGTCGGCGTCCAGTTCCACCGATTTGCTGGCCGGCCGTTGGATGAATTTCGGGGGGGCTGCGCGGGGTGCACGGGGGCAGCAGGAGGGGGGGAGACTAATTAGCTAAGTGCGCTCCAACTAGCGGTTGTCTAAGGACATTCTAATGCGCTTTCGCAAGGACTTACCGTAAACCGTGAGGGTGCCCATCGCCGTGATGGCGCCCACCACATTGTCCGCCTCGCAGCTGTACTCGCCCTCGTCCGCGATGGTCACCCGCTCCAGCCGCAGGCTGCGATCCTCCAGGACACTGACGCGATCTTTTTGGGTGGGGGAAAAACGAATCAATTAGGAGGGATCCCGGGGGGAGGCATTCCAAGGGCTTACCCAATGGCATGTTGCCGCCCGAGGCGGTCCGCAGCCACAGGACATCCGGCATGGGGTCGCCGCCCACGCGGCAGGGAAACGTCACGGAGGCGCCCTCTAAAACGGTCTGATCGTGGGGTCCCCGTATGATGTAGGGCTTGACTGCAAAGGGAATTGGGGGGTAAGGGAACGTTTAAGCGAGGGAAAACCCCAAGGAACCCAAACCCAAGTCACATTTCGAGCAAATTGAACATGACACATTGATTTGAGGTGTTCCTAACCCAAGGATGGAGGCTTTTGCCTAACGATTAACCCTGGAATGGGCGCGGTATGTGGAAACGAGGAATACCTTTTGCTCTTCCAAAGGACTGCCACGGATTGGTGGCTATGAAAGAGAGACTACTCCTCTTTTTTTGATTGAAAGCAAATTTTAATTGATTTTGATTTTTTTCTTTTATGGCCGCCAAAGAACATTCTTTCCAACATTTATTTGCCTGGCCGGAGGGGAAGGGGGGGCAGGAGTAGGAGGGGCAGCTCTCTATTCAAGTGCCAAAAGCTTTTAGTCAGATTGCCAGGATTTCCTAAAGATTCCACCGCAAATCTGTTGAGTAATGAACAGACGATTCGATGTGCGTGTGGGCAGGGACGTTCAAGGATTAGTTTGAGAGATGAATATCCATATATTTATGAATATTAATCGTTATATGTACAGAGAGTTGCGTTTTAAATGTATGGTAATCGGGGAGCTGCCCAAGGAATGTGCCATCAAGGAATGTGCCATCAGACCCAGTTTTGTGCATGGAATGCTCTGTAGAGGTTCATATTTTACTCTCGAAAGTCAATAGGATTGAAGGTAATGCCTATATCTACCTATATTCCAGGTCGGAAAAGAATCACCACAGATTCGAGTCATGTTTTGACTTGCATCTGTGGGAAATGTGCCTCTACTTCTCCTAGAGGTCACCGTTTAACCCCTGGGCACCACTGATGGGTTAACGCTTACCGTGGACTTTGAGCGTTGCCAGCGAGGACTCGCGCACCCCGACGGGATTCTTGGCTATGCACTGGTATTGACCCTCGTCAGTCTGTCGGGCATCCTGAATGGCCAAATTGCCGCCGTCGACGATGCGTACACGCTTCGAGCCCTCCAAATCCAATTTCTGGCCCCCCTTCTTCCAGGTGACGGCCGGCTCGGGAATGCCCCGCGGTGCCGCACACTCCAGCAGGGCCGTATCGCCCTGGGCGATGCGTGTATTCTGTGGCTCCAGGCGGAACTCATCGCGAAGCACTGGAATTAGAGAGAGACACAGAGAGAGAGAGAGAGAGGGAGAGAGTGAGCACAAGAAGGATGAGCAAATGATTATATCGGTGTCTGTGTCCGTGTGTGTGTGTGTGTGTGTGGTGCCCCTGGACACTGTCCATTTGTTAGAGGATATAAATTATCTTGGGGGTTTTTGCATGATAAATGCCCCTGTGTCCTGTCCAGGTCCTGCCTTAACCTGCGGCTCCTGTGAGCGCGTGTTTGCGGCCTGACAGCACAGATAAATTGTTGGTAAATGGCATAAATGTGATTTTTATACGCCATTCACTCACACAGAGAGTCGGAAAGAGAGCAGGAATGGTGGCTAGAAAGGGATAGAGAGGGATACCTTCTAATGGGTGGAAAATTCCATCAGAGAGAGGATTTTCCTTGCAGATTTTATGAGTAGTTTATTTTATTCCATTGGACTTGGTTTGGTTGGGATTTCCCCCATTTCTCTGTATAGATTTCCAATTGAATAAACCGCTCATCCGAAAGTGCTGATTTAAGCTTTGAATTTTATTCGAAAAAAAGAAACAAACGAAAGGAAAACTACCTCCGCTCCTTAATTTGGGATTTTGAAGAACGAATCGTCTAAAAATCTTCCCCAAAGATGTGGTGGGGAATCAATAAAACAACGAACTAAACTCTCATCGGGGAGGAACTGATGATGAATTCCATTTCAGATCTTGGGCAGATCCTTTTTGGGCGGGGCCTCCTCTTTGATGCGGGGCAAGCGACGCACGTATTCGGGCAACGCTCCCTTGGTGTTCCGATAGTCCTTCGGTGTGAAGATGATCTGCGTCTTGCTGCGCATCAGCTTGGGTCTCTGCACGAATTTGTCGGGGTGCTCTATTCGCACGCGTCGTATAAGATCCGCCAGCTCAGCGACCTTGGGGTCGTCTTTGGGGTGAAGCTTCTGCTCAGGGAATTTCCCTTCTGGTTGTGTGGTTGACGATGATCTCGTGCTGCTCTCCAGCTTGGGCTTCGGCACGGATTTGTCGGGATGCTCTACTCGTACGCGTCGCATAAGATCCGCCAGCTCTGTGTCCTTGGGGTCGTCCTTAGGGCGAGGCTTCTGCTCCAGGATTTTCCCTTCTGATTGTGTGGTTGACGATGATCTCTTGCTGCTCTCCTGCTTGGGCACAACTTCGTGTTTCAGTCCAAATTTCTTGTCCAGCTTTTCTTTAACGCGACGAAACATGTTTAGATTGTTTGTTTGTTTGTTTGTTCTCTAGTTGATTTTTCTATACTAGAATTTTTAAAGTGAATGGAAAAGCACTACGTGGTTAAAACTAAAGTCAAGGGCTGCCTTATGGTAGAAAATGCACATTTGAGGGCTCCGGCTTTACTGAATCGGTAATATTGAATATTCCGCTCATCCGAAAGTGCGGATTGGTGCTTTGGACGGGGAATGTCCCTATTTTCATGCTCTGCAATTCAAAGAAGAGTCAAATGTTATAAGTTACGCATCTACTACCAGAAATTGAGACAGAAATTAACCTATTCCTGAAGTCTTGGCTCGGAGCAGTAGAGCAAATGGTTTGCCGGGCTGGCTGGCTAGTACTTCCCTACGTTTTGATTATAATTTGATTAGAAACCTTTGTTACAGAGTTCCAGATTACTGGAGTGCTTTGTGGAAGTGCTCTGGCATTTATCTCTTGCTGGCTGAAGGTCGTTTATATTTGGCTTTATTTCGCTCTTCCTTTTTGGCCATATTTCTGTCACAATCACGCATTTGGAAAGCTCTCTCCTTTTGCATACTAAATCAGAGTATTATCAACATTTTTGCAGATTTAGAGCGCGACAAAGGCAGAGAGCAGAAAGCAGAAAGCAGGAGTCGTAACTCAGCTCTCAGCTCCTCAGCGCTTATCATCCCGATGCCAAAGAGGTCTTTTGTGGCTGTGGTCAGGAGGGAGACCAGTAATTTGCACACACACACACACACACACTACCACACCTGAGCATTCTAGGCGATTATTTGTCCTGCGTCAGAGCGGGGGGGAGGACTGTTCCCGTGCAATAAATCAAGCAACTTTCAAGCACTTGAAAAGCAGACCCCAAGTAAATTTCTTCTCTATTTTTTTTCCCACACAGCAAAAGCAAAAGCAACCTTTTGTGCAGCGAAAAAAAGATAGATATATATATATATAGGGGTATATGCATGGATATCCAACGAATAAATCCATGGCGAAAGCAGCTTTTACGTAAATTAAATTTCGCTTTTCGTTTGTTGTTTTTTTTTTCTTTTAATCTACAAAGTGAATAAGCGAATTCTTTCTATTCTGCTCTGCGTCTCCATCTTTTTTTTGGGGTTCAGTATTCACTATTCGTTTTAGCTTTAGTTTAGTTTTTTGTTGCTCGCTTTCTTGGTTATGCAAAAATGTGCTAAAATCATGACTTTTATTAAATTTAAAGTTGAGGCGTAATAAATCAACGGAAAACGGAAAATGGAGCACAGGAAAAACGCTCCCTTAAAGTCGAGGGAAACTTCGAAACAGAAACAGAACAGAGAACCAGCAGGAAGCAGGAGGTGGCAGTAGGTGGCAGGAGGCAGGAGGTGGCATGAGGCATGAGGCAGGAAACACGCCAACCATCAATAAATTAATCAAAGTCATAATCAGTGTCAGGTTCACTGCCACTGGGCGAAAGTTGTGTTCGAGGCGAAGGCCTTTCGTCCCTGATTCGTTATTATTTTTCTGCCTGTCCTGTCCCGTCCCGTCCCGTCCGCTCGGTCGGAGGTCAGGGACTCGCTGGAGCGGATAAATCTCCTTTGGAAAGTTGCAAAATGCTGCCAGCTTTGGGCCATCTCCTGATAATGAGTTAATAAATGACCGTTTATCTATATTTATCGTATTATGGCCTCACACAGCCGTGTGTTTGGGGGCAGATTTATGGACGCGTCGGTCGAGATGGCAACTACTTCAACGACGCCTCGCGTCCGCTACGTGATCAATTTTCGGCTCTGGCCTTCTGGCTAATTGAAGAACGTTTCAGGACAAACTAATGCTGCGATAACTATCTATCCATTGAGTAATTGTCTGTCATTGGAAGAGGCGAATTGTTTCGGCCTCATTTAAATGGATTTAATGGCATCTACTTAATGGAAAATCAAACAAGCTTCAAATTCTGCATGTTGCATGTATTTTTTCAGTCTTTTGTAGTATTTTTCAGGTATTTTATGGTTTTTTCTTGTATCATCTGGTATATTTATGGTATTCTCCCACTAGTATGTGCTATTTGGTATATTAATGGTATTTTTACGGTATTCTATGGTATTTATCTGGCATTATCTGGTATATTTATCGTTTTATATGGTATCTAGTAGATTAATGATACTTTTTCGGTAGTCTAGTATTTTTCGAGTATTATATGTTATCTGGTATATTTATGGTATTTTTTCGGTACTAAATGGTACTTTTCCGATATCCCATGGTATTTTTCCCGTACTTTCTGTTATATTTATATTTATTTTCCGATATCCCATGGTATTATTCCAGTATTTTCCGGTATTTGTATGGTATTTTTCCGGTAGTTGATGATATTTTTCTAGTATAATCTGGTGTATCTATGATATTTTCTGTTATAATATGGTCTCAGGTATATTTATGGTATTTTTTCGTGTTTTCCTAGTATTATATGGAATCTGCCATATTTATGGTATTTTACCGCCATTGTATGATGTCTACTAGTATTATCTAGTATATTTATAGTATTTTTCCGGTATTATTTGGTATTTTTGTGGTATTTATTAGTATATTTATGATATTTTCTTGTTTTTTCTGCTATTTTCTAGTTGTAGAATGGAATTTGTACATATTGAAGACTAAAACTTAGCTTAGAGGAACATTTCATTGACTTTCTGATGGTTGCGGTGTCTAAATCAGAATCGAAGAAGTTTACCAAACTGGAAAGAGTTATTCAAATGGCTCTTCAAGTAATTCCTGTTATAAAATAGCCATACAATCAACCATTTAGGCTTTAGCTGGCTTAAGCATAGTCATTTTCCAACCGAAGAAGGTCACACCCAAAGCCAAGACACAAATTGTTATAATAATCGAAAGATGGCGGAAATAATTCCCCTACAATTTCGCTAATACTAGGGACTTTAACGCAGGAACCAAACCGCAGAAGCCCCCGGCTGTTAATTCCTATTCTTTAACCTGGAACCAGCCATCCAACCATCCATCCTCCCATAGAGAACCCCTCTTTAATATCAGGTCAAAGGCTGTGCGTGTGTGCTGACAGCCGCTCGAAGCGGAATTGCGCTGACAACATCAAATGTATACAGGATATGGAATATATATCGTACGAATGTGCAACTTATGTTTACTATTGACAAACTCCCGACGAGCCACAAAAAAGGTGGAATGGAATGGAAAAAAAAACCACATGCCCGCCTACTCCAGAGCCCACCACCACCTCCCACTTCCCCGCCGATGCTTGTTCCTTGTGGCCCCCACCCTAGCCAAAGCTTGTTCCTGGCCCCACGCCCTCTTCGATACTTGTTCCGGGACCCATTCCTGCTCCAGATCCGTCTCCTCCTTCGATTCCTGCTCCAGATCCCGTCTCCCTTTTGCTGTTAGCTCTTTTATTGCCTAACCCAATCAATGTGAACGCCTTTTGCTTTTGCCGCCAAGTCCCTGCTCCTGCTCCTCCACCGAGCAGATCCCTCCACTGTCCTGTCCCACTGCCGGCACCCACCACAAGCCGCAATAACGACGTTTTAACCAAGCAAACAAATTTGACGTGCTTTTCGTGATTTACATGCAAATATTGAAAAATATTCCCCAAGGATATACCGCAAAAAGCAAACCCAACTCGGAAGAACAGGAGAGAAAAATGTACAGAAAAAAAACAACCTCCAACATGAAGGAAAAATAAACTCCACAGAGCAATATCGATTTTCATGTGGGAGGAGGAGGAACCCGGACATGACAGGCGGACGGACGGACGGGCGGAGGGAGAGACAGGAATGAAAAGGCAGAGGCAAATAAAAGAAATATTAGCCAACAAAAGACAAAGTGGCGGTCTCTGTCGACTGATATGGAAGGGCCCAGCCCCTGCCCCGGCCCCTGTCCCACCCCCTCCGCCCTGTCGTGTGGCATGTGGGCGTGTGTGTGTGTGTGTGTGTGCGGTGGGCGTGAGCCTGGGTGGTACCTACTTTCTTTGCTGCCTAAACCAAGGCCCTCTCCGCCTTAACCGCATTTTGTGGAACAGTAACCAAAAACCAGAAACTTTGAGCAGGCAAAAAATTATCTGTATAGAGGGATTACCTTTAAGATGAAGATGGAAATATGAAAGCAAGAAATGGTAATGGTCTGCGATCTCCTCAATGAAATGTGCAACAAAACCACCTTTGAATACTCATTTGAAGTATAATAATATTATGCAAGAGCAAGGAGTGTTCACCATGAAAAAGCAGCGCAGAAAATTTATGATTTATGGGTAGTTTTCTGGTATTTTTTCGTAGAATAATCTAAAAAGGAATCTAGCACCTTGCTATTATTTTTACTGGTATTTTTTTAGAATTTTCTCTAATATTTTTAATGTTATTATATATGTATATATATTTTCTGGTATTTTTCTAGTTAATTATCTAGCATCTTTTATTATTTTTATTGTTATTTTCTAGTATTTTTCTAGATAATTTTCTATAATTTTTCTGGTATTTTTCCAACTAATTTTCTAACGTTTTTCTAGTATTTTAATTTATATATTTATAGTATTTTCTAGTTTCTTTTTTATTCATTTTCTAACAGTTTCCGGTATTTTTAGTTGAATTTTTCTAGTTAATTTTCTAAAATTTTCTACTATTTTTATTATTATATTTCTAGTATTTTTTCTATTTAATTGTATGGCATTTTCTGGTATTTTTTCTAGCTAATTTAGAAATTAAAAAATTAAAAAATCTCTTAAATCCCTATCGTTCTATGCCTCACATTCTCCCCTAGCAGGCAGCACAGACACCGACACAGAACCCATTAAAATTCCGATCCAACCTGCCCCAAGGCACATACATTCCCAACCACTGTATAGGTCATTCATGTATGGGCCCAATAAATCGAACACACATCAAGCATCATCTAACGCTCTATCCTTCCAAATCGAAGGGGAGTCAAGAGAGGGAGCCCGGGCCATCAGCTCGACTAAAAAGGATTCAAAAGTCAAAAATAGAAAAGCAAAAAAAAAAGAGCGAGCCAAAAAAAAGAAAGTCTAAAACGAAAAACGGGTTAATGGAGGCAGGAACACGCTCTATTGGAAAGCGAGTGGTGAGAGGGGGGTGGTGGGCAGGAGGGGGGATGAGGGGAGTACTCTGACAAGACAAGTGGGTGCGTTCGAGCGGAAAACTTGTAAACGCAGCAGCAAGCAGCAGGTCCACAGATCCGAGGCTCCAGAGCTAGTTAGTTAAGTGGGCGGGGTCTGGGGGCCAAAAGCGAAAGGCAAAAAGCAAAAAAGGCCAGCGCTAACACTGTCAAATCCCCATCCACACAGAGCCTCGAGCAGGGCGCCGGGGCGGGGGGACAACGACAAGGGGCAAAAATCAACATCAATTTAGAATATTAAAAACGCACACCACACGCTCTATGCGAAGGAGACTCCGACTCTAGAGGGGAAGGGGGAGGGGAGTTGACTTACCCGCCACTTGCAATGTGGCATTCCGGCTCCGTGCCACGCCCAATTCGTTCTTTGCCTCACACCAATAGACGCCGGCATCTGTTTCGCGACGCGAATTGACAACCTGCGAAAAAGATGAAGAAAAAGCAAGGCATGAGAATGGTTTCAAGACGGCGAAGGAAAGAGTTATCCTTTGGAGCCCCAAAGGGGGGTTGGGGGGTGGGGGGTAAGGCGAGATGTGAGTAATTATAATTGAAATGAGCAAGAGATGGGATGTACTTGTGTAAATGGATGGCTTGTGGATTGTGGGTTGCTTTATTCGAGGCATACCCAAATTGTTAAACGGTTTGTTTTTGTATCGGAAATAATGGCAAGTGGATTTGGATGGGGATTTATATAGATGTATTATGGGCTTAGGACACGATTTCCATAAGGTTTCTTAAGAATTTGTAAGATTTTTGGAACCCCATTTCATAGAATCCAAAGGTATAACAAGTATTTTATAGGTTATATGAGTTTAAAGTTAAAGCCCAAAAATATACCTGTTTTCCAAAGAATTCTTGAATCAAAAAGTATTCACTTGGGTATTCACTTTTTTAGTTGTACGGAAAAATTGATTCTAGATTTTTAGTTCAGAAATAAAGTTTTTCTTATATTACGCTTAGCTTTATGAATATTGAAGAATATATAAAGAATAAGTTCAGAACGTTTCAGAGCCAGTTTTCTACGGGAAGGCTTGATACCTACTAGATTGCTGATTTTTTCGGTATTTATAACTTTATATCACACGTTTTCGATATTTTGTGCAATCCAGATACAATTTAGGGTCTCTGGTTTCATATTAAAACGTTCATGATGTGCTCAAGATTCTCGATCGTACAATATACACTCGGTACTCGCGATTCAGTGTACAGACTGAAGACTAGGCTTGGAAGTAAAGCCGCGGCCCTTTCCGCGTATCCGATTTCAGTATCCGATAAGGAATCAATTTCCTCGTGAATGAATGGAATGTATAGGCTATACAAATTTATTATATATTTATTCTTTAATTATTTGTAACATTATTGTGAATATTTTCCACTAATTTATTTATTAGAAGTGCCTTTATTGCAACTATTCAGCAAGTATTTCCCCTTAATCATTCCCCTCCTCAAGCCCCAAAAGTGTACCCCCTATTCGGTTTTCACTCTGTTTATTTTTCTTCGAGAAAATCCCTTCATATTTGTAATTCCACAAATGGCAAACAGAAAATAACTTGAGAATACAGTGAAATCTTTGAGAGAACTGCACCCCAAGACGTTGATTTGCTGCCATCTTTCTTGTGCCTCGAGTACTCTCCCTCCCCTTGCACCCTGCTTGCCCCTCCCTTGACTTTTCAGGCCATAAAACAGTCGGCAATCTGTTGTCTGTGGCGCGTCTGCTGCCTGCCTGCCTCTGCCTCTGCCTCTGGTCTGCCTTCGAGTGCTCCTCAAATCATAAAATGTCTCTTGAGCAACTTTATAGTTACTACATGTCCTGCTGCCTTCGTTCCTTCAGCTATCTACCCGCCCACACCTCCAACCATCTCTCTCTCTCTCTCTCTCTCTCTCTCTCTCTCTCTCTCTCTCTCTCCTTTTGGCCTCCCCTTTTTGGTGTTTGTTGTCTGCTGTGTTTGTTTATTTGTTTTTTGGAGCACAAAAGAATTCCCCAACATGCGCTTAAAATTAAATGTCAAACTAAGTGTGTATCTGTGTGTGTGTGCGCTGTAGCTGTATGTGTGTGTGTGTGTGTGTAACATATTTATCTGTTGCCTGCAGGAGAGGAGTGAAAAAAGCAACAAAGTTCGCACAATTTACACAACTTCTGCTCGAAGATGCCTCCTCCTGGGCCATCTCCTGCGCCTCCTTCCTGCTACTCCTTCAAGTGAAATTAAGTGTTGCGCTAAGTGAAGATGACAAAAGGGTTCTTCAGCTGTATTATTCTTTCATTTAATCTTCCTTCCTCAGCTGTATACACACTCGCACAGAGAGAGAGCAGATGAGAGCCGCGGGTGCGCTTTATAAAACAAATATGTAAGTTGCCACGAGCTTCAGGCGTCTCGATTGTCATACTTCCCCCCCCCAAAACACCCTCAAAGGCAACAGGATTACACGACACAAAGCAATAGCAACACGGAAACATATACGTATGAGATTTCAGCCTTTGTCCTGCTGATTAATCAACTATTTTGCCCGACAACTGCGCTAAAAGCCACCACAGAAAGGAAATGGAACTTTAATTGTGTTTTTCTTAAAGGTATACCCGGGGATAGGCGGGCTAAAAGGGGGTTTGTTCAAACCTGAAGACTTTTGGGGGCCTAATCTCTGAATTTATGTGGGGAAAATACAGAAATTAGTGAATTTTTGACCCGCTTGGGTGTGAGCGGAGATCTGTAAGCCCTTTTCATAAGATAGATCCAAAATAACAGGTTTACAGGCACTCGAATCGCCACACGATGCAGGCTTTCTCTGGGTCTAGCTTATCCCTGGAATACGCTTAATAGAACACAAAATTGCAACTCCTTAAGATACATTTTTAGATCATATATGGGGCTTGGATTTAAGGAATAAAACCACGCCTCAACTCGCAAAAGTCTAGACTTTTCTTGTGAGGCCTGCCCAGGGATCAATGCCTACAAAGGACTGTCTGGTTAGCCACTCAATTCTCCTCTTTTACTAGCTTTCGCTCCACGAAACACCCTCCTTCCCTAGCCATCATATATTTTCCTAAACCTAAATTAAAGTCCAAGTTTAAACGGACTTTCTGGCGCTACTTTTGCTGGCATTTTCTAAGCTTTGACAACTTTTAAAAACAGAACTAAACCTCGAACACGACCTAGCCCATTCCCACTGACCCATTTTCCGCTCTTTATTCATTCATTTTCCATCTGTAATATCAAGCATACGCAATGTGGTCCCAGGTCCCTGGTCCTTGGTCCCTGGTCGCTGGTCTGCGGATGGGAAAGGTAAACCAAAGCCTAAGCTCATTAGCTAGGCACGGGGTAGGGATTGCCATTAAAAATTGAAATGAATTACTAAAACGCGAAGAGAAGCAGAGCTAAAGCCTCGGCCCAGGGCAATCCCATTCCGACTATCCTTTTGGGGCACGAAAGACAGGAATATCAAATAAAATTAAAGCAAAATTCGTTGCAATGGCAACCGTTGAGCGGACAAAAATGAAATGAAGCTACGAAAATATACTGGTACAGTGCGTGGCAGAAGTGTGTGGCCTTGTGGCATCCCGAAACGCACTGTATTTCCATAAAGATAAAGGTACTTCCTATACACGATTCTCTGTCTGTAAAACACGAGTACCAGACTAAGTCCTCTGTCCCCCCCAAGCCCCCCCCCCCCCCCCCCCCCCCCCCCCCGCCCTTTGCCCTGTTGTTGCTGAAAATTTAATTTCGTTTTTCGCGAGACTTTCTTGCTCCTAAAAAAGGAAAATCCCCCAAAGAAGGGAGCCCCAAAAAAGAATGTGGGGGGGTTGGAAAACATGGCCAAAAGTCACATAAATTTATTTATATCTTTAATGACTTGAGCCCGGGAAAATCGCTGCGAATTGGTTGCGCTCAGAGGATTTTCTTTTGTCGTCCAAGAACAAGGGGGGAAAACCGAAGGAAAAGGTAGCTTTCTCTGTGGAAACTATATATGGATTCTGTTACAATTTTCTTTGCCCAAAATCTGTTCGAAAATCATAATACACTCCACGCCAAACCTGGCCAAGAGTATACCAAAATATTTGCCGTGTGCTACGTGCACTCTTAAAAAGGGGGGACAAAACTCTGAAAGGAGGAGCAGAAGGAGCAGAAGGAGAGCAGGAAGAGACAGAAGAGGAAAGCTATAAAATATATTGGCTGTATCTGTGTGTGCAATGCTCCCCACTCTTCCCCACTCTCTGCCCCACTCTCTGCCCCTCTCTCTGTGTCGTGGAAAACACGCTTCCGTTTTAATTTAAAATACCCATAAATTTTCCAACATTTCATTTGGGAGCCATTCCCGTTTTCATGTTGTAACATTTCGTAATTGTCTTGTGCGTGTGCCAGAAAGAGATGACAACACTGCCGCTCCCCCCCTCCCCCTCTATCTCGCCCTCTCTCTGTCTAACTCCTGAGTGTTTTATAATTTGGTTTAAATTTTAAAGCTTGTGTAGAATGTGACGTGTAAATGGTTTTAATTGAGCCCGAAAACGAGTCTGAAACGAGAAATGGAATTAGGCAAATCCACAGACAGGACCGGAGGGGTGAATGGTGGTAATGGGGGAGGGAAACACTTTTCCTTTCGTTTGGAAAAGTGAAACAGGTGTCAAAAGCAACAGGATAGGCACATTTTACTCTTTGGATTTGGGGGAAGTGTTTAGAGAAATCGATTTTGAAGTTTTAATTGACTGAAAATCTTGTGCGAACGAAAGGGAATTCAGGGGAATTCCCCGAGGAGGAACAGTTTACCCAAAGACTATACAAGACTATATATAGTCTTTTCTTGTAGTTTGTTCCACTATTGTCTGTCTGTGATATCAGAGGCATTGCCCAGCATAGGCCTCATTGAAGGTCGAAAGAGCACACATAGATTTTTCCACAATCAATAGAAACTTCTTTGGAAGGTACAAGACTTCCAGATCTTCCTCTTTGTTTACCATATTTTATATACATTTGTATCCATTTATATCGTCTGATACCCAGTCTTGTCTGAATCGTTTGAATCAGTCTTATCTGATCCGACATGCTTTGCTTCTCCTGCGGTGTGGCCGTAAAATTGCTTTGTTTTGGTAAAAACTAACTAGAAATCTTCCAAAACTTTGTTTCCCTCAAGAAAAAACTTAGATCAAAGGAAATGTTTCTGTTTTATTTAGCGTTGATGATCGTTAGAAGTAGGAGGATCCTTCCAGTCCTTCATCCCCGCCCTCCGAGAGTATTACATGGGCCTTTACCACAATACAATCGGGTGCCAGGGCGATATTCCATCTGCCACCAGCCCAAGAAGTCCCACTACCACGTGATCCATCCCCACAGCACCCTCTGAGGGGATGGCAGCAGTAGGACGTCACACCTCTCAGGAGAGCTCAGACCTGGAGGGCAACCGTCGAGTCCATAGTTCAGGCTATGCGTCGACGATGGTGGGACTGGAAGGAACAAGCTTTTTATATAGGATTTGGTATAATATGCTGCTAATTAGGGTGTCCGTGAAATCGGTGATAGAATCAGCAGGTGGCGAAACAGAGAGGTTTGTGTTCTATGAAGTCTAGTGGAAGTTCGGCCAGGGCAGAGCGGGAGAGCAATGAAAAGCTCTCTCTCCCACGCTTTACTGCCGTCTAGGCTAAGCTTCGAGATCGAATTCCGAAAAGCCACAAGAGAGCGCTCGAAAGCCACTGCTCTCTCTTCTTCGTCAAGCGGCAGCCGACGACTGAGCTTTGATTGTATGTGTGCACACGTATGCAGGCTTCTCGAATCTGTGCGAAAGAGACAGCGCGGACTTCGAGGCTTCCAAAAGCTTCGCTGCCTTTGGCGTAGAATCTGTTGGAAAACAGCTTGGGACGATGGAATCGATCAGCTTTGAAAGAATGTGTACCCAAAAGCACAACATTTTGTGTAACATTTAATTCCCCGTCACAACAGCCCCCCTCCTTGATGCCTTCCTTCCTTCTCTGCTTTATTTTCTTCCTTCCAGCCACTTTCCTGTTAATCTGCTCATTAAAAAACCTGCTTTACTGCCTCCTGCCTGATGGCTGCCCCTTATCCGTTCACTAATCCAATCAGCCACAGGCCCTACCCCACACCCACCCACACCCCCACCCCCAGCCCTTCATTAAACGCAGCTCGAGAGCCTGCCCCCCCGGCCCACACCTCAAGTTAATAAACAGCCGGGAGCCTAGAGATGAAGAAAAACCCAAGTAAAAATTGTCGCCTCGGCCATAAAAACATAACTCATACGCAGCGTAGGTTCTCCCGCCCCTCCCCAGCCACTCCCACGATGCCACTCAACTCTGCTTAAGCCGCCACATTCCATTCCATTCCATGTTTATTCATTCATGGGGCATGGGGCACGGGGCACGGGGCACGGGGCATGCTGCATGTTTCTTTATGGAACCGCGAATGTGTCGAGCGTTTGTAAACTCATTAAAATGTGCTCATTGTGTGCTCTGTACAGTGCAGTTCGTGAAGTTATTGCCGCTACGGGAAGCCGTTAACTTTTGAGCCTCGACTGGTTTTTAATTAAGCCGCCCTCGGGCGCCACGCCTCCGGGTCCTTTGATTTATTTTCGCAGCTCCGGTTGATTGCCTTTTTAAAGTTCTTCGTTGGGGGGTGGCATTCGGGGGTGGCATTTGGGGCTAAACTATTGCCAAATGTGGCAGACATTTAAATAAACGTTAAGGGTGCACGTGGAAGGGGATGGGGGGGTGGCACTTCAGCATTTGCCTTTGGGTAACTTTAGTCAAGGACGCCCGCAAAGGGATACCTTCTGGCCCTTCTGGCGATGAGCAACATGCGTGTCCTGGCGCATATTTATGTAGATCTTCCGTTTGGCACTCCCTCACGCGGCCATCTCTGGGCTCCAGGCTCCACTTGCGAGTGCTTTGTCCCTACCGCCAGATGATGTGTGCACATAGATACAGAAACAGTTACACTTGCTACAAATCATGCATGTGTGTGGGAGTCTTACTTTCTTGCCATCTCTCTCTTGAGCGCTTCCGCCTCCTCTCAAACTCCTTTCGACGCGTCCGTCCGTCTGTCCGTCCGTCTGTCGTGCAGTTACGTAAATTATTGTCTGTCTTCCCATGGCTCTTCCTTCTTCTGCTCTTCTGCTCTCCTTCATGTCACTTTTCGCTCGTACTTCACTCTTGGCGCTCCTTTTTTTTCTACCCACACCCCCACACACCCCCTCACACACACACACACACACCCACACACATGTAGCCCTGTACATGTTTTGTATTTTATTGCATATTCCCCATTTGGCTTGTACTTTCTGGCTCACTCTCCCCTTTGGACCCCCCTTCGCCACTTAAAGCCCCAAAACGAGAAAAACTTTTCTCTTTTTTCATTAAAGAGGAACCCCATTTTCGCCCCCTATTAAAGAGGTTTTTCCTGAAAAAAATAGTATTTTAGGCTCTGGAGTTTTTTCGCTTTCGTCGTAGTAATAATGTGGAGTGGACTCTGGAGTGGAGTGGAGTGTAGGGGAGGAGGGGTGGGGCACCACTTATAAGTAAGATGAATTGTCTGCGAGGGTTACAGAAAGTCTGGGGCTGCCGGAATTAGAATTTAAATTATGCCGCTGGGGGAGCAATGAAATGATGTGCAATATATCTGCTCCTTCTTTGTTTGCTTTTCGTTGGAGCCACATTCTGTGGATGGAGCACACAAGTTTATGTTTATTCCGTTAGGTCAAGAATTTCTAAGCAGTTCATAAAAGAAAAGTATATTTATATTCCCCAAGAAATATCTACACATATCCCCCACTGCATGAGCCCCATTCAAAGCGAACCCCCACACGCTGAAAGGATGCATAGTGGAAGCCGGGAGGGGTGGGGTGGGGGGGATTAATTCATTTAAAAGTCGTTAGAAGAGAGCCATAAAAAAATAGATGGAAACATTTTGCGCGTCGGCAGCGGAAACGGAAAGTCGGAAAATGCCAGCGGCAGCTGGTGGAAAATGCTGAAATCCTTTTCTGCACTTAAGTGATAAACAAATACACTGGCATTCGGCAAACACACGGCAAACGAGACTGGTTGACTTCTAAGAACGGGAGGGGGGAGACGAACTCTTTGGTGCCCTTAGAGAGGCTTGATTTTTGATGATTTCTATATGGTCTTGGGATTTGGAAGGAGTTCTTTCAGACTTTTCCACAAAAAATTTCTGAAAACATCAAAAAAATACTATTCTACGTAATCCAGGCTGATCAGGCTACTATTTCTATGCCCCATAGAGTCCAAAAGTCCTTAGAGTCCTTGGCAAACCCCATCTAAAAATCGCAATACCCTTTTTCCAGGGCACAGCCAGACGCAAATGCATAAGCACAGAGCAGACACCAACCGGCAAAGCCAGCAGATCGAGTGTGAAAAGTGGCAAGCTCCGAGTCGCCCCCGCAACGCCGACAGAGTGCCCCCCCTCCCCCTCCCCACCCGCTTTCCCACCCACCAGCAGCAGTCGCCCAATTGAGACTGCGATTCCGAGTGCATCATCAGCATAATCAACGCGCGGCTCTCGTTGGCTTTTTGCGTCGTAAATTTGCTGAGTGCTCCTGCTCGACAGCCACGGCACGGGCCAGGCAGTCGCTCATAAGGTGCGTGGCAAAAGTATAGGAAAAAAGAAGGAAGAGAAGGAAAAAAAAGAGTTTTGGGCCCGTCCGGGATTTGAACCCGGGACCTCTCGCACCCGAAGCGAGCATCATTCTTCTAGACCAACGGGCCGCTTGAGAGCTTCCAGGCCCTGAAATATATAGATGGGGCTCCTGTAGGGATCAGGATGTTTTGCAGGTTTCCAGACACTAATTAACACCAATTTTGGGGCTAATTGGGGCTAAACCCTTAGGGTAAAATGTCGAAAATTCGAGGATCAAAATTTGAGGTTAGGAAAATCCCGCCTGAGGCTTGAATTTGCAGGTAAAATATTGTGGCTGTCGTATGCTTTTGATACGCACCTTACGAATTTATCTTAGAGCACACTCTCTTTCTGTCCATCTGTCTGTCCCTCTCGCTCGCAGCTCATCAGCGGCGACGGCGACGACTGACTTTTGCCGACGCTGACGTCGACGTCGACAGCACTGCCCAGCCCAGCCCAGCCTCGCCCTCTCCCTCTCCCGCTCTGGATGCCAACTTCCGTTATGTCTTTATTTGTCTGTCTGTCTGACATTTGCTCTTTACGCTCTCGTAGTCTCTCTCACACCGCCCTCTCTCTGTCTCTCTCTCTCTCGCTGGCTTCTGTCTCATCTTTTTGCTTAATGTATGTTTACCTTTCGTTAATGAAGTTGTTGCCCACCGCCGACGGCAGGCAGCCAGCCACCACCTCGAGTGAACAGTTATTTTTGCAAAAATATTTCCAAATAATATGTGGGAGGGGGGGGGGGGGGAAGGGAGAGGAATGGCGAATCAAAAGAAGAGGAAAGATTTTACAGAAAAGGAGTGCAGGCCGTGGGGAGAGTGTAAAAAATAAAAAATGAAAGCAATTAGTTTGTTCATCACTCAACAGATGGCGCAGCAAAATGTTCGCTCTCACTCTCCTTCGCGCTGTCCGTCGGTCCGTCTATCTGTCTGTCTCTTACTATCATTCTCGCAAGCAGCAGCAGAGACTTCTGCCATCTCTTTCATTATGAATGAAAGCGTGGAGCAGAAATAATAATTATGCATGCAAATAAAAGAGAGAGAGAAGAGGTGGGGGGGAGAGGAGAGCCAGGGAGAGTTAAAGGAAAAGTGCAAGCCAGAAAGTTCAAGAGCTTGGAAGATTTTTAAAATATTATTTTAATGTACTAAAAATACAATAACCAGTGATATAATTTTTTTTAGAATTTCTTTTGTTATTTATTTATTTGTTTTTTTACAAGGCACTCCCCAAGTCGACTCCCTTTCGACTCCTTTAAAATAATTTCTCATTTTTATGCCTCCCCCATTTACCGCTTACCTTGAGGAAAAACAATCCGCCAGCTGGCAGGGTGATGCGATGGGAGCCCGGCAGTATCTTCAGCGGCACCCCGTCCTTGTACCACTGTATGGTGGGCGTGGGGCTGCCCTCGGCTTTGCAATTAAGCGTCGCTGGCTCGTGTCGTGGCACTGTCGTATCTATGGGATGCTCCACTATTCGCGGCGGATGTGAACCTGCCAAAGAGTGGAGAGAGAGAGAGACAGAGCGTTGAAAGAAATGTGAAATATAAAAATTGCAAAAGGATTCGACGAGGTGGGGGAGCTGCCTGATGCGGGGCTTTTCCGTTTTCCGCTGCGTCAGTCGTCGACATCATCATCGTCAGCGGTTTGTGTGGAAATGCACAAGAAAATGGGGTAAAACGAGAAACGCTCGTTGGCCAAATGAAAACAATGTTAATGCGCACTGCCGTTGACGTTGCAAATGAAGTTGCAGCTTGCATTGCGGGGGGCAGAAGGGGGGGCTCCCGGGGGAGGGGGCTGCTCAAAGGATTCAGTTTGGAATTAATTTGTTTAGATTTGCATATGCGGCAAAGGACTCCACACTCTGGTAGCTTAGCATTTAAGTATTTTCCTTTTTCTCTCTCTGTTATTTTGCCCCTACTTTTTGTTTTGTTTTCTTTTGCATAATGCAAACGTTGGGAAATTAGTTGGGTGGAAAAGGGGGCGGGGCGGGGCGGTGGCTGTACACCTGACAGGACCGGGTTCATGGGCTAGATAAGCCCGGAGATTAGCATACTCTTCTTTTGTTTAAAACATTATTAAGAAAATGTGGCCTTAAGTTGTGGTTGCTCTTTGCGGAGGGGTGGAGGGGCGGAGGGGCGGGATGCCTCCTTCAGCCCTGCTTATTGCTTCTATTCGAATGCACAGCATTGCATTTTCTTTGTCTGTCAATTCTGTTAGTTCTTTGGCAGTGATCGCTGCTCAGTGAAGCAGTTTCTGCACAAAATATACATAGTTATCTGGCGCTGTCAGTGAAGCAGTGCAGCAAGGGAGGCGTGCACTGCTTGGATCTTAGGGAAAATCAAAGGCAAAATTCAAGAATCTATGTGGAAGTAGGCATTTCATTTGTGAATGGACTTCAGGCACAGGTTTGCAGCTGGATCCAAGCCAATGAGTAAGCCGTTTGGTTTTGGTGGGTTTTGGAAACATCTGACTCAGTTTTGGAGTTGAGCGCATGAGTAAGTCGTGATATCTTTGCCCATAGCAACAATCAGCACTTTCGGATGAGCGAAATGTGAAAAATTTGCCCATATAGCCTCTTTTGATTGAAATACACGCCATTGCGACGTGCTCACACGCACATATTCGTTATCTTATTAGATTCGTTCGTCTTTGCAACCAAAGAAATGGGGAAAAGTTGTATATTTTTGCTTGGGGAGACAGAGAACTGCTTAAACTCTCCATCTTTTCGTTTGCTTCCCTCTCCATTGCTCCCTTTGCTGATAACAGCTCTGTTTCCCCCTTGAGGAGATGTTCCATGGATGCTTTCAATACCCCAATACCCTCCTTAAATTCCTCTGATATTTTCACTGCTTAAACGTAGTACAAATGAAAAACTATTGCCATCGCCATTTGCTACGAATTCAATTGTTTATTTATATATTTTCCCGCCTCTAGCATCGGGAAACCCATTTAACGAAAGTTTCTTTCAATGGTTGACACCCACTGCTGCCCCACCGCCCCCTGCGGGTGCCAAGTGCTCGCTGCACCGCAATCTTTATTTGCTAACCGCAAAACTCTGGAGCTCTCGAGTTGTCGACTTGTCGAGTGTTTGCCGCCAGCAAATCTGTCAATGGCAAAAGACATAAATTTCAATTTTCATGCCCATATCTAAACAATTTTCCGTAGCCCACACACACACGCACACACACACACACACAGAGGCACACTGAGAGCAAAAAGTAAGCGGAAGAAGATGCAAAAGTTTACACATATCGCAGCAGGAATCTATAAATCATATACACTGATCGAAAAAAAGGGATAAAAAATAATATTTATGCAAATATTCATTAACCTTCCGATCCCCCAAGGAACGATTACTAGGGATTCTTTTAGTATCTAAATGTCGCTTCACGTGTGCCTCTTTTCCTTCTATGTATCTGCGTATCTGAGTGTATTTTGGTTGTATCTTTTGCTGGGCATTTCGCGTGAAAATTGATATGTCAGAAAATGTTGGAATATTGAAACGTTATTTAATAAAACGCCACCGCCGAGCACATTTGTTGCTCTGCCAGTTTGTTGTTGATTGCAACACGACAACACGACAGCGGCAGCAACAACAACAACAATGGCAACGGCAACAGCAGCGACAACAACATCAAATGGCAAACAGCTCGAGGCAAAAGTTGCATGTCATCCCGCAATAACAACAAAAACAACAACAATCAACGATGTTGCAAGCTGGAAATCGAATTCCGAAATTTCGGAGAAAGGCATTCGAGAGAAAGGAGGAGGGGTGGGGGTGGCAGGGACCAGCAGACGTGTTGCATGTCCTGCTGCTTCCACCCTCACTTGAGGGGTGGCCAGTGGACAGAGGACAGAGGAGGGGTCAACCAGCAAGACGGCATGTCAATGTTATTTCAACAACGAAAATGAAAATAAAAAACATCGAAGTGAATGTTGGAGTGGGCTGGACGGGGGGGCGGGGGAGTTATGGCAGTCGAAAAATCAACATGCAACGCAAGGAGGGGAAAGAAAAAGGGAATTATGGAATGGGAGAGTCTTCTGTGGGAGAAGGTGCCCCGGGGTGACCAGAAGATACACTTTACAGGCGATATTTAAGGAGATTTTCATGACTGGAAGACCCCCAAACTGATGAATCTTTCAGCCCCAATCTAGGTACAAGAGTCACCTCTCTTTCATAGATTCCTTCTCGAAAAGAAACACCAGGAGATGCTCTCCAGAGGCTTCGCTTAAGACCATCAAAGCCCTCTCCAGTTGATCGCCTACCCTCCTCCTTTTCGTGTCCAACAAACCGCTCTACAAATTGCATTAACCCCTCGTCCCCGAAGAGTATGAAAACCGTTCAATGTGTCGTCTCGCCGCTGCACAATTCGAGGGTTAAATGTCGCATGTCGGGTTGTGGCACCCTTCCATGGACAGGGCGAAAGTTGCTCAACCGTGGACACAGTTCTTTTTTTTTTTCGTTTTTGGGTGGGTCCTTGTTTGTGCATATCTTTGCTGACCGGGCACAAGGACCTGCCTTCGGTATCGAGACCACGACAGGACCAAAAGTTGGCTGCTGCGGTTGTGGGCCCTGCGGTGATGTTCAACACCTAAAAAAAAGGGTTTGCCAGCGTTGAAGGCCTTTGTTTTGATTACGCTTCATTTTCCAGTTTGTTTGAGAACAGCCTCCCCTCCCCGCCCCCACGCCCCCAAAAAAAGAAGCGGAAAATGGCCAGGGAAAACCTTGGCGACTTGCAGCTGAATAATTCAATTAGTAGACCGAGAAAATTCGCAACGATTCCGTATGGCTGTGGCCCAGAGGCCTACTAATTTAGTTTTAATTGCATGCCAGGGAAAAAGCCACATACTCGTACCGAGTGCCATGTACTCGCTCGAATGGCAGAATGGAAAACACAAGGAACAAGAATGTAACGACATGGAAAATGCTAGAAATTTGCATAAAAGCAGCAAAGGCATTTGCCCAACGCTTATGCAAAATGCATCAAATAGTGGAAGGGGTGCCACAGAAGAAGGCGGGGATCCAACAACCAGGGATCTGGAGGACCAAGACGGAGACCAAGACCAAGACTTTGTCGAAATGCCTGAAGAAATTGCTGAGAAAACGTTTCGCCAAACTGGGTTTCACTTAACAAGCAAAATATTTGCTGCAATTTCCTTAAACATTTTCTTTTCCTTTTTGCCAGAAAGTGGAGAGGCGAGTGCGGCAGGCATGTGGACGTACTACGTATATAATAACACACATTTGCATGGTTACCTCTCAAGAATACCCTTACCATCCAGCCAGCCATCCAGCCATGCAGCCATGCAGCCATGGGGTGTACAGAAGGTTAATATGGATCAATAGGGACACCATTCAACGTTAACTCTCGCTGGTAAGCTACGCGTTACTAGTTACTCGTTAGTATTGATTACACGTTGTAGTGGAACTCGTTTGGCTGCTGGATGAACTCGTTACTCGTTTTACTCTTTGTGTTTATTACTCGTTAGCACCGTAAGGACTCTTTAATCGTAGTGTTCGTCATACTTGTTACTCATTGCACTTTTTCCACTTGGTAGTCATTGTACTCGTTAACTCGTTAATCATTATACTCATTATACTCGTCCGACTCGGTACTCATTTTACTCGTTATACTCATTGCTCATTGTACTCGTTATACTAGTTACTCATTGTACTCGTTATTCGCTATATTTATTGCTCTGACTACTCGTTGTAGTGGTACTGATTGTACACGTTACTGGTCAGGACCCGTTACTCATTGTACTCATTATACTCTTCACTCATAGTACTCGATCTACTCGTTGCTCGCTATACTCATTCTCGTTACTCGCTAGTACCGAACAATTACTCGTTCTAGTGGTACTTGTTCTACTCGTTGTAGTTCTCTGCAGTGCTCTCTCTGTTTGTCCATGTGTGGGCCTCTGGGAAAAGTTTCCTTCGATCGAGTACTTCAGACACCCTCAATAACCTCCTCGAATAGGGTATTCACACTTCTCGCTCTCGCTCAAAGGAAAACTTTCCTTCTCAATGCTATTGTTGTAGTTCTCGTTGTTGTTGTTGTTGTTATTGTGGGGCACTGCATAGTTTGTTGCCGTCGTAGCCGTCGCCCGGGGGGTCAAGTATAAAACAAAGACTCTGCCATGCACCCACTCCTCCCCCACTCTGTGCCCTCTGAAGTGTGGGCTCCTTCAACGCCTCTGGAAGTTGCTTATGTGTTGCATACTTCAAGGAGCCAGAGGCTTAGCTGCTTTCGCATCATCAATCAAAGGCAGCCCATAGGAGGAGGCTCTCTCTCTCTCTTTCCTATGCTCTAATGCGCTTTCTCTCTCCCTCCCTCTCTCTCTCTCTCTCTCTCTGCTTCCTGCTACACCCATTGTTGTTTTAATTATAGCCCCGCTCTAGGACCTGCTAATTGTTTTAGTAGCATACTTTTCGACATACAACTTTTGCCTGTTGTTCCTTCCGTCTAAGGAACTATGTCAGTCGGTCTCCTCCTGCTCCTCCTCCTTAAGTAGAGCGGCCAATGCAATAATTAAATTTTTGCTATAATTCACGGGAAAAGCAAGAAACAACAGCTGCTCGGGTAAATCTTTGCTGCTGCCGGGTGTAATGGATGGTCAGGAACCTGTCCCAAAATAGAATTTAATGCTGGAGGGACATGTGATATGATGAACCTCTACATCATCGTTATTCTTACATTTTTGTCAGTCATGGATCTCAATTTTTGTTCTGTTTTTGCGGAAGACAAATTATGTCCTAATTGGGAATTATTATGAAAAGCTCTTCTGTCATTAGGAGCCCTTTCCATCCCTCTGGAGGGGCTTGGCTTTTGCTCAAAAATGGACCAAATGTTGCCAAAAGGACATACATATATCTGCCTTAAGGAACTATCTTTGTGGAACAAATATATCTTTCAATGAGTTTCTCCACAAATAACAGCAATTTAAAAAAAATGAATATACAAAAAAAATAACAAAAATAATATTAAAATAAAAAAAATAGAAAAAAACAAAAAAAAAATTGAAACAGAAAACAAAAAAATACTTAAAAAGTTAATTTAAAAAAAAATGTATTTAAAAAAATAACAAAAATAATAATAAATAAAAAAGAAATTTATAAAAAAAAACAAAAAAAAAATTGCAACACATAAATTGAAAATACTTCAAAAATTCAAAGTAAAGTTGAAAACCAAAAATTAAAAAGAAGCCCTTCCCCTAATAGAAAATAGAAAAAAAAATTAAAAACACAAAATAAATTGAAACAGAAAAATTAAAAAATACTTTAAAAATTGTAATAAAAAAAATATATATTAATAAAATAGAAAAAATATATAAAAAAAAGAAAACATTAAAAAACTAAAAAAAAAAATGAAACACAAACATGAAACATGAAAAAAATTAAGTTGAAAAAAAATAAAAAATAAGTTTTTCCTTTAATGAAATAATATAAGATTTATTAAATTTACCAACAAATTTCGTACAATTTTTTTTTCCTTAAAATTAATTTTTGAGCCTAAGAAATAATCTCATCTCCCATTCCCCAAAGAGCTGTCACACCTTAGAGTTTGTTGCTTGCCTTCAAAGTGTTTGCTGTCTTTCAGCAAGTTTTCAAATTAAACAATCGAAATCCTTGAAACATGGTTCCCTCCTCCTAGACCTGCCAAAAAAAGAAAGCGAAACTCCAGACAAACCTCATTCAAATGAAACTTTTGTAAACGCTTCTTGTGTTTCGTGTGTTTTGGGTGTTTCGTGTTTTTCGTGTGCTGCCAATGGTTTCCGGGGATGTTGGTGTCGTCGCCTGCGGCGTGTCCGTGGCTCTTGTTTAGTTATGAATCATGGCGACGCACACCCAGCCATCGGCGCGGGAGAAACAACCCGTAACCGGCCATAAATTCCACCAATTGACGGGCACTCTTCTCATCCAGTGGTTAAGGACAAGGACAAGGACAAGGGTGGTCCCGGTCCCGGTCCCGGTCCCGGCAATGACTCACATTTTTTTGTTGGTATTAAATGTTAGATGTTAGAGGGTGTCCCCGAGTGACACTCTTTCTAATTGCTGGCAACACCCTCGGACCTTTGGCCCTCCAACCAACAGAATTTTGAAATGTTCAAGAGTCATGATTCTTTCGGGCTAAATGTTTTTGCCAGCCTGGTTCTCTCCGCTGCATATAGAGTGCAAATAATATAAATAATTCAGGACAGGCACAGGAGAGTGCACACTGCATTTGCATGGGGGACAAGCAGGGAGTAGAAAAGTTGTGTATCCTCTCCAGGGGAGGAGCAGGAGGAGCAGCAGGAGGAGCAGCGGCTGTAGGTAAATGCATTACAATGCTCTGTGGGTGTACTTCTGTTTGGCCCACATATATCCATATATCCACATGTGGGTTAGCCAAGTTTGTCTAGAGAATCATTGCCAGCTATTGCTCTAGTTTTTCGGTAGGCAACCTGCCTGCCTCCCCAGGTGCCAGGTGGCAGGTGGCAGGGTGTCCAATATACATATGGAACTGCAACTGCTACTGCACTGGCTTTGCCTCTGGCTCTGTTTTCTGGCTGTAGCCTTAACGGCAGCTTAGTCTCCAGCCAGCCATACCTGACACCCACCCACCCACACCCACACCCACCCCCACCCACACACCCACACACATATCACACTCGGGAATATAGGGGAAATGCAAAGTTTTCACATTGAATTTTCCGGCGCAGAGAGCATCCTGTGACAAATCCTTGGGCTGGCGGGCTTCTGGGGGGGGGATGAGAGTGTCAGTTATCCCAGTTACAATTCCAGTTAGATCTGCACAACTACAGCCCAAGTGCCTTTAAAGGAACACAGGAATTTTAATGAATTTTTGAGATCTGCTTTCGATATCTGGAAACGGAGGGTCGCGGCCCGTCTACCTCGACTCCGGCAAACCCTCTTTTGAAGCCCCTAGAACCCCCCCTTTGGAAGCATTTTCCACGTTTTTTTTCGTTGTCGAACTTATTTTTTTTCGTGTTGCAAAACTTTGTGGAGCGTGAAATGTAAGGGGGGTAAAGTTTTGCCAGGACCAGCCGCAAGGATATTTTTATTTGCACACGGTAACATTTGCAATTCGAGTTGTGGGATGGCTCATTAAGCAGGACCAGGACCAGGACCAGTATTTACAGGACTAACAGCTGTGGAAGGAGCAGAAGGAGTCAAGGATCCCCCTCCGTGTCAAGCTGCTGTGTCAAATGCTAATTAAAATCAAGCGGCATTCGCCTGTTTAAACACGAATCCTATCCGCAGGTAAACTAAAATCACAGGACACAGGACACAGGACAGGGACAGGGACAGGGACATCGCCATCATCATCATTATCCCTGTCATCGTCAACAGCAATCAAGATAAAAGATAAGTTAAATGCCAAAAGGGGGGGGGGGTGGTGGGTGGTGTCCATGAGTCCTGTCTCACTTGGCTGCTTGTTTGTTTTGTAATAAAGTCCTGCAGGGGGGGATCATCCGCTGCCGCAGCATCAAAGAAAACTTGGGGCTTTTTGGGGCTAGTGATTTGAACGCTTGATTGCTTTCCAGGACGAGGACCGAGGACCGAGGAGGAGTACGTGCCAAGCACTCTATACACCTCTCTCTTTTCCGCTTTTCCTGTTTTCCGCCCTTCACCCCCACATAACAGTGTGTTCATGTTAATTTCTATCTCCCTGATTGCTGGGGATGGTCCTTTCTCTCTCCCTCTCTGCCTCTCTCTCTCTCTGCCTCTCTGTGATGTCCCAACACGTTCGTCTCATAATTTCGGAGTGAAAATTTTCAATTAAACTTAATTGCATTAAAAGCGAAGGGTTCAATCTGTCGTTATAGTCCTTGTCCCGTGTCCCCTCTGGGCTGTTGTTCCCCCTCCTTCGATCCTTGGGCCTCTCGCTCCATTTCATTAGTTTTGTTGCTGCTCCTTTTTATGGTCTCTGAAAGTTTTTATGCTGCAATGCGTTTTATTTTCGGGTGGGGGCTACCCCATTGCATGGGGGGAGGGGGAGGGGGGGTGTCGTGGAATATTTTCCATTTTTCGGTGCCTGCCCCCCTCGCTCTTTGCGTGGGCGTGTGAAATATATGGGATAATTTAGTTTCTGCCTCGTTTTATGTCCACTCATAAGTCATTAAGGCTGTTTTTTTTTTGTTGTTGTTGCTGTTGTGGTGCTCCCCTGGAAAATAACATTTTGGGGGGCTGGCCGCTCAGTTTTTGATTAAAATTCATGGCCACATAATTTTCGAAATTTAATGGCAGAATTAAGCAATATTTATGAATGCAAATCGAAGCCTTGGGGGGTTTTTTCGCGGTTTAATCATATTGAAAAAGTTCATTCGGTTTTATTGTTTTTGATTTTGGCCCCCAGGGCGGGGCTGCGATTGAAAACGTGCCCCTTGTGAAAGGGGGTTATATTTTAATTGTTTTCTTTTATATCCGAAACCATTTAAGGGAAATATCAACTCGTTTTTACTTTTCGCAACTAAAAATTCTGGAAAAATCAACTAATTTTGGTATTATTTCAGTGTTTCTATGGTTTTAATACAAATTCTACATTTTCTGGTGAGTATTAAACCAAAATTTAACATTTCTACAACTCAAATTTTTTTTTAAAGAAATTATACAAACATGAGTAACGAAGAACTCAAAAATGTGATAATGAGCAGCCATTTCTTGCCATTTCTTTAAAATATCCAAATTCTTTAAGTCATTGAGGGTGGAATGATGAAGCCCACTACTGATATAGACCCTTTTTACTCTTATATTAAAGACATACCAAAATCTAGCTAAAATTTTAGAATTTCCCCCTTTTTTCAGCACAATTTCCCCCTCTTTCTGTGCCACTCAAATAATTTAACACCCTGATGAATAAATATTACCTTTTGAAATCAAAAAAATGATGTCTGCCTGTAGAACAATGCCCTCGTCTAGGCAGCCACTGGAGAAGTGTCTCCATGTCTGCGTGTGGCCGTCGCCACCCATTTGCCACTTGCCGCATGCCGCTTGCCACCACTATTGGAATCCGTTTCAACACCTACACAAAAGCAACTTCCACTCAATCTAAACGTTGGGCAAACACTTTTTTCGCTTTTTTTTTGTTTTTGTGTAAATTGCAACGCATAAATCTTTGTGACAAACAGACAGCGGCACGGAGAGAGCGGAGGAGTGGAGCAGGGGAGGAGTGTTTCTGTGGCAGATGAAGAGAATGAAGGACAAACACTCAAAAACACAATAGAAGTGACGCGACAGCCATTTTTCAAAAAAACAAAACATGCATCACAAAAACAATCCGCATAAAAAAGGGGAAAGAGAGAGGCGGATGGAAACGAGGAGCGAGAAGAGCTGCAAAAGAACCGAAGTGTTGGATATCCTTTAAGGAGTTATATACGTTCCATAGGAAGGGCCATATATTGCCTGATTTTTCCTCTGGCACTCGTATCTGGCATCTCTCATGACTCAGGAATAGGTGTGCTACCAACCTCTGGGCCCAATCGGTATAGCCCTTCGCCAAGGGTATCCACAAAAAAACACTTGATATAAGGGAAAGCACAGGCGTTGTAAGAGTCGTTAGAGTGGGGGCTGGGGAGGAGACCCTGAGAGCAGCGAGAGAACGAACGCATGATTGTCTTAATGGCTTCGACATGTTTGCAAAACGACTGTCAAAAGCAGGCAATGGCAACGCATGCCAATGGCTGTGGCAGTGGCAGTGGCAATGGGCATAGACATCGACAGCGACATCCACATGGTCATGGGTCCTGGGTCCTGGGTCCTGGGGCCCGCAGCTGAAGATGGAACCGAGGCGCTCGCTCTGGTGAGGCGTCGCTTGAAATCACAGAATCTGGCATTCACCCACTCTCCGTCCTCTCCCTCTCTCTCTCTTTCTCTTCGATTTTGGTCGTGTCTCTCCTTCTGTTCGATTCTGGTTGTGTCTTTTCGATTTGTCGCTTCGTCTTTGCGCCTTTTGCGGGGACATGTCTGCGCCTGGGAAGGCGGTTCTGGAGATGGGAGAAGGGTGTATCGATTTTGGATGGTGGATTGGTTTTTCCTGTTTGTCAAGCGATGAGTGATACTTGAAGCAACAAAATTGATGGCTTTTTATCGGGCAGCAGAATGAAATCGATTAACGATCACAATCGATAACCACAAGAACGTATTTTTCATAATTTTGACTAGGTTTTTGGGTAAAATATCAATGGTTCCTCTGCAAACGATTCATTAATCCAACAAAATTGGGTTTTTTGTGCTGCAGATGCCATCTCTAACGGGGGACAAACTCTCGACTCGTCATGCGAGTGAGTCGCCTGCTGGTTTGGAGTTTCTTTCACTCTTTTTTTTCGGGTGGAGGAGGGTCTGCTCTTGCATCACAAATCTATGTTCTGACAGCAAAGTCACTCAGTCATGCAGCCGCACACTTGATGTACCATACACCAGCCCCACCCCCACCCCTCCCACACACTGGTAAAAAACGTGCCCCAACGAAGACCCAATCACACACTTAGACATGTCCCTGGGCTGGCGGGCCTATCTGCACGTTGGAAATTGAATTTTTCACCTGAATGCGTTTCAGAGGATGAGAGCAGGTGGTCGGGCAGGAGGGAGGGAGGGTGTAGGCCTGTCTGCATGTGTAATTATCGTTATCGATATCGCTCATACGCCCTGTTGCCCGAAACGGCTGCTGACAAGCTCGAAACTTGCGTTAAACTGTTGTGAAAATGGTGGGTGGGGGGTGGGGGGGCCGCATTTAACCCTCGTTAAGCAAAATCGAAATTAACGCTTTACGTCCTCCGTCCTCTGTCCGCCGTCCATGTGAAAAAGGACACTTTTAATGCTTCCCCCAGAGCTGCCGCTCGCCAGCGCCCGCTCGCTGGCTGCCTATGAAGTTATTAAAAGTAAATTAGGGTTGCAAACCAGCAGAAACCGAAACCGAAACCAGTTTTCGTCCTTCTGGTATTCCGGCATGGCCAGGGGTTGTGGGGTTGGGGGGGGGTGTGTGGGTGGACACCCCGGCCTCCTGTTTTTGTTTAGGGTTGCGTGCCTTTGACGCATTTTAGTTGTTTCTGTCGTGTCTGGGGGTGTCCTGGTTGTGTTTTCTGCTTAACTTAATTGTCAACATGGGAATTTATCCTAAAACTAGAAAATAGTTTCTACGGGTCTCTGGGATTTATGACGTAAAACTTTCAATTATTTTCAGATTTGTTTAATTAGCAGGATTTTTTTGAGGACAATGCTTTTCCCTAAATAAAAAAATTCTATATTTTTTTTTTTATTTAATTTTTAAAGATAAGATTTTTTTATATAATATAATTTATAATTTTTAAATATCATAATTCTTTCGATGGCTGTGTTGGAATTGCTTACAGGCCCTGGGGTTAAGGGTTAAACTACCCACAAATTGATTTTTAAGTGGTGGGGTGGCTGCTCCCGGGGGAGGAGGGAGGGGTGTGTGTCAATCAATGTATGATTATGAATGCATTTGGGTTACGAATACGAATAAGTGCCCTGAATAATTCAATAGAAAAGTTTGAATGCTAGTGAATATTTCAAAAGGGTTTCAGTGGCAGGAAGAGAGTCCTTCGGTGTTCCATGAATGTGTCTGGCTTGCTTTAAGCGAAGCATCTTTAAATGTCATTAAATCCCCTCCGGGATAAAGGATATGCCTCTAATTTCTATAGCAATCCACCGAATATCCATTCAAATCAGACGCAAAAAGAAGGCCCAGGAGGCCAGGAGGAGAGAGGGAGAGAGAGAGAGAGGGAGACTGAGGCACACCTTTGAAGTGCAACGGAGAGAGGCCCGCGAGCCAAAGTTGAAAAGTGCGCTTGTTAACATTCCCTAATTGCTGTTGTTGCCACTGCCACTGCCACTGCCGCAGGGGGGCAAAGCAGCAGGAGATGCAACATGATAGACGGCACAGGGAAGACCCAAAGGGATAGGATGTCCCCGACGACGACGACGACGACAATGACGAGTGCAATTATACAAAAACTACTTAGGCGCGCATCCTGCCTGCCTGCCAGCCAAAGATGTAGACAGCAGCGACAGCGACAGCAGGAATAAGACGCTGCCGGTGCTGGCTGTTGCCGGTGCAACAAAATTGAAAGAAAATTCACTTTCGCGTTTGTAAATTTGTCAACATCCTTGAAAAATGAAGAGAGAAGAAGGAGTACAAGGAGCAGCAAATAGCTCGGGGCCTGCCGGTGACAAGTGCAGGATGCACGGCCACAATGCAATTTCAGTTAAGTCTCTTATAATAGGAAACTCAAGCACTTTGGCTCACAAACAGCCAGCGATGGAAACGGTAACAGCAGCGGAGTGGTAATGCGAATGGGAACTAGATGGAAACTGGACGGGGACACTGGGAGAAATTTAGGGAGATTTGTGGCAGACACCTTCGATAGTCCTTGGGAGAAGTTAAATACATTTTAACATCCATCGAACTTCTATTATTCGAACGGAGGGCAACAGTGTTTAAGTCTGTAAGTCGAAGGCTCCATTAGTTGAACCTTTGCTTTGGATAATAGGGGTTCGACTTATGAAAGTTAAACTGTATTTAGTACCTTACTTTGTTCAGAATTAATGCCACTAAAAAACTTAAGTCTACAATGGAAGCATAAAATACCACAAAAATTTAAAAATATGTAAAAAGGAGTAAAAAAAGTAAGAAAATGTAAAATGGGTAAAAATATGAAGGAAAAAAAATGTAACAAAAATTTAGAAAAGCGCAAAATAGCACAAGAATTAATAATGGTAGAAAACTTTATTTATTTCTGTATTTTTTGTATTATTTTCAAAGGCTTTAAGAGCTCTTAATACTTCAAACTTGGGTCGCTATATATTCAGGTATATCCATTCTATTGCAACGTATCAAATATCCTGTGAAAGGTCGTCTTTTAAATTCCTTAAACTTTTGCTTAGAACCGCCCTGCCTTTGATGTGTAAAAATTATGATAGTGCGTAAAGTCAAAAACAGCGGTTTTTGAATTTAAAAAAATATTTTGGTGACATATTGCAAAATCCAAGTATGAGGCGGCAGAGATCTACTCAACCATAGCCACAACCTTGTGTTTGCCTCGTGGAAAGTCCATCGAAAATTCGCTTAAATTCATGCAAATTTTCTTTCAGACTTTTCTCATTGTAAGCCTCATAAAAAACAGAATTCCATAGAAGTATTAACAATCAAAAAACATCCAAGATAAATTCCATAAATTGGGGTTCAAATTGAAGTAAATTCCGGCTATCTGGTGCTCCTATTAAATGTCTTTTTGTCAAGTGCCGAGACCCTCAAGGAACTCTTGAATTTTTCCACGGAAAATTGCCAAAATTTTATCATTCAGAAAGGGGGCTCCGGTCTGGTGTGCGAGTATTTCCCTCAGTGCATGCCAGTCATCGGGCGAAGAGCTGCCTGGAGAGATGCCTAACTACATTTGTCATTAAGTCAATAAGCGCATTGTGCTTAAATGCACATAAAATAAAGCCTACAATGGAGACCAGAGAGGCAAAGTCGTAAAACAGGAGCAGGACCAGGAGCGAGGAGCAGGAACCGATGAAAAGGACCTGTAAGAGGAAGGATCCATCTCATGTGCTGGCGACAAAGCCGATTTATGCCCAATTGGATTTGCTGCTAAGAGCCACAATTCATGTTTTTATGACCGGATGCCTATTACGGCCCCGACCCACCCCCCAAAAAAAGGGAGCCCAAGGAGCCCCAGAGTTTCTTTCTTTCTTTTTCTTTTTTAATAAATATAAAATGTCCAGCCCAAACGAACAAAAGGTAAGTCAACAAAAGTCGGGGGTCCGAGAGATGGTTAGGGATAACGATACGGATACGGCTATACAGATACGGTATACGGTATACGGGATAGGGAATGGGAATGTGAATGGGAATGGCAAGGAATGCTTAGCTTAGGCCATTGATAAGCAGCTTGGACTTGGGTCAGCAGGCATGTCCTTTTCTTTTCTTTTCTATTCATTCCATTTCTTTTCTTTTCGTATCAACAATATCCCTGTCGTCGTTGTCGTCCTGCCTTTCATTCGATTTGCTTGTTAAAAAGCTCAAATTTTATGGCCTTTTTTGGCAACAAGTAAGTTTATCGATTTTGCCGACGAAAGGACAATAAAGTGGGGGCCAGGACCCAGGGAAGGTCACAATCTGCTGGTCTGGCGCTTTCTGGGTGCGTTCATCAGCAGGCCAGTCCCTGACATTGATAAATTATGCAGACTTCCACGATATCCCTTACCCTTCCAGGAAGAAGGCGCAACAAATGGTTAAGCATAGCCCGCATAGCCTTTAGGCGCGCTGATTTCTCGGCCAAAAGGCAATGAGTCGACAAAAATTATAAGTCATAAAAAGGCCGTCTAGCAGATGGCAGCTAAAATTTTGAGTGCCCCTAAGATGAAGACGCTTAAGGAAGGATTGTGACGAAGGATTGGCCAGATGAGAGTTTTGAGAGTCAATTTTTTATGGAGATCGCTGGGGAGGGGGTTTTGGATTTGATATTAAAGTGGAAGGTTGGGTACTATTAAAATTAAGTTCTCGACTTGAGAAGAGTGTTACGGAACGGAACTTTGGAACGGAGTTTAAAGAGTTTCGAGAAATGGGAGTGCTGAAATTTTATATGCAATTTCGACTGTTTTCAGTGCTAATTCTATGCTTCTGAGTTATATTTATAGTTTTATCTTCTAAAGTGTACTTATTTCCCTTAAGTAACAGAATATAAGCTTAAGCACTATTTCATAGTGTTGAACAGTGTGTCGTAGTGTTGCGAAAGGCTCATTTTTTGCACTTGAAGTGTTGGAAGCCATTGAATAGTTTTGGAAAATGTAAACTAGTGTCGGTAAATGTTCATGGAGTGCATTAGAAGTGTTGAAAGCGATTAAGTAGCGTTGCATAGTGCTGAATAGTTGGAAATAATGATGAATAGTCTGAATTAGTGCTGTAAAATGTTCATTGTTGGCATTACAAGTGTTGAAAACCATTAAATAGGGTTGAATAGTTTTCAAATTTCCATAGTTTGCACTAGAAGTGTTGAAAAATATTGAATAGTGTTGAATAGTGTGAAATGTTGTTGTGAAATGTTCATTGCTTGCATTGATTCTTCATTTATTCACAAAATCAGTAAAATTTGAATAAATTCCGATAAAACATTGCATAAATATGTCAAAATACCCACAAAGTAATAGAAAAACTGAAGTTTTTCCATAAAAACCTTATATCGCATCACCCTCCTTCTTTTTCTTTATTCTATAATATTTCCTTAAACCCCTTTAGCTCCTTCTTTAATTTCAGTTTTGTCAGCTGCAGCTGTGGTCCTTTCTTGTCCCTACTTCCGTCTCTCCCTCTCTCTCCCTCCCTCCTACCGCACTTCCATTTGCTGCACTCAAAATTATAACCTACATTTAACATTTTTAGACCCTATACAAAAGCCGCTTACGCTAACGCCCTGCAATTTTCCTTCATGAATTGACAACTTTGACATAATTGACTGAAGGACCCCACCCGACCCTACCCGACCCCACCCGAGCCCACAGCAGCAACAAAATGGAGTAGAGAATGGCAGAAAAAACAAAAAATAAAAATCGCAACAACTCGTAAACACCGCAAGTCCTTAAGCAGCTGTGGAGGGGCCAAAAAAAATTGTAGAAATATAAAAAAATTAAAAACCCCACGATGCGATGACGATAATGAAGTAGCCAACGCTCCGAAAGAGTGGGAGAGACACAGGAAGAGAGAGAGAGAGAGAGGAAGGGAAAGCAAACCCGATGGAGTTTGTCCAGCGCCAGCCACCGCTGACTATTTTTATAACAATTTGATTATATTATGTTTTTAAGCAGTTTTCTTCTGCTTTTGGGTCGTCATCTTCATTAGCACATTAAAATGTCAATGACACTTGGTCTCTAGGTCCGCAACGACCCTTTCCGGTCTCTGGCCCGAGCCCAAAGGGTGAGCCATTTGAAAAATGCGCGAGAAATGCGAACAAGGCGGCGAGACGGCTGCGACGGCTACGACGGCTATGGCTGGGCGGGGGGCTGGCGGGGTCGGCGGACTTCCCCAGACATCAACTCTGACCGCATGACATTCTTCTCCGTTTTTTTTTTCATTTTACCGCACTTCCTCCGCCTGTTGTTGGGGTGCTTTATGATTGCTTGACGGCGCCACCGTCGGGCAAAGAACGGGCGTGAGTGGGAGGCAAAAAAATATCAAACTTGCCGTAAAAAATATGCTCAACACTTGTTTATGTCGCCATATCCGACACTCTGCTTTCCGAGAGAGGTCACCTAGTGGGCAAAGGGTTGAGGAATACAAAACTCTGTTCAAAATTGTTCCAATTTAGCAGCATTATTGTCAAAGAGATATAGGAGCTGAAAGTTCCAAAGTTCAGGTAGGGCCTTCTCTTTCTCTCTATTTAAAGCCCTGCGTAAGCTGCGCAGCGGCAGCGAAATCTTGAGCCGAAGTAGTAGGCGGAGAGCCTAATCCGATCTTTAAGCCCTCGCAGTACAACTACAAGGCAGCAGCACGAACATCAACAAAGTCCCACAAGACGAGCCGAAAGCAGGTACGCATCTCTCTCTCTCTCTCTCTCAACTTGAAACCCTGCGTAAGCTGCGCAGCGGCAGCGAAGTCTCAACGATAGCCCACGATCCGAATGTAACCGAACTCAAGGTAAAGTAGTAGGCGGCGAGCCGAATCCGATCGAGCGCTCTCTCTCCTTCTATTTTTAGCGCTGCCTAAGCTCTGTTTTGCATTGAAAAAGTGCATTACAACTACAAGCTAGCAGAACATCAACAAAGTCCCACGAGACGAGCCGAAAGCTAGCCGAGCTAGAGGCAGAGCTTTGTTTTTTTGTGTCAAGTAAGATCTCTCTCTTGTTTTCCTTTTCCCATAAGCCTTAAGCACAAGCGATACCCAAAGCACTCATAACCTCTCTTGCTTGTTCTCGGCTGCGGTTTTTGTTGCTTCTGGGGAATTACCCAAAACAACGGCAGTGAAACTTTTCCTCTTCTCGCGTCTCCTCACCCAATGAGAGTATCAAAGTTTCGCCTTGGTTCATTATGGAAATTTGCATTCCTTTTGTTTATGCTCTTGTTCCAGTCTATATATATTTTTTTGCTGTTGCCTGCTATTTTTTAATGGCATTCTCGAGCACTTTAAAGTTTTGATGGCCTCGCAGCGCCTTGGCTGCTTGAACATGGCTCAACCGAGCAATTCATTAGGCGCTCAATTGCCTCGTGTTGCAGTTTTCCTTGCCCACCCGCTGTTCTTTTGTTCTCTCTTTGGTCTTTGGCCTAGTTTAGGCCCATAATGAAGTGAATTATGTTTTCACATGGCAAACACTTGCCACTCAGCGGGTAATCATGTCGGGCCAGAGCCATAGACTGTTTTGTTGCGCGCGTCGGAGATTAGCGGGGAAAATGCCGTTGATAGGCATTGTTGGGTCTCTGCTGGAAATCGCTTAATTAACTTAATCAAAATATGGCGATTATGATGGGGTATATCCTGTCTGTATCCCGGCTATGGCCTGTTGTCCTCTATGTTCTCCATTGTTTGTTCTGTCAATAAATACATGTATTTATTTGTACACAGACACACTCGAACGTACGTACGTCCGTGTATCTTTTATTTGTATTATGACAGCCGTTCAATTGATGCAGAAATTAATTAAAATTTTCCCCAATATGTGTGTGTGTGTGTGTGTGTGTGTAATAGGACTATCTATTCGAATGAGTTGTCCTTTGGCCTAAGGCTAAGGTAAATTACATTTTGCCAGGACCAAAGAACGTTTTGAATGGATTGAAACCTGGTAATTGCTTTGCATTCAATTTGTGTGTGTCCGTACAGTGTGCATTGCCTAAAGTGGATGGAAAATACATATAAATCGTAATGGGTTTATTGTACGACCCAAAAATGTGTATTAATGAACTTCAACCTCACCTTTTATCAAATTTCATGCATTTTTCTAAGAATTCCTCGGCATACCCTTTGGTCTTTGCCTTTAGTCAATTATGACTGTGAAAATGGAAATATTTGAACCCTTTACGGCTGGCAGTCAATTTTCGAAATATTTTCACATCTAATGGACTCCAAATTAATTCCATATTACTTTATTATGGTCCCTCGTTGGTCTTTGCCCTTTTTTTGCAGACAGCAAAGCGAATAATATCTTGGGCTTTTCAATTAACTTGCGGCTGGCCGAATAATACCTGCTCTCCGGTCCACGAGGCAGAGCCATTTCCCCAGACAGTCGGAGAAAGTCTTGAAGGCAACCCGTTTTTTCCCCTCGTTCTTTTAAAGCCTTCTTTAATGCCTGAGAAAACCCTTGTGCCCGTAGATATGGAAAGTTTTCCTGTCTGTGCCATTGATACCGCAGGCCAGAGGCGGAAATAGAACGAGGAGGCGGGGCACCTTGCGGATGGGTACATGGGGAATATTTCATGGCACTTATCAAAGGCAGCAACAATTTAGGTTAAATACTCATTAATATTCCGGTCTGCAAAACTTTTTTACCCCACTGTCTCGCTCTCGCTCTATCTCCGTCTCTGTTCTGTGTTTTTGGCAAATAAATTTATGCCCTTTGCTTTTGGCCGCCGCCAGGCAAGAGACCCAGAGACACAGAGGCACAGAGGCGCAGGACTTGCTTGGGCCTTCCTTCCAAGCCAAAATAAATAAGCACACGCACATGCCAAAGCACACACAGATACACACACACACAGATACACAGATACATATGTACAGCTGAGTAGAGAAATTAATTTTGCGTAGCCTACATTTTTGGGAGAGCCTAAAAATGAGCGAAACAACAACAACAACAATATTTCCCATGAAAATGATAATTGCCTGGCAACGGAAGTCTACAAAAATGAATAATTTATAAATGAAGCAAATTGTTGCAAAGTTGAAACAGCAGTTGGGAGTGGAGTGTGGGGGGTTCAAGGGTTAGATATCATAGAATTTTCGGGTAAGTGATATAACAGATATTTATCGGATATTTATGCGGGCAGTGAATCTTTGGAATAGAGAGTACCTTTGCTCTACAACCTTGTTTATTCCCTCAGCTAAAAGATACAGTTTATATAAGATATTCAGATATTATTAGGCATTAAAGACATTCAAATGCCGTCGGATATATACCCATGATCACATTTAGAGGTACACGTTGAAAGTCTTCAATAATAATCACTTTTATGGTACTTTAAGTGTTTAAAACAACATTTTTTTGTGGTTTATTTTTGTTTTTTGTCTATGAAAACTGGGGAACCGCCGAATAAAAGAGCTCTAATCGTAATTGAGCTCACCTCACCTTTCTGATGATCAATATAATAGGCACAGTGTCAGTAAATTTTGAATATAAGTGAATATTTTGGACACTCTTGAATGTTTAGCTATTTAAGAGCCATTTAATTTAGCTACATTCTAAATATAAACAAATAACTATTTTTTCTCGGGCAAGAATGGGCCGATGCGGTGCAAATGGGCGGTAGCCGAAGGAAGGCGCTCGTCTAATACGATCACAAACGAATAACAAAACGAGACGGTTGATGTCTGATTGATTGCCTTCGCCCTTCTATCGGGGCTAACATGATCGATCTCTGCATCTGCCTGAGCCAACATGTTCGATCATTGCTCAACCCAAACGTAGGCTCGAGCTCATACACAATCCATGCTCATATGAGCCCGTTTGCCATGAGCCAACTGATTGTTTCAAGTTGCGGTTTGATTCATAGAAACTCCAAGTAAACGTTGGGTTGTACCCTAAAACCGATTGCTCGCTGGAGCACTCTTGTGTATGAATAGGAATAGGTGAAAATGGTTAGATACAGATACCTCCTTTGGTGGCTTGAATCTCTGGTCTATGAAGAGGAATACGTTTAAATGGTTAGACACAGATACCCCCTTTGGTGGCTTGAATCTCTGTTGCGTTCCTGCATCACGGCTAAAGGTAGATTTACACACAAAGATTCTCTTTTATTTAATGTAGAAAACATGTGTGTTCCACATTTACAAAAGGGCAAAATATGAAGAGCGGCATTGGGGCCATCGGATAAGATACGTGTATGTGGCATACAACTTGGGGGCTCCGCTGGACGCCCGCTTTCATTTGCACAGCGGGAACAAAGTTGGCCAAAAAGTATTTAATTTGTTTTTATTGGATGCACCACAAGCACACGTACACGCACACACACACACACACACACACTTGCGCACTCGCGCAGGAAACCCACTAAAATGCCAATATATGTATCCTCTCTTTTTTTGCACGAAATTTATTGCATACTTTTGAGCGGTCCTGCAACAAGGGGCAGCATCACGGGAGCGAGCGACACGCGTGTTGTGGGGATTTATTTATTTACTCCTCCACAACCTTCATCCTTCATCCATTGGCGGATTTTGTGCGATGATAAAAATTTTGACATGCCAAACGAGCCATTCCAAAGGGGGTCCTGCGGAGGGGTCTGGGGTGGGGGGTCTGGGGGATAATGGTTATGCCGGGCGAGGATGTAACAACAAAATGACAGGATATTATTCAATTGAATTCGTTTACATGCATGAACTACATAATAAAAATGCCCTTAACCGAAAAGGGAGGAGCACGGAGCGTGGGGCACGGAGCCAAAGGAACGCAAATTGAACAGCAGCCAAATGGATGCACACACACACACACACACAAACACACACACAAACACATACCATATATGTGTATATGTATTTGTATTTGTAAAGGAAAAATGTACGTATCTTTTGTATCATTTATGAGTGGTGGCTGCTGGCTGGTGGCTGCTGGCGGAGCCCCCAAATGTTGTGTGTTTTTCTGTCTTTGTGGGCCAACATTTACATATTCATTTCCATCATGGGCTTCGCTTCTACCCCTTATTAAATGCGCATATTTTATGCAACAAAAGGACTCCACACCGACACTCAGACTCGCATTCATTTCGGTTAGTTAGCCCTCAGCCCGAAAAAGGGGGATTTTCTTGGCAAAATTTTCCACTAATTTGTTCGGGAGTTGCGGAAATTGTATTGCGTCTGGCATATAAAGTTTTCACATGCGAATTTTCCCCGCATTTTCCCCATTTCGATGAGATAAGCAAGAGTTATGAATTATCATGGGGGGTTGGGGGGTAAAAGTTTTCCGGGGCTTTACGGGTTTCCTGCAAGAAGGAAGCAATCAATGCGGCAAATGATTCGGGTTTATGTGTCTCCCCCGCCAGGAAATATGCTAAACTGTGTCTGGCAACTTAATCTGTGACTAAAGTTAGTGGATATCCCAATTAGTTAAGAGCTTTGGGGCTGGATCAATGATTACCGAGATAAGACCTGGGGGAATGCCACTCTTAAGAGGAAAAACTGAATGTTTGGCTCAGGAAATATATTCGTTTATTTCTAGAAAATATTTGTAGAGTTTATTTTGAAGGTTAGGACTTTAAAATCCCAAAAAAACACCATCGCGACCCCCGAATTCGGATAACTAAGGGCCATATTGGCCTATGTGGAGCCCCGCTGAGGGTAGGTTGAAGGTTTCCTTAAGGAAAAATGTCGGCTACCGAAAAATACTCATAAATTCAAGGTATTCCCCAGTTCAAGCCATGATTTCCCCTTTCATTGATACAAAAATAAGACCTAAAACCCTCTAAAATTGAAGGAATTCTCCCTCGCCTCATAAGTGCATTCCCCTTCGAGTCGAGTACCTTTAAAGATTATTTTCCCTGCCCCCAAAAGGCTTGTGTACCCCCATCAAAGTTCCAAATCATTCAACCGAAAAAAACAGACCCCCATATCGATAGACCCCGCATTGAGATGCACCGAAGCCTCCGCCGCCCTTCAACACCTTTCGGCAATCACCCAAAACCAGGAGATCCTGGCCAAGCGGGTGAAAGCCATGGCTAAATGAAACTCATTACGGGAATGTGGCAGCACACACAAATGTCTCATGCATTCAGACGAATGCAGAAGGATGCAGAAGGATGCAGAGGCATCAGACACTGCAGACACTTGCTCTCTGTTGAGCAATTTTCTATGGAATTTTTGCCATTGCAGGCCCGGGGCTGTACTTACCTTGGGCATGGGTCCACTTGAGCAGGAAAACGATGAATACGAAACGTAAATCCATTTTACAAGTATTTATTTGTGTTTTTTTTTTTGCTTCGCTTTCTGTACAGTATTTCGCCTCAAGATAAACTTGGCTAAAAAAGCATTTACGTGTATTTTTTTGCCCTGCACCGCGCACACAGGATGGCAGCACGAGGGGGGGGGGGGGGGGAGGCGACTCCCAGTATCCGTATCCGTAGCCGTATTCTCTACTATTCACTCGCACAATTTTCTTGACATTTTTTCCGTAAGTTTAGGTTTTATTGCGGGGCTTAAGGGCGGCCTTAAATTCGGTTTCCGTTTGGCCAGTCGGCACTTGGCCACAGTTTGGTTTGGTTTCCACTTGCCCCATTATCACAATTAGCAGCCGCTTCACCGAAAGTCAACCAAGGGGCATGCCACTGCTGCCACTGCCACTTCGTTTGTTTATGTTTGCTTCTGCTTCTGTTGCTGTTGCTGCCAATCGCCGACGAACGTTCGCTGAGGCCCTCTAGAAGACCGACACGCGTGCCCTGGGAGTGCCCGTAAACCGTTGGCGGCAGTAACCAAAACTCAACTGAAGCCAGGACACAGGACGTGGCTCCGCAGGCCCCACAACAGACCCGTGAATCGAGAGCCGAGTCCCAAGAGCCCTTCGCACGCTCCACAGCTATGTTCGCGATTTGGTGGTGAATTTTCCAAGCTTCGGGCTCGGTCCGTGCTTCGTCCTCGGACTCGTGTTCGTATTCGTTTTCGGAGTAAATTCCTGCAGGCAAAACAGCTGTTCCCACAGAGGGGAAATCTCTGCGTGGGCCGAAAGAGGGGTAAAGTAATACTGATAAGATTTGCAACCATAAGGGACAGATAATTGGGGGAAAATAAACATATATTTCCAAAATTATAAAAATTACAGAAATGGAAAATCTAGCAAAAGGATTCATAGAGAAAATGGGAAAATATTTCCTGGATCTAATTGGTTTTCTAGTAAATTCCCTTGGCTCGGCCAGGTTTTGTTTATTATCAGTCGTTGGTATCATATCATAAACATTTGTTGCTGAATTCAGCCGGCTAAAATGTTGAGTCTGCGCATTGGGCTTTTTCGGAGTTCCAACAGGAATTCCTTTGCTCTCTCTCGTTTCAGGGACTGCTGACATTAGAGAGTGAAGACAGAGAGAGAGAGAGAGCGGTAAAGTAACGAGTCAAATTTGAATTATGCAAAGTAACCGTTAAATTCCGATGAAGAAACTTCCGTACTTTGGATAGGCCAAAATCAAAGGAATCTGAGACTCTGAGAAAAAAAAAAGTTCCGAAGGACAACATGAAATCTGAAGCAAATTTTAAAGAAAAAGTGAACACAGTTTACTTTAAGGGGGCTTAAGGATATATGTTTAAATAAAGGAACGTTAAAAAATTCGTACTTAATTTTATTAGGTGAATAATTATACTTAGATTCAAATATTTATATATTATATTTGCCCAGAGAGTGGAAATAACATATAAAAAGTTTTTTGATATGATATATATATATTTTTTTTTGTGATTTGTAGTTTAATATAAAATTGTAGCACAGATAGAAAAACAAAAATGGAATTATGTTGTTTACTGTTACTTTTTGGGCAAATATTTGCTTAAATTTATTTCATATTTAAAATAAATATATCTTGGTAGAAAATAAATATATTTCATAATTAAATTTAATATATTCATATATATATATTTAATATATTCGTATTTAAATTTAATATATTTCCAACAAATTTACGTATAATAGTTTTATTTTAAATGGTTTTCAGATTGAATATGGTCCGTATTAAAAAGAGTCATTAATTCATTTATATTTAAATATATTTGATTAACATATCATTTCACTATGTTTGCATTAAACACCGAGAATTTCATTTAAAATGGGTATATTTCTTTTCACTATGCAATTTTTCGCTCGTTCCACTATTCTTTTTTAATTTTATTTGACTTTTGTCTTAAAATTGTCTCAGGTTTTATTACTATAATAAAGAGAACGCATTTACCTATTAAATTACTTACCGAAACAAAAATAAAATACAATTTTACTTAATTTTCAAGCAGAAACCCTTGCAAACCGTCAGAGGGGCGCTGCCGTATGACGCGTAATTTGTTGCATATTTTTGAGCAATCTTTCCAGTGATGATCCAGTGAAGGTGTAAGACTCAGAATATATGAAATACTCGTATGTTTCTATTTAACAAATAGCAGCAGACTTCGCTTCAACCGCGCCACACAGTGTCCTCCTGCTGTCAATCCTTGAAGCCGTTTTAGAAACCCCCTACTAACCCGCATTCGTGGCCAATTTGATGAATCGATTCGAGACCCAGCAACAACAGCGGCATTCTAGCAGCACGGCTAATTAGAACCGGAGGTCGTTCACGGGCTGCCGTTTGCATTCACCGCAATCAAAATTGGTTCAGTGGCTTGTGGTGGGGCCGCCCACCGCCCTCCGCCCACCGCCCCCTTGGAAGACGCTTTGGAGTGTCCCCTCCTCGTTCCCTGTTCTCTCTCGATCGCATAAACAACAATTAAAACGTTACAAATTGCACACACAAACATCCTTCAAAGGGGACTCGTGTCGCCCTCTCCAATTCCTATCTGTAATAAGTAGTCTCTCTCTCTCTCTCTCTCTGTCCCTCTCTGTTTGCTCCTTGGTTCCTTTCTTCAATTATTTCCGATTATTACCAGGACAGGGGGGGGGGGGGGGGAGAGGGACTGTGGGGTTTAGTTCCCCCTCAAAATCCATGTTAATTGCTATTTTGCTCCCATTTGGCTTTAAAAAATCCTTGCAAGAAAACTAACAACCTGGGGGTCAGATTTTCCTGATTTTCCATTCATTCTACAGTGGCAGCAGTGGCAGAAGTGGCAGCAGTGGCAGCAGTGGCAGCAGTAGAGTAGCAGCCAGTGGCAACAATCCCCACTCTTGGGGAATATCCTTGTTGTTGTCCTAATATACTTTCCTTTTGCTTTTACTTGGGAGCTCAGAGCTCAGAGACTTTTCTGTGGAAAAGGAAAACTGAAAGAGAATCAAGAGAGAGAGTGGAGTGTAGTGGAGTGGAGAGAGGGGAGAGTGTGGGGGGTGAGAAATTACAGTGACGACCCAGTAAAGTAAGTTCCAAAGATAAACTGCAATCGAAGGACGTTGACTGAATGATAAATTACACTTGACAATGGGACACAGCCCACGCTGCCCCCCACACACACACACACACACAGCCAGGAGCCGGGAGATGTGTGTGTGTGTGTGTGTCTCCTTCTGGGGGTCTGTGTCGGAGTGTCCTGTCCAGGACTTGTTTTTTTTTTTGCCCCCCTGCTGTTTCTGTTTCTGCTGCCTTTTCTTTTGCTCGTTTGTCATAAGTTTACTTTTAATATAAAAGTTTTCTCGCTTTGGTTGAATGTTGAAAAGTGATCATCATGATAATTACACGGCCATCGCGATGGGGGGAGGTGCTAAGCCACAGTGGAATAAGAGCAATAGAAAACTAAAAGAGAAAAAATCTAGAAAATATATATTTCCTGTGGTTTCTTCTCGAAAACGAGATTTTAAATATAAAAAATACATTTTTTTTTTATTAAAACTGAATTTAGAACTGAATTTATTTCAGTTTTAGTTTTTGTTGTTGTTTGTTGCTTGTTTTTGCTCTGTAACCACTGTGGTTGCAGGCTGCGTCCATCAAGGGGGCAGGGCCATCACCTCCCTGAAGATTTATGTGCTCATGTGGTCAGAGATATGGGGAAGGCGGGCCCCCCACCCCCCTGCTCCCCAGTGCTCAGTGTCTTGAGTGCCAGAAGCTCGGGAGTGTGTTTGTCAGCCGTGAGGGGGCTACGGATGCGGTGTGACACGGTGGGGGGTGCGAGATGAATGGGTGGGGTAATTATGATGGTTTCTGGGTGGGGTGGGGGGGAGTGGAGTGGTGGAGAGTGGCAGCTGCTGTTGCTGTTGCGCCCCCCATCCTGTATCCTCTGTCACGTCTAAAGAAGCGGTAGCCCAGTTTCACTCATTAAGGATATCCGTGCAGGAAAACAATGCCAAACACTCACACCAATGCACACACACACACACACACACACACACACACACAGAAAGCGTTACAGTATAACCACAGAGGGAGACAGAGCAAACACACAGAATCTCCCTCTCTCTCTGTCTCTCTCTCTCCTTCGCACGTAATGCATTTAGTGGCTGCGGTTTTTGAGCTCTCTCAAGCTCTCAAGCTTTCATTGTTTGCTCTTTGGCCTCCGCATCCGTCGCCGCCTCCCCCGCAAACGAAACAATACAAATTTTATTTTTATGCCACGCCCCCCTCTGGCACAGCAGGCAAAAAGAGGCGGAAGCGGAAGGCTGCGAAAGAGACGACTCCGACGCGACGGCCCAGAACTTGAGCAGTACGCGGAAGTTCCGGCCAGAGCCCCCCGTCTTTTCTGTTGTTTTTTTGGGACAACTTTTTTGAAAAAGTTCTGAGTTTGGGTTTTTGGGTTTGGCGTTTTGAAGGCGTGACTGGAACGGGGCTTGTATAACCCAACAAAAGTGTTAATTCATTTGCTCTCTGGCATAATTTTATTCATTCGAGTTTTGCTGTTGAATTAAAAGTTTTACCAGCCAGCAGCTGGCATAACAAATTATAAGAAAATGTCGGAGATTTCAGAGTCAGCGTCGGAGCATATAAAAGTAAACAGATGTGCCAGGCTATCAGTCGAGAAGATCCTCTCTCTGTAGCGATGTTTTACTCATATTTGCGGTCAGGTGCGAGCGAGCGAAGAGAGCGGATGCGACCAAAGCGCAGCAAGCGAGCCGAAAACGCGAAGCCGGCAGAGCGAAGCTGAAAGCGGGCAGCCGAAAGCGGGAAGCCGAAAGATCGAAGCCGAAAGCGCGAAGCCGAAAGCGCGGAGCCGAAAGCGCGAAGCCGAAAGCGTGGAGCTGAAAGAGCAAAGAGAGTAAGCTCATGATGATGTAGCGAAGAGAAAAGCTGGACCATGATGAAATTATACATGGCGGTCGATCCACTAAAGTGCGCTTCGACGACATGTTTGATGAGAGAGAGAGAGAGAGAAGAACGAAGTTTGCTGTTGTACTGCGGACCACCTATTATAAATTTCATCAGGAACACACAGAGCGAAGAGACTGAGTCGCAAGAGCGCAGCGAGTGATCCGAAAAAGCGATGCGAGTGAGTCGAAGGACCGAAGAGAGTGAGCCGTCGGCTGGACCACAAACAAAGCACGTTCGCAAGGCCCTTCCTGCCTCTAGTACAGGAATGAAAACCATCTCAGTGACTTATTTTCCATCAAGGAATCCCAATTGAAAGCTCTAGAGCCTCCGTCATTGAATTAACTTTCCAGTGGCTCTCTTCCCCTCCGCAGTGCCTCATTTCCTTTTGTTTTTCTTGATAATTGCTTTGGTGACTTTGAAAATCAAATCAAAAGTCCATTTGAATGTTCAATACTTCACTCAAAATGATCAATGAGCAAATCACTTAGCATAACTCGAAGGAGAGACAGGAAGATAGACAGAGGGGAAATGCAAAATGTTTTCCCACTGTGGAGCAGAGCTTTTTCCAACTTGGAGTGTGATTGATGGCAAGGGAAACGTAATTGAAATCCCCGCCAGAGGAGCAGCAGAACTTCTCTCCGAGAGAGACAGTGACAAAAAGGGAAAGTTTTCACTTTACTTTTCCCCCAATGCCAGGTCGGGACCAGCAGACCAGACAGAGGCCAGACAGAGCTTGTCATTGTGCAGCCACAAGATGCATATCTTTGCATCTCCAGATGGGCGGAAAATCATAAACAAAAAGGGGATGCCAGGGGGATGCCAAGGGGATGCCAGGGGGATGCCAGGGGGTGAATGCAAATGCGAAATCAATCTCTGGTGTTGGCATTAAAAATGCAACAACGTGCGGGGCAACAATGAAAGCGAAATCCAGACGTTGACAAATCATAAAAAAAGAAAGCAAATTGCCATGGCCTTTGCCTTTGCCCGTGCCTTTGCCAGACATAAAATACATCGAGATACAGCATCTGGGGGTTGCCTGCCTGCCGCCTGCCTGCCTGCCACTTAGCTGCAACAAATCGTCAAATAAGTGGAAAATATTGCAGGCCACAAATTCTGGGGCCATTCTTATCTTAAACTCTGCACAAGGCGATGCCAATGCCGATGCCAAAGACAGAAGGAAAGCAATTCCGATGACCTCTTTAAATATTAATACGCGTGCCGTGATTGCACTGGGAATTGTGATTGACTTTTTAGACCTGGCCGAAACCACCCCTGAGGGGGAGCGGCAAACATGCACTTGCCCTTCCAGCTTCCAGCGCCTTCCTTGTTCAGATCCTTGACATTTGAGCTGCCACCCCGTGGCAGTTAAATGCACAGCACCCCCGCACCCCCACCTCCATCCCCATCCCCTCAAGGCAAAGAGACAGAGACTCCACTCAAGCGATGTCCCTGGAGATATTCCCTGTAGCCGCCCAAGGAGCAAAACTTTGCGCTTGACAATGTCTGCGGCAGAGAGGGGGTGGCGGCTGGGGGCTGGCGGATGGTGGCAAAGTTTTTCCTATTGATTGGGGGTCTAGCCATCCCATTAAAGGCCTGGCCAACACGCCAGCTCCAGGGCTCATTGCACATGCAATCCCCTGCAATGTCTACCTGTTGGCCACGTTCTCGCCTCGATTTTGTCAATTAAGCCAATGAAGTGGCTGCCACTTGCCACAGAAACACACACCGGAAAAAAACCCCAACAAAACACGAGTCCAACCAATTAAATGCAAATTTATTGAAATCAATGCCAAATTAGTTGCCAATAAATAAATTGCCCAATAAATTGTGTCGTTTACACATGCAATTGTGGCCGCAGCTGAAATCACACAAAAAATAACCCCCTATGCAAAATTTGTAGTCGGTGAATGTGTGGAGAAAGTCGTTAAAGTAAAAGTAATTAAAAGTTAGTGGCGGAATGCGCTGCGGTGGCTAGAGGTATTCATAAAGCAACCATTTTGTATTTTTATTGTATTTTTATTTATATTCTGCGCTTAAAAGTTTGGTTTGCATTTAATGGGGAATGATTGTTATTCCAAAAAGGAATGGCGTTACGTTTCATTCGTGCCACAAAACGTAAAACAAATATATTGAAAAAGGTTGGGGATTATAATATAGGTGAAAAATAACACGTGTGGATTCTAAGAAGGTTGTAGAGGTCTTCATAACACATGGTGTTCATGGCAAGTAGATATGTGGCACATTTGTATCAGGGGTATTCCTTATTTAGTTGCTAGTAGTAGCCCTATTTTGACCAAAAAAAAGACAACAATCAAATACATGGTCTCAAAGATATAAGCGGAAATTCTGACCACTTAACATAGTGCCTGAGGTGGACGTCAGGCCAAGGTCAGAAGCGTGGCCTAGAGTATTATAGGAATGCCACTTCCGTATTGGATTGGTTGATATTATGCTCCGCTACCTTTACGGAGTCTTTCTCTCTCGTTGGACCTTCGAGTGTTTCTTAAGCGATAGGGGAAAGTAATTGGAAAGAAAGAGGGCAGCGATTCCTCCCAGAGACTTCTTTCATTCATTCAGGGACAGAATTTAGACAAGGTCTATGTGGAAGACTTCGAGTGCTTCCTACTACCACAGATTGTAGAGCCCTTAGATAAAACAGTGCCTAAAAAACAGCCCTATAGGGGGTTCCCAGTCTTCGAACTTTATGAGAAAGATCCCTACTCATTCTCTCCTTATCTGAGATATGGTTGAGGCCAAAGCCAGATCCCAGCTCTTGTTTTCCTTCAACGCACTAAAGATCCCCTACAAAATCTCTCATATTATTCGAGGCCTAAGCTCTGTTGGCTTATAAACCGATTTAATGGACTGTGGACGGCCTTAAACCTATCAGAAGCACACACACACCCGCATACATACTCGTATCTCCTGAAATGTTGCAGAATATTTGGGATTTATTGTAGCTCCTTTACTGGAATGTTTTTGCATATTCCATTAGTCCAAAGGTTGGCCGCCCTGCCCCTGTTATTCGGGGTCTAGAAGTGCTGGTCCTTCAAGGGGAGGGGTGGGGAGGGGAGTGGAGGTGGATAGCCAGTTTTATGCCCACTTAATAGTTTTGTTTTTGTGTGTGTCTGCGAGTATCTGTGTGCCGTGTGGGGGCAAGGGGCCGGGCAAATGACTAACCAGAAATGTGAAGATGCCTTCGGTAGACGAAGGCCTTCCCTGGGTTTCCTGGGTTCCCTGTGTGCCAAGTGTCTGGTAATTTATGGGTCCGAGCGTCAAATGGCAGACGGCTACGCGGCGGCTACTTGACAAGCCCCCAGCACACACACACACACGCACACGAAGGACACAAATGCCACTTGAAATACTATAAATGTGTGCGTGTGTGTGTGGGTATGTGTTTAGGTTTAAATTATATTAAACTGCCACAGCGTGGCATGTGTCCCATTTCGAATGCTACCCCCAGGAAGCACCTCAGATTGAGACTGGAAGGGGGCGAGTGGCAGTGGGAGAATGTCCCCCCCTCCACCCACTGCCACTGCGGTTATCTGTCCAGAAATTGTTTTCATAATGTTACCTCATGCAACACACACACAGGGGGGCACACAGGGGGGGGGGGGGGGCACACAGATATAGATGCGAGATTGGAGGCCAGACAATGGGACATTTATCATGGGGCTCCCGCTCTAAGCCCCCCCGCCGCCGCGTTCGGGCTACCAGGATTTCCATTTAGTGCAAATGCAAATGTCAAAAGTTGAAGCCCAAAGTTTTCAACACTTTTGCCCCCCCTCCACCCCACACTTTCGGAAGAAACGGAGGATCTAAGGATCCCTTCAGTCTAATTTAAATTGGTTTGTTTTTGTCGTCTGTTGGCATTGCGCTTTTTGCCCTGCACTTTGGGTCCGTCCCCCAACAATTACGACTGTCCCACCCGTCTCCCCCCCCGTCCCCCACCCGACCCCCCATTACTTACCTACGGGGTTTTCCCTTTTTTTCCAGCCATGGAAAACTTTTTAACGCTCTGGGGAGCTAAATGTTCGGTTGGGGAGGGGTGGGGGGGTGGAGGTTGGATCTCTGCTACCGGTAAATGGTGCCGTTTACTACCTCATCGTGTATGCCGCTGTCTGTCGCACATTTCATTTTTGCTACGACTCGAAACGAGTGAAATTAAAATGCTTGTTTTCACTTTATGCAAATTCTTACTTGAAAAACGTTAAAACGCAAAAACGTAAAAAATAAAGAATCAAATGAAAAGCGAGGGCAGCAGACAGCAGCAAAGCACAGCGAGCCTTGGGTAAGGCGTCGACCAGGGGTATACCCTGTAAAGCGAAGATTCTCCTAGAGAGAATTTTTCTCAATCAATAACTTGATTAAAAATGTGTACAAAATGTTTTTAGTTTTTATATAATTTTTAGTTAACATATTAATTTAATTTCAATTAAAAATTCACGCTGTAACTTTAATTTAATTTTAATTAAATATTGAATATTGAATATAAAAGAAATTGTTAATTGCAATAAAATTTTTAATTTGAATATTTATTAAATTTTATTTGAATTTTAGTTTAATATTTTTTATATTGCATTTTTAATTTTTTAATTTAATTTAATTTTGAATAATTTATTGATTATTTTGTAATTTTAAAGAAATAGGAAACAATCCATAAAACGGTGACAAGCCATAAAGTTCCTACTTTTTCCAAAATACTCAAAATAGTAGCCTTTTTTTAGGAAAATTATTAATGATCCGTCCAAGGAAAAACTTCCGTAAATATTGAACCGTATTTAACATAGAATTCTCTTAATAATTTTGTCAATTTATTCGAAATGAGTCGGAATATGGTCTATCGAAGCACTCGAGCATCGTCATAAAGGTACTGCTAAGCCACATTGGAAGAGAGAGCGAGATAATATCATTGGTAGAGACCAAGCGATGTAGAGAGAGAGACAGCATAGTGGGCTGGAGAGAGACAAGTACAGTCTTAAAACTTCTGGAAAAAAGATATAAAGATATCCCGCGTGGACAGCCATTGTTTACTTTTTTCTTTCTTCTATAGTCTCTAGCCTTAATAATCGTTAAAAACCCGTTGTTCAAAGATCCAAAAGCAAGGTTATTCCAAACATATTCGCTTCCACATCGCCCCCTGGAATACTGGGTACACGACCGGCTGAGTGCCCGAATATATATTAAAAAAAAAAACAAACAAAAATACAAAAAAAAGCAACGTCAAGCAAATAAAAATGGCGCGTATTTACGTTTGGGAATATGTAAATAAGCGACCGTTGTATTTATTTTCTTTAGCTTTACGTGGCGTCCCAGCGAAAAGGGGAGTCTTGGGGGGGAGGAAGGGGGAGAAGGTGTTTGGCTGTTGCTCAGCTTTCGGTTGTCCTCCGTTCGGCGTTCGGTTAAGGGGGAAGTTTTTTGGGCACTCGCGGGGCTTACAAGCTATTAAAATGTCGCTGCAAGTACTTAACTGCTTGATGTTGTCAATTTAAATTAAAACCACTGCCGCAAAAGTTACGGGGCGCCCAGATGGAAGACAGACTTATAGACAGGGCCGCATGCCTCATGCCTCATGCCCCCATAGAGGTAGGGCCCCCCGCAGAAGAGTTTGGGGCCAAATGGATATTGCGGAACAGAAGAGCATGCGTGGATTAACAGGGGAAAAGCCCAAGGAAAAGTAAGGGAAAGGGCAACAAAACTTTTCTTTATGACTGCACTCGGAAGGTCTCTCTGTCTCTCGGTCTCCCTGTATGCTAATGGACGAGATGGTAGGCCAAAGTCTGGGTCTGCGTCTGGGTCTCCGTCTGGCCCCTGAGATGGGCAAACTGGGAAATTAAAAAGTTGTCGGCTAAGGATCTGCCAAATGTCTTGTCATTAAGGAAAGTGGCTTATTACAAGGAAATACTCACTTCCCCCCTTCCCTTCCCTTCGCACAATGCCCAGGACCTGGGCGGGAAGTGTCTAACACTTGCAATAATTGCTTCCGAAAAGTTTTGCCCTTATTTTAGTCCCTTATTTTATTAATTGAAAGTTTTTTCGCTTTGGGTAAAACGATATACTTTTCCTTCTTCGTTTATTGCTAGCATTACAAATATTATTGTTATTTTTATGCTTAGAATTTTTCAACGCTTTTGGTGGTGTTTTCCGGTTTCAGAGAATCTTGAAAAAGGGAAAAATTGGTGCTACCGTTTTCGCAGAACGTGGCAATTTTCCTACTTTTTATGCAAAAAACGAGTGTTAATTGCAAAACAAAAACGAGGGGGAACGTTGTGAGTTGCTGCGGAAACCGCAACTCTACGGTTATACCCGATACTAAGTCAGTATGGCTCTCCTCCGGCAGACGCCGCTAATATTAAACGACACGACAAAGAGTGCGTGCGAGAGAGACAGCAAATAAGTCTGAGCGTGACGTCGGGCGCTGCGTAGCCACTGCAAATTGATTTGTTCCTTTTGGCTATAAAAATGATCTGATCTGATCCAGATTCAGCAATCGAATAGATATGGTCATTATCTATGATTCTGCGTTTTTAGTTTTCTCAAATCTGCAATATTGTGGATGCAACAGATTTTCGTCCTTTGTGGGGGCGGATGGGGGTCGGGCGAAATTCTGAGATATACGTTTTATAGTGACATCTTAAAGGAGTGTATGTACCAAATTTGGTTACTCTAGCCTTAATAGTCTCTGAGATTTGTGGTTGCCTCAGATTTTCGTCCTTTGCGGGGGCGGAAGGGGGTGTGGCGAAATTTGGACAGGAAACGGTCAAGGTCCGATATCACAGGAGTGTGGATACCAAATTTGGTTGCTCTGGCTTTTATAGGTTCTGAGATCCTTGAACTCATATTTTGCAATTGGCAAAACCGACCATGAAACCTGTGTGTTAGAGTGAGACAGAGCGAGAAAGAGTGAAATTGTTTTCGTGATTCTGGCTGTAATAATTATACGATCTGGTTCAGATTTTACACTCTAGAAGATATAGTCATCTTCTACGATTCTGCGTTTTTAGTTTTCTCGTATCTTTAAAATTGTGGATGCCACAGATTTTCGCCCTTTGTGGGGGCGGAAGTGGGCGGGGCAAAGTTTTTAAATATTTTTGTAGCAGTGACATATCACAGAAGTCTGGATCCAAAACATCGTTGCTCTAGCTCTTATAGTCTTTGAGCATTAGGCGCTGAAGGGGACGGACAGACGGACAGACGGACGGACGGACAGACGGACAGACGGACGGACGGACAGACAGACAGGGCTCAATCGACTCGGCTATTGATGCTGATCAAGAATATATATACTTTATAGGGTCGGAAACGATTCCTTCTGGACGTTACACACATCCACTTTCACCACAAATCTAATATACCCCAATACTCATTTTGAGTATCGGGTATAAAAAGCAACGTCAAGCAAATAAAAATGGCGCGTATTTACGTTTGGGAATATGTAAATAAGCGTCCGTTGTATTTATTTTCTTTAGCTTTACGTGGCGTCCCAGCGAAAAGGGGAGTCTTGGGGGGGAGGAAGGGGGAGAAGGTGTTTGGCTGTTGCTCAGCTTTCGGTTGTCCTTCGTTCGGTGTTCGCCGTTCGGCGTTCGGTTAAGGGGGAAGTTTTTTGGGCACTCGCGGGGCTTACAAGCTATTAAAATGTCGCTGCAAGTACTTAACTGCTTGATGTTGTCAATTTAAATTAAAACCACTGCCGCAAAAGTTACGGGGCGCCCAGATGGAAGACAGACTTATAGACAGGGCCGCATGCCGCATGCCTCATGCCCCCATAGAGGTAGGGCCCCCCGCAGAAGAGTTTGGGGCCAAATGGATATTGCGGAACAAAAGAGCATGCGTGGATTAACAGGGGAAAAGCCCAAGGAAAAGTAAGGGAAAGGGCAACAAAACTTTTCTTTATGACTGCACTCGGAAGGTCTCTCGGTCTCTCAGTCTCCCTGTATGCTAATGGACGAGATGGTAGGCCAAGGTCTGCGTCTGGGTCTCCGTCTGGCCCCTGAGATGGGCAAACTGGGAAATTAAAAAGTTGTCGGCTAAGGATCTGCCAAATGTCTTGTCATTAAGGAAAGTGGCTTATTACAAGGATATACTCACTTCCCCCCCCCCCCCCCCCCCCTTCTCTTCGCCCAAGGGCGGGAAGTGTCTAACACTTGCAATAATTGCTTCCAAAAAGTTTTGCCCTTATTTTATTAATTGAAAGTTTTTTTCGCTTTGGGTAAAACGATATACTTTTCCTTCTTCGCTTATTGCTAGCATTAAAAATATTATTGTTATTTTTAATGCTTAGAATTTGACTACGTTTTTGGTGGTGTTTTCCGGTTTCAGAGAATCTTGAAAAAGGGAAAAATTGGTGCTACCGTTTTCGCAGAATGTAGCATTTTTCCTACTTTTTATGCAATAAAACGAGTGTTAATTGCAAAAGGAAAAATTTGATGATTTATTGATGCTGTGACATATAATTGAAACTATTTCCAAAGCGTTTTAGCCTTTGGCATTTTTATAAATATTTTCTATTTAACCCAACCTCAAATTTTACTTTGAAATTGGTCAAACAATTGCTCAACACGCAGCAACACTTTTCGTTTTCGTGCTAACAGCTGAGGCAGCCCGCTTCGGCTATCGTTAAGTCGGATGTTACACATAACAGCGTATTCTGTGCGCTTAACAGCACTAAATGGTGTGTTTACGTGCGAAAACGGGAGCATCTAAACACGAAAACGTAACGTTTTTGGTGAAAACGTAAAAGTAAGTCACAACAGAAGCCTGTCTAAATATAATTATAGAATTTAGTAATAAATCATAGACACAGAAAAGCAATAGAAGCTTCTATAGAACCTTCGAGTACTCCTTGGGATTTCACAGCACGATAATACCCAGTAATCAGCTGGCTTCTTTGCGGAATCATATCGTATCTTATATATCCAGTAGTTCTAATCCCAAGGCACTTCTTTTTCTTAGCTTCTACAACATGTAGAACTCCAATTAAATGGCAAACATATCCAAGCCGATAAAAACTATGGTTTATCAGGCAATAAAACTCCAAATTTAAGGTGAAAATTGAGCAAAAAATAAAGCCTTTCGTGTTGATCTCGGGGCCTGGGTCTGGGCCTCGGCCTCCAGCCAACTTATGACAAAGCGTTTAAACGGAGAATCCTGGAGGGCTGTCGGCAAGTGTGTCCCTGTCTGTCCTTTCCCCATCCCTTGCCCCCTCTCTGTGTGTCGTAATAAGCGAATCGGCTCAAGGCATTTTAGTGCTCAAACAAAAGACAAGGCAGCAAACACACCTCCGCCTCCGCCTCCGCCTCCACCTCCCCAGTAAACGCATAAAAGCAGAGCCCAGAACGTGCTCTGATTTTGTAAATAATTGCAATGACGATGCCAGGATCCACATTCACATTCGCATCCCCATCGACAGTCGACAGTCGACTGAAACAAGCCCCCTGGAGCGGCGACTGGAGCCCACGAGCCCAGTGCATGATAATATTAATAATAGTGGTAATAATCATACGCACTGTGTGACGACTACACGCCATGCGAGAGTACGGCTCGTGCGAGCATAAAAAGGATATACGAACAAAGGCCAAAGGGAAAGAAAAAATCCCGTCTGCTGTCTGCCGTCTGCCTTTCTGTTTTAATATGATTAATGCTCCATCCGAACAGAGTTGGCAAAATATTTACACGTATTGCCGCAGCTACAAGGCTTCTCCGGGAAGGGGAAGGGGGGGAGTGGTAGTGGGCATGGGGGCCACGCGTCTCCTTTTCAGCACTGGGCTTAGCGGGTTTTAGTCCTGCAAATGCTCAAAGTAGTTCTCAAATGCACTTTCAACGGGATTCCAAGGGAAGGTTACTCAATAGACGCAGGGGAAGGCTGCTTTTGGTGGGGAGAGAAATGGAGAGGAGAGTGGCAGGGAGTGGCATACAATATATGAACATGGAAATCTGTCCTGAGGGGTCCATATTTCTGAGTTATTATTTTTAAATTTAAGGAGACTATTTCTAGTCATTTTTAGGTCTTTGCTTAAACAGATCTGCAGATCAATGGATACGATGACGAGCTCTTTTCTCTGGGACAAAATAAAAACTTTTGAATGCACTTTCCACCAGAAAAAAATATAGATTGTGGGCCTGTCTGAAAAGATTACTTTCTCATACTTGGATTTACGAAATATAGCCGTAAAATATTTTTTACGGAAATGAAAAAACCACGATTTTGTGATTTTATCCACTTTCATAATTTTCACTCGAAAACGGCAGCGCGTATTTTCACATAAATTAATGGAAAGAAAGGAGAATTGTACAATCCTTCACAGGATTTTTGATTCGTCTGCATGGTGTTTATATAGCTGAAGATATAGTGACCAAAAGTTGAAGTTTTCTACAATTTTTAATCTTTTTACAGCTTTGACAATTTCTTCTTTCATTTTAAAAATATTTTGTATTTGATGGTCCCATTTTTAGAGGTTAGTTTTTGAGTGGCCTAAATTTCAAACAGAATTAGCTACTAATCGGTAGAATTCCCCAAAGAATGTGAAACTATAATACCAATTTTCCATGTTTCTATAAACTGTCCCAAAACGTTGAATGGCATGGCATAAATATGCATTTAATGCATGAAAAGTGTAAATTCTACATGAAATAAGATACTTACAAATCAGAAAAACAATCATTTCCACCAGACAAATATTCCTTTTTCAAAATAAAGAAAACGAGGCTAAAACGAGAAAGCGAGGCCCCTTCCCAGGAGATGGTGGAGGAAACGGTAGAAAACGGGACAGAAAATACATCCCCTTTCCTTAAAATATTGATGCCCGAATCATAGAATAATTTGAGCAAAATATAGACAAAAATTTCAAGAAATACCCAAAATCCTTTAAAATATGTACCTTTCTCCTTTAGCCACATCCTTTCACAACGTGTGTGAAAACTTTCAGCGACTTTTCATCGATATTCCTTGCAGGCAGCAGCCATGGGAATGTCTCCTGCCTTTTCTCAAGAGCATAACCCCTGACAATATGCTTTTGGAAGCGGCCACAAAGTTTACTTTGAATTCAATGAAGCAGGCGAAATTTGCCTGACAATTAAACAGCTTGAGATGCCAAAAGAAAAGGGGAGAAAAGGAGCGACTGAAGAAAGAAGAAAGATGGCAAAGAGAGAAGGAAGTGTGTATTTCATTCATTCCCCCGACTACCGACTGCCGACTGCCGACTGCCAAAGCAAAAGTTTATGCATCAAAGTTAGTTCTGTGGCGCCCCAAACTTGTGCAGCAGCGATTTCTGTAAGCGATGCAATCCTCAAAAATATCAAGTAAAAAATTGTAAAGAAAGCGGAAAAGAAAGAGAGAGAGAGAGGGAGAGATGGAAACCAATTGCAAAGTTTCATCCAAGGGAAAATATGAAGAAGAACTTTTCCAGAAGGTAAATCTGTCTATGGCTCTAGCATTTGCCATTTTCCATTTCCCCATTTTTCCATTGTATATTTATGCCTTTTGGCAGGGCAGGCCGTAGAGAGAGAGAGTGTGTGAGAGAGTGAGAGAATCGCCTGCACATTCCAAAGGTAGGAAAATGCAATAGCGCAGAAATTAAAGAATAATATTTTCTTGGGTCCACGACCGAAATGCAAGCGAGCGTTAAGCAAAACGAATGAAAGTAAAAGATAAACAAGAGGGGGAGATGCTGCCAGCAAAAGATACACTCTTTAAAAGCGCATAAATTGTCATTCGAGGGGTGGCTTTCCCGGGGGGGTGTGTCGCTGTCTTTAAGTGTTATTCCTTTGACGAGCAACCCTCCCCCGTTGGGGGTGGGTGGGGTGCAAGTAATACGATCTGTTTACTTGGCCTAAAAAAACAGGTAAAAAGCTTTTGTGTCAATCAAAATGCCTACTGACAGTTGACAGAGTTTTTGTTTTAAGAGAAACTTGCATAAATAAGCCATAAATGGGATGATCGGCGGCCAAGGGCCCTTCAGCCCTGGATGCGAATGCTGCTCCCCAAAAAGAAAAGTCCCGAAGTCGCATTTAAATAAGTCGACGACGGGGCAGGGCATAAATCTGCATGCAAACTGGTGGCATGACAGGCGTGTGGCACAAACAACAATTGCATCATCAAGTCGTGACGTTTGACAAATGAGCCTGAACCGACCCCACCCCCACCCACCGCGCGCCTCCTCCTATTTTCACAAAGTAAAATATTGCACACACACACACACACACACATGGTCCTTACATGCACTTACACGCACACACACAGATGCGAGTGTGTGTACACGTATGCGTATTCCAAGGTACATCGAATGGGTGTAACAAAAGCAAAAATGCCAACGGAGCAGTCAGCAATCAGGAGGAGTCCGCCGATAGAGATGGCCGCGTGACACGAAGCACGAACTGCGTGCAGGCAGTGCAGGTGGGAATCGGTTAAACCAGAGATACATTCGATTTTACTTTCCTTAAATGCAGGGATGTTTCTTGTGGTTTTATATTCATTTTCTATGGCCAAATCTCTTGGTTTTTTGTAGAAGATCGATAGATAGATAGAGGTAGATCTATAGGCCTTTTTTTAGATAGATAGATAGATATATAGGTAGATAATATATTACTCTCCCAAAAGAAGATTAACGCATAGAAACTTGTTTAGATTTTGTGACACGACTCCCGGAGAGACTTACAGAAAGGATGATCAATAGATCTAAAAGATGTGATTGAAAAAAGTGCTGATGGAAATATATCTCTTCTGCTATCCCTTCTGGACCTCTCACTTAAAGGTTCTAAAAATATATTGTTTATGGTTTAGAGTTCAACAAGGACGGGACACCAATTCTATTGAGACCAATGAGGGCAGTGGATTCTACCTCACCAGAGAGAAGTCCATGGGGAAAGAGAATACCAAGGCAAGTTCTACGGCTTTCAAGCGATGGGATGTTGATAAGCAGCAGTCGACTCTCAACAGAAGGAATTTGTCTGGAAGGGTAACTAAAATACTCTCCAAATATATGCAATATTCAATGATTAACAATCCAGAGATGGTTTGTACCTTAAGATGTCCCTTTCGATTCCATTTTCTACTAGCTTTAATAAAAATTTTAATTTTCTGTCAACCTCCAGGCACCTTTTAAGCACCTTTTAAGCACCTTCTAGGCACCTCCTAGGTCACCACATAGCACACCTGTGATCCCCAATTTAGTTGCATAATTTCCAAGCCCTTTTCCAGCTCCAACTCTGTCGTCTAGCCTTTTTCTGCCTTCATCTGGAAATTCTCGTCTAAAATTCCAGCCCACAATCGTGACCAAATGGTCTCCAAACCCTTTGAAAACTTCTTATATCTGCCAGGCGCCTCACGCACTCATCTCCAGTCGACATTCCCCATGTTTATTTGGGGGGGGAGGGGAGGGGAAGAAAGGACTGCCATAGTCACAGTCGAGTCAGCACAAAGTCAGCCGAGGGCAGGCATCCTTCGCATCCGCCGACGCGTCGCTTTTTATGGCAAATTGTCAGTGCTGTCGTAATTTTTAAGTTAAAAAATTGTTAAAAAATTTTCGTAGCATTCATTACCATGCCAGCAGCCAGAGACTGCCACTGCCACTCCCCCGTCTCCCTCACTGCCTCCGCCTCCGCCTCTGCCACTCACTCACTCAGAGTGGAGTTCAGTCAGTGGCTGGTGCCGGTGCCAGTGCTGGTGCCCCTCTCCGATGTCTGCGTGTTGCACAATAATTTATTGCCGCACAATTGCAGCTGCCACACATTCCAATGCACTTGGCGCCCCAGCAGCCATATGGGGCTTCGGTTTGGGGCTCGGATTCCCATCACAGTCCTTGTCCTTGTCAGGGCACCCGCGGCGCTTGTAAAAGCAACTCACATTTGGCGTTGATTTCGAGTGGAGGATGCTGCCGTGCTGTCGTGCTGTCATGGCACCCGAACCCCCCAACCCCCCCACTTACACCCCAATCCATTCCAAATCCATTCCGAAACCCCTTCCTTATTACATAGACAAAATGTAATTTTAAATTTATTTTCCCCCGACTAGATTAAGGCCCTGCCGAGACGTGAATGGCTGCTGCACGTATATGTGTTTCCTAATGAACTCTTTTTGGATAGGATTTCCTTCCTAGGAAAAGATACACATCGCAGGTGTCGGAGTGTGAAAATGAATAAACAATTGCATCGCATAAAGTCACGAACTTAGTTTCGGTCGGGCTTTGAATTGGGGAAAAGAGTACCAAGAAACTTTAAAAGGTTGGAAAATGGTTTACAAAGTTACTAGAATTTCCATACTCTTTTCAACAAGGCTGAGCTCGGCCCGCTGCTCGCTCGGCTGCTGTTTCTTCGTCTGTTCAGCTCCTGTGGGCAGCTAAGTCGGTCCCAGAATCGTCCAACAAAGTATACATATAGGGCACTTTTTAGTCCAACTATTTCCAGCAACAAATACACAGCCCTGTGCCTACTCGGCTTCGTCTGTTTGGCTTGTCTGGCAGCTAAGTCGGTCCCGGGTCCATACAACACAATCGAAGGCGCAGAATCTACGTTCTTTAAGGTCCGAAATATTCCAAGAACAAATGCCCAGCCCGCTGCATATTTGAGATAGTCCGTTGAGATCATCTGGCCCCCTAAGTCGGTCCCAAAACCATACAAAAAATACAAACTACGCAGAAATTACATCATTTTCGGGAAGTCTTTGGGAAGGCGCAAAAGTTTATTTATTTGGGGTCTTGTGAATTCCTAATAAAACCATATTTTCCAAGTTTTCTAGCACTACACTTAATGGAATTTTGGTATTTTTTGAAAGGTCTTTCTAGAACTAGAAATTCTATTAAATTCTTATAATTTTTTTTAATATATTCCACAAATCGAATAAATTCGAATAAAGTCTAAGAAACCCAGTAGTGAACATTAATCTGAATATTGATTTAATTCTAAATTTTAACGATACCTGGGGAACAATCATTACATACCCTTTTTAGGGTAGAAATTCTATAAAATTCGTATAATTTCTTAATATATTTTAAAATTCCAATAAAATCGAAAAAAAACAGTACTCTAAATGTGTTCACAAAATTGATTTAATTCCAAAACTTGAACAAATCTAAGAAACAATCATTCGATACCCTTTTTAGGGCCTTATCAGCACTGGTTCTAGTGTTGTTAAAGTTCGAATTGAATTTGTTGAATGCCCAGAGGCTTCAAAGTGTCTCTGTTATGCCATATTGAAATGTTGTTTATTAACTTAATGTCCCACAAATTGATAAGTCTTCTTCACTTGCATCCCATCATCTCATCTCGCCCTCCCTCCCCTCTCTCTCGCCCTCTTTTAGAGCCATAATCAAATGCAAATGTAATTGGATATTTTGCAAACACTCTGTGTATACGATATATATATCTATGACTAGAAATAGCACAGCCATTAGGGGTTATTTGAATGATATGAGGGGGGGTGCTAGTGAGAGTGCGGTTTGACAGTGACTTGTGCCAGTCTCCGTCCATTAGAGAGGAGAAGCTTGCGAAAAGTGTCAATTACAGCAGATGTCAGAAACAATCAGCTGCATAAATAAGTCATACACATGTGACATCCGACCCAAGACCGCCCCCAGCCCCAGCACCAGTCCCAGTCCCAGCTCTGAACCCACAAAGTGATAGAAAATTCTCGCTCCTTTGTGGCCGTAATCAATAAGCCTGGTCAATTGCGTGCGGCTAATTAATGGCTGAATGGGTCGCACGGCCAAAGGTGTCGGACGCAAAACAAAGATATCGCGCCCCCGCGTGGGTCAAAACTGTTGACCGGCCCGACCCACGACCCACGACCCCCGACCCACGACCCCCGACCCTTGGCAATGGGTGAAAATTATGAAAAATCATCGGACAGGACAGTGCGTGGTCATTGTGCGTGTCCGGGTCCAATCAATACACAAATTATGGTAATCAATTTTAATTAGAGAAAGACACTGGACTCGTCAAATGGGAGCACCCCCCATGCCCCATGCCCCGTGCCCCGGGCTAGAAAACAGAAAACAGAAGAGCCTTCAAGCAGCCACTGAGCACCGGTCTATCGGGCACTGCAACTGACGTTTGTCAGAGCGCAATTCCATAATCCCTGGCATCATTTTGGATGGTTTGGATGGACCCCGGCCTGGGTGGGATTTTTGCTTATGTCAAAATTCGAACAATGGCCAAGTGGCTGCTGGGCCCGAAAATTGAGCCTGACAGCCCTCATAACCGCCTCGGCTTCGGTCTCACCCTCATCCCAAAAATACTACTGATAGACAGTCGAGAATGCAGGGGATGGCTGGGGGAGGAGGAGGCGGAGGAGGAGGAGTGTGTCCTGTCTGGCAGGCGCACACACACTGAAGCTGCCAATGGCATAGGCTTCAAAAATTCCATTATTCGGATTAGACCAATTGTTGCTTTGAAACAGCCACCATCTAAAGCGAGACTCGTGTGGCATGAGCCCCTGTTGGGGCATGGGGCAGGCACTTGTTGGGTAATTTGATTGGAGATTCCCTTAAATATGTTTTAAAGTTTAAATCTCCTTGAAAGTGTTGAAAAACCGTGGATTATTTGATGGTTTATTGTCTAACCAACCGAGGGGTGCTGCTGCACGACGCGCAACACCTAAAACCCCACAAGTGCCCCTTTAAAGATCCCATTCTCTCCTTTCTACTATCGGAAATGTCAGTTTTTCAACATTTTAGTTGCCTTCGACTGCAGGCGCCTAAGAAATACATGAATTTTCCTTGAAACTGCATCGAATTTCTGCATCAAGTTGCCTTCAAATCCAGTGGCAAACTCAAGTAGGCCTCGGGTCAAAGTAATTTGAAAAGAACACAACATCAGGCAGCTGCTACTGCTCCTCCTCCTCCTTCCACTCGTCCATGGCTGCTTGTGATTCTGCTGCCAACTGCTATTAACAGTAAATGGATGGCCTAATTTATGCACCTTGGTCTATGCCACCGAATAACCACCCACATGTGAGAGATGGAGAGTCGAAGAGGGGGCTAGTATTACAATTGTATTTCCATTTCCCTTTCAGGGGAGAAGCCAGGCCACGCCGCAATGCCGTAACTTGATGGAATATCTGAGAGACCCCCAATGAGGACTTCTGTGCTCCCCCCTGGCAGGATGATCCCCATTCCGAAGGGGGGAGCCCACTGCCAAAATTGCTTTACACAATCGAAACGCACGAAATGACAATATAAATCGAGGGGCGGAACTAATTTTGGCAAAAGACTCGAAATAGGCCGGGCCACGACCACAAAAACCGAAATGATGATACTTCAGAGCGAATCATGGGGGTTCACAGGGGGGTAGGGGGGGGTGGCACTGGGCACAGGGGGTTGCAATTACAGCTGGTGCCCCTGCCCGTGGCAACCCTCTGAAATTGGCCAAAATTAACGCAACGAGTAGAAAACTTTTCTTCTGTGTACGGAAATTGCGTAACTACACATTAATGAAGAAAAATTACAGGGGGTGGAGGGATGGAGGATAGTGGAACCCCTTAGGTGGTGGCGAGGGGGCAGGGAAAACTTTCGGAAATTGGACGACACTTTAGCCATAAAAGGCCTCTGATTTATGCCAATTGAAGCTCTCTCGTCCGCAGGTAAACTGCCACATAATGAACTGCAGGCCGGCAGGAGGGTGAGGGGATGATTATGGGCCAGCTTCTGGGCTTAGTAGTTTTCCTGGGTAGCCCTTTGATCATCAGCCCCACACCCCTACCAAAGCATACCCATCGAACCATTTATTATTCGCAGACCTGCCTGAAGGCAGGCCATTCGCCTTAACCATTCGTAATTCTTTTATTGCCGTCATTAAATCCCCGACTGGACGGCAGATGGAGACATCTCTTGGAGCCCTGCGGAAGGCTCCACGCACCATAATCATCGTTTATCATCTGTTGCCTAATTAATTGTAAAGTTGTTCCCTTCTTCGCCGGCAAATCTTTGGGCAGCCATTAATATTGTCACAGATGTCGTAATTGGCCCGGCATTGGACTGGCCTTTGAATGATTAATCCATCAAAGTTTTGCAATTGTAACTGCCACAGCCATAGCCATAGCCATAGTCATGGTTAGGCCATCTTGAGTTGGGTTCTAGCCGCCCCCAACACGAGGTCCACGATGTGGACTGAAAAAGTGCCCTGAAAAAGGTGGAGAAATGATTTTTGGAAATCTGAATTGCGGGAAAATATTTTTCTTCCCTTTTTTCGAGCCTTAAATCTGTATTTTTTAATCTTCTATAATTATATTCTATATTTTTTTGGATTTATTTATTTATTTATTTATACTATTTTTTTTAATTTTTATTTTGATTATTTCTTAAATATTTGTGTATGGAATTTTTTACTTTGGCGTTTGTTATGTTATTTTTTAGGTAAACATAAATTTTTACCATAATATATTTTTTATCAGTTTCAAAGGGAATCTAGAATACTAATATTATTTATTTCTGTTTTTTAATTGCTATTTTAATTATATTGTTATATTTTATAGTTACGCCTGAATCTTTAGCATAATTTTAAATATTCACAGAAATAAATATAAATAAGTTGGTATTAATTAGATCGAGATCATGGATAGGTATCTACGAGTATAGGAAGAAGGAGAAGAAGAAGATATACCTGAAGATAAAACCCTTTTCCAGGGTTAAAAATTCAAAAACGAAGCTATTCGAGGCTTAAATATTTGCCTAAATTTCCAAAATTTTCCAAATACCCCAAACTCCTTTTCAGAGCAACAGTAAAATGTCTACTGCCATCAGTGTCCAGGCGTCAGCCTGTCCAACTCACAAATAGAGAGCCCCATTAACATTTCCTCTCTGGGAGAGGGGGAGTGGGTAGTGGGTGGGGGAGTGGGAGGCTGTTCTGGCTTTCAATTCATAAAATTAGTTTTAATAATATTAATAATATCATCACTTGGCAGCGAAAACAAGAGATGCCTCACGCCCACATTCCATCCAACGGGTACTCCAACGGTGGGGCGGGGGGGGAACTGGTACTTGGACAGAGGATGAGACGACGACGCCATAAGCCGGCTTTGGTTTCGGCTTTCGACTTTGGCTCCGGCTTCGGCCATGGCTTTAGCATTTTTGGTCATAGTTCAACGCGTGCAAGGAATTTGCACAAAAGGCGTCAAGGCAACCCAGAGACAGAGGCAGAGTCGAGTCCTCCACTGACTCCCAGCCAGGCCAAGTGAGAGGGGGAGGGGGAGTGGGGCTTATGCTCATTGTTTGGACTGTTGCCAGTGCCAACCAGCATCAACATTATGCAGAAGGCTCCCGGGGGCTAAGATCTGGCCACAAGTTATAAAACTGCCTTCCCCCCAGACCCCCCAGCCACCACCAACGCCCATCTAACAAATTTCTGCCTCTCTTTGCCCCCTGCCCCTCTCTCTCTCTGGCTTTCTCTATTGTTTAAATTTTGCGCGCCCGGAAATTTGCTTATCGCCGCGTTTCAGTTGCGGCTCTTGCTGCCATGTGGCACGAGGGGCAGGGGGCAGGGGGCATGCGGCATGCTAGAGGGGAAGCCCAAAGTCAATAGAGAGATTAGTGCGGCAGGCATAGGCATTGAGCCGGCACAGAGCTGTGCTAATTGAGCGACGGACGGGTCATGGCAACAGCTTAAATCAATAGAACCAGCCCAGTCCCCCCCAACCCCCCCTCGGGCACCCCCTCCAGCTTCATTCCGTATGAAAATATGGGAAAACTATGCGACGGAAGGTTTTGATACCCTAGAAACAAGGGAGCTCCAGTTTTGATTAAATCTCTCTTTATTTAAGGTGGAATTTTACAACTGGATCTTTTTCTGTTCCTAGATAATGCCCAAGCCCAAGCCTCCCGGCCTCTTGTTCTTGTTGCCGCCACCCAAGCCGAGGCCAGAGCCACCCAAGCCCAACTTCTGGCCAGCACCATCCAAGCCCAACTTCTGGCCGGCACCATCCAAGCCCAACTTCTGGCCAGCGCCGCCAATCGTCTGGCCCAGACCGCCGCCCAGCTGGCCCAGGAGACTGCCCAGACCCGCGCAGCTGGTGGAGCTGAGGGGCGAGAGCGAGGCCCCCAGCACGGACAGCTCGCAGAAGCGAAAGTCATCGGAGGTCTCCAGTCGAGTGTCGATTTTGATGAACGGCGTGGCCTTGCCAGAGACGCTCTGGAAGAGCGACGAGCCAGAGGCAGAGCCAGAGCCGGTCTTTCCAGCTCCCTGCTTGGCGAACTGGACGAGCATGTCGATGAGATTGTGGCGCACTTTCAGGTCCTCTGGGCTGGTGAGACGCGTCTCCTCCAGGGGAGCCCCGAAGATGTCGTTGGCATCGAACATGTAGCCCAGCTCGTCGCCATGGGCCACCGTGTCCGGCCTGTCGTTGGCCGACTCCGAGACGATGGGCAGGCCGCGCAGGAAGTTGATGCCCTTCGACCTGGTGCCGTTGTACTCGAAGCTGTACATGAAGGCGGGGGCCAGCTTGGACCACACCTGGGTGGTCAGCACGGCGGGGAGGTTGAACAGCACGTCCGTGGTGGATTCGACCACCTTGGACAGGACTTGGTCCACGTTGAGGGCCTGCGGCACCTTCCACACGTCCTGCAGCGTGGGCGTCAGCACGCTCGTGAGTCCCGGCAGCTGCGGCTTGGCGATCTGCCCCGTGATCTGATCGATCTTGAGGAAGCCCGTCAGCTTGTTCAGGGCATCGCTCAGGGAGCCCAGGAACTGCTCCGCCGAGCCGAAGACCTTCTCGATGGTCTCCACCGTCACCGAGTTGGCCGTCTCGTGCTTGGCCACTCCCGTGAGCAGGGGTATGCCCGAGAAGTTGTTGCTCTTCAGCTGCTGCTCGGGCTCGCCCACAATGAGACTGGGCAGGGCCCGGCCATCGTCGGGGCTCTCGATGTGCGGCTGGAAGCCCACATTCCCCGTGAGACCCTTCACCAGAGCCCGACCCGCCAGACGCTCCGTTTGGACCTTGTCATCGTTTCGAATGATGTCCTCGGCGCTTTTCTGCAAGGAAAATGAATCAGAATCAGAATTGGGGATCCACGTACAAGGGATAGACGCGTACCGCTCTCAAACAGTTGACGATCTCCAGTTCGTTGCCCGTGGGACAGCCATTGATCTTGGCCACCTCCTCGACACTCTGAACGGGCTCCTTGTCCGTGGCGTATTGCGAGAGAGCCGTGCCCGACATGGCCACCACACCGTGGACATCGCCGGCGCTGCGAGCCGTCCGCGACATCGACAGATACATGGCGCTGGCCGCCCCCGAGCCGTGGCCAATGGCCTGGACCTGCTTGGGATTGCCGCCGAAGTAGGAGATGTAGTCGGAGACCCAGCGGAGGGCGGCGGCCAGGTCGAACATGGCCAGATTGCCGTCGAACTGCTTGGTGCCGTCGCCCATGATGCCCAGCGAGCCGAGCCGGTACTGCGGGGCCACCACAATGGCGCCCCTCTGGGCCATGGGCGTGGCATCGTACTGGGCCGCCGAGCCATAGCGATAGCCGCCCGGATGGATCCACACGAAGACAGGCAGTCCGGAGGTCTCGTCGGGCATCTGCGGCGTGTAGACGTTCAGCAGCAGGCAGTCCTCCTCGCCGACGATCCGCTGCGGCGCCTGCGGATGCGGCTGGATGCAGGGCGGTCCGTGGCGCGTGGCATTGATGTCTCCGCCGAGGCGTTTGTACACGGGACGGGCGTATCGCAGCGAACCCAGCGGCGGCTCCGCATAGTGCACCCCCAGGAAGCTGTAGATGCCCGTCGTGGGATTCCGGAAGCCCTCGACGCGGGCATCCCGATTGAAGAGGCGCGCGAATACCACCGGATCGTCCACAGGCGGGGCCTTTGACTGCCGGCCACCGACGACGCGCTTCACACGGACATGGGAACCAGATTCCGGCTCCGACACCGATTCGGAGCGCGTCAAGGTCACTGCCAGCAGCAGCCCCATCAATGCCCACAGAAAGTTCCACTTCAGCAGCGATTGCATATCGTTTCACTCGATTGTCGAACGGGAACTGAACAACTGAGGCATTCCCTGGCATCGCAGAGCCCCATAGCCCCAGAGCTGGGTTTTTTTTTGAGCGAGGCCGGCTACTTGCTTGACTTGGCGATAAAAAGCAACAACAACAATACCAACGACCGCTTTAGTTGATAAAACTATATAAATTCAACTTTTGTTGCTTCGTTCTGTTTGCGTGCCTGCCATGATATAAGACCATGTTTGGCGCCGTCCCGGAGGGGGAGCTGCGCCTCTCCAGCATTCTAATCACGTACTTTACAGCGATGATGACGAGCTGATGCTCCGCGGAGCGAACTTCAAGCCAGTTGTAGTTCATTGAGTCACAACAAATCTGGAATTAGCTTTTGGGGTGACTTTTGGGGCAGTTTCGAAAGGAATAGCACGCAAAAACGCACTTCAATGAGAAATGGGAATAGTCATTTTTGGTCAGAATTTATCTCAACTCGAAATGAAACGAGAAAAGAAGAGAGAAAATGGTTACAAGTGCATTGGGAATTGATCTCCGCTTCGTTTGCGTCTGTCATTCGATTACGAGGCAAATATTGCATATTCCGCTCATTCGAAAGTGCTGATTGGTGCTTTGGACTAGGAATTCCCCCAACGTCTTGCGCTTAAATTGAAACAAGAGTCGGGTAAAGTTGAAATAACTGAAATTGAGACACCAGAATAAACATTATCGGCTTGGATCCACATTCAAACCTGTTTCTGAAACATTAAATTCAGGCTTCCAAATGAAATCATACTGTGGCAACTAATAAGTTAAAATTTTTACTATATATTTTATATATAATTTACTTTACACTCACTTTATAGATCATTTTTCATTCACATTAGCTTTTGGGAGTCCTAACGAAATATCTTCTAAAATTGCTACTGCCATCAAAATAATATATTAAATCTTTCGTATTTCACAAAATATTGTTTTTATGATCCAAATATCATTATCCGATTCTTTCATCGACAGATGTGGCATAATTTACTCCGCCTTTTAAGATAGGGTATCTTCTGGGTCCCCTTTGATGGTTAATAATCCTCATCGAATCCCAATTGATTGACTTTCAAGCTCTCCAATCATCGGCTGTTGGGATCATCTCTCGCTTTGACAGCCCGGCAATTAAATCGGCGAGAATTTGCTGTATTATTTTATTGCATTATTCGCATCGTGAGATCTTGGCCCGATGAACAGTAGCAGAACTGGTCAGGTTGGTTTTTCCCACCGCTCATCGGTTGGCTGGAAATTCAATTGCATGAGAGAAATAATAATGAGTATTTAAAGGCATTGTCAAAAGCAGAAACAAAGGCAGAAGCAGAAGCAGAGTCAGTGGCAGAGTCAGAGTCAGATGCAGTCAGTGGCAAAGCAAACGAGTCCATGGCGTCATATTTTACAGCTGTGCCGCATTATCTTTTGCCCAGCATATTTACAGCTAACAAATGGGGGGGGAGGGATGTAGAGCCGGAAACGGATGCTGGCAAATATCATGAGGCAAACGCATGTTGAGATTTCAAGTTTCTTGACCCCCTCTTGTGTGGCAGGACCAGGACTCTGGCAGGCCACTGCTGGGCCTTGGAGTCGGAGGCACGGCACGCGCTGGACTAACTGGCATGACTCTGTGACTCTGCCACATGAATCTCAATGTTGTTGTCTGCCAGGCCACGTACGGCAGCTGATTTGTCCCAGTCCTGGTCTCCCCCTCGTTCTCTCTACACTGGGAGAGATTCCGAAGAGATGTGCCAGGAAGAGGCTCTCTGCTTGCCTCAGAGCTTCTCGCAGTGCATCGGGCCACACCGACCGCCTGCCGCTCGCATGTGTCGCAGACAATGGCCAAATGACATTTAAAGTTACGACAATATAATTAAGTATACTTCTGGGAGTTGACGCCATCAGCTGCAGCAGCACAGGAGTCGCCATGGCCAGGGCCATGGTCGAGGAATAATTATATATGTATGTATGTGCGAGCCACTCCCAGAGGCGGCCAGGAAGGGGCGTGGGGCAGCACGCAAAGTTTCTAGCCCCAGATGCAGCCCCGCCTGCCCCGCCTGGCACGCCTCAACGTTTAACGAGATTAATCTTTTTCTGCCCGACTAGAAGTAGAAGTATCTCTGGCTCTGGTCCTTAAAAAGTTATTAATCTTTGGGGCTATCGAGTAAATATTTTGCTTTTAATTGAGTTTAAATGCAGATTCCAAGCGATTTGCATAAAAGTTGCAAAAATCTCCGGACAGACCATGATATGGTGTCCACATGGGACCACATCGGATGCCTGCCATATAGAAAGTAATAACTACATGGCAGATTGCTTTTTAATCTGATTTTTAGGGCAATGCCAAGGTCCGGGAACATATTTGAAATTTTATTATATTTAAAATTGAATATATAGAACATTGGGGATAGAGATTGGATAGCATTCCTTTGCCCCCTCGAAGCACTCATTAACGATCCTGCTTACAACTAATTTATCCCCGACTAGAGCACATTTTCCCCTCTCCAATTAATCTCTGTTTTTCCTTGTTGTTGTCTTGTGTGCCACACGCAACATTCTAGGATTTTTCCCACCTCCTCCTCCCCCTCCTCCTCCTCCTCCTCCACCCAAGGCCTTGCGTGCGCTGTGCCCATGAGTGCGTGGAAATTAGAGGCAGCTTCCCAGCTGCCGCTGATGCGATTTTGATGTGCAAAATATTAATTATAAAACAATAATTGAATTGTGCTCTTGGCAGTCAGTCCAAGGCACTGCGCGTCGAAAGGTGAGGCCACCAAGTGGGTGGCGTGGCGTGGCGTGGCGTGGCGTGGGGCACACACGCCAAAACTTCATTAGGCTTCATGGGGCTTCATTTTTCTTTTGGCCTCCGATGAGATTCAGGATGAGGCTGAGGAGCAGCTGCTGTTGCTATTTCGTGGAGGGGGGGAAAAAAGCAAATTAGTTTCCACTGATTGCCGTTTAATGGGAGGGGGGAGGGAGGGCTCCAGGTCAGGTGCCTGAAAGATGGAAAATCTTTTGCTGGAAAATAGTAATTTATTGTTGTAATAATTATAAGAATATTGGGACGGAAAAACTCATTCGTACGGGCATTGAAAGTAGGAATATTTATTTGGTTATGGAAACAAAGATGGAAAATAATGAATAATACATCAATGGCTATCAATCCAAAGATTTTTCCAATGAATTTGTCTAACCATTCACTAAAAAGACCATTTAATTTTCGTTTAAATAGTATCAATCCTTAAGGAAATCTGGTGGGTAAACGTGCCCTTTGCGAGATTCTCGCAGAATTCTTACTTTTTGTATCGCAAAAAGCTCGCAAATCTCTCGAAAGATATCGCCAAAGTCTCGCAAACTCCATTAAGTCTCGCATTTGACTCGCAGGCGATTTAATTTGTGAGCATTTGGTTTGTTGGGTATGCTCATATCTACATACATACACACATCCATACATATGTATGTTTTGTTTGTACCTGTCTGCGCTCTTCTTCTGGGACTTCGCCTGGTCCGCTGTGCCGTCGCATTTGTCTTATCTGATCTTCGTTTTGCTGCTCTCACGCCATGCATATGCTCTCTCTCAATTGCTTCGCTCTCGCAGCTGCAAACAGCATTAAGTCCGCTGCCGTGCATTGCGATTGAAGCCTCTCTCTCGCACTCTCACTCGCGCTCTTGCTCTCAGCAAATACGGAACATCGTGTGAAGCAATAGAGACACGTATACATAATTCTGTTTTTAAACGTCTATTTTTACACGGTCTGAAAGTAACAAAAATAATAATTTTTTATACACGATTTTGTGGCATTTAGCACGATTCAAAATAACGCAAAATAAATACATACATAAGAACACACGCAGCCCACAAGCAGCTGGAAAAAAAAACGAAAACAAGAGAGAGCGTGAAGAGAATACATACAGACGATATCTGTTTCTCTTTCGTTTTTTGTGTCTACACCTAATTCTGTTTTTATACGGTCTATTTTTACACGGTTATGATTTAACACGGTTGGAATAACGCAAATTTAAAATTTTTGTACACGATTTTGTCCCATTTATCAAAAAAAAAAAACACATACCACTCACAAACAGCTGGACAGCAAAAGAAAACCAGAAAGAGCATAAAGAGAATACGTACAGATTGCTTTCTCTTTCGTTTTTTGTCTATATCCACACATACACGCATATTTACAGTTGAGAGTAATTGCAAAGTTTGTGTGCAATTCCCTTTTTGTGGAAATTTAAGAGAATTCTCTCTTTGCAATAAAAATGCGTTAGTATCTGGTGAACACTCAATGCAGTCGGACGAGTTGGACACAGAAATTATTCCAATTTTAAGGCACTAACGCATAAAAGGTAAGCCAAGAAATACATATTATAGTATTTATATTTTTGTAATTTTGTTAAATATTTAATAGAACAAAATGCCGAAAACTAGAAATAAAAAACTAAAACGCAAAGCCATTTCTTTGGGAACCAAAATTGAAATTTTAGATCGCCTTCGCAATGGAGAAGGCTCCACATTTCTGGGTAAAATATACGGCCTAAACGAAGCCACCATAAGAACTATAAAAAGAAATGAGAATTCCATTCGGCAATCGGTGATTTCTGGAACGGAACTATCGGCCAAGTTTTCATCGTACACCAGAGATGCCACCAAAGAAAAAATGGAAAAGGCACTCGTAATATGGCTCGAGAACAATGCAAAGAAACGGATCTCCGTAGACGGAAACGATATCAAAGAGCAGGCATTGAGGTTCTATAAAATGATAAAGGACGAACAACCGTCCACCTCTACACAATCCACTCATGAGAAGACCTACCTATTTTCTGCCAGCACAGGATGGTTGACGGGATTCCTCCAAAGGCATGCGCTTCAGACCATCAAAATCAAGGGCGGAATTGCCTCTGAGGAACAGAAAGCCGCAAGTTCCATAGAATTTCCCATAAAACTTCAGAAAATAATTGCCGATGGACTTGAACTTACAACTAAATTGGGATACCATTTCGTCACAGACGATCCCGATTTCGAACGGGCTGCACAGCTCCACCGCGAGCTGGGCTCCTGTTTGGGTCGTTACAGAGAACTATACGAAGAGGTGGAAACAATTGGCCAACAACGGCACATAGCAGAGTTCACTGTTCACAATGTAGACGCCGATCGAGCAGGAGAAAGTCCTGTGCAGGACTATTCCAACGATGATAGTGATAGTGATCCTATAGGCATTCGAAGCAAGCGAAGTCGATTAACTGATGATGATGACGATTATGTTTAGGATTATAATTTGTAGCTTAAAAATTTAATAACCCTTTTGTTTTGTTAGCAACAAAGTTGTTTTAATACAGACACTATTGTTTTTAGGTCCTGAAATTGTCATATCTAATTTTGATAGCATTTATTTAAGCATGGACAGCATATCTTTTGTTTCTTTAATAATTATGTTAATAGATCTGATTTAATAAAATAAGTATGAATACTTTTTCTTAAAAAATCCTTTTTTCTCCCTAATTTTAATAGGTTTTAATACCCCATTTTCATACGATCAATGTCTTTTTTTACACGGTTTTTTCTGAAACCAATCTACCGTGTAAAAACAGAATTGGAAACCCAACTTTTCTCCGTTGATTCCATGCTGCTCTAGGAATGAAAGCAGAGCTGCTGCCAGCAGCAGAGTCCAACGCTGGCAGCGCAGCGATTGAGAACGGCAGCAGAGCATCGCACGGTTGGAGATTTGAGCAAAAAAAAACTTAAAACTAAGCGAATAATATATGAATTGAATTCACGAAATTCCTATCCCATTAAGAATTAAAGGACCTCGGAGAACACTTTTGCATATTTAAAATTTCCACAACATGCACACGTAAGCCGTGGGAAGAGGCCAACAAAATATTACAAGTTCCAAAAATAGTATTTATTGTTATCCGCCAGAACCAACCAGTAATATTCTAATATCTTGAGTCCTGCATAAACTTTGATCCAAATGGACCTTAAACATATTCTGCTTAAGAAATGTGCAGGGCATTCCTACATGCATTCCACATGTGCTAGGAGTCACTTCACAGCCCATTTTACCCATTCTGGTGTGCTCTTAAGGGAGCTCTGTTAGGACAGGGAGGACTGACTGTGAAGAAGAGTGTCTGCAGATCATCAGATCCCCTCTATTGGTGGATCACTAGTAACAGACTAAACAGAGCAAGGAACCATGTTTCATCGCACATCTGATTAATACCACTTTCAATTTCAGTGACAGAAAAAACCTCTTGTTATTATTTGAAGTCTGGAAATAGTGAAAAATCTACATATTTTGGTAGATACAGATGTATCTTGTGTACCCTTTAAGCTCTAGCAGGAGACTGAATATTCCACATTATTGAATTGAGCATTTGAATATCACCAGAGCCCATTAATCTCTCTCTACATCTGGTATGAATCCCCTTCAACCCTTGAAAAGTACGTGTATTCCATTTGCATTATCATTTTTCGTGCATTAATTCTCCCTGCGATATCTTTAAATTATTTTCAAGCCCATAACTCGCATATTTCGCATCGCATATTTTCGTCCCCAGTCAACTATAAAAACGCACAAGAGCGTAAATAATATGGCCAGGACCCGAAAAAAAGGAGTGCGAGCGTGTGAGTGTTTGTATAATAATAAATAAATATGAAAATATTGCATCAAATGGACGGCGACCGTTGGCCTCAGCCTCTTCGCAGGGAAAACAATACACGAGATGCGTGGGATGCAAAAAAAAAATAAATAAAACAATCGAAAACAAAACAAAGTTAAACCCAATACATTAATGGTATTTGCATTTGTGCTGATTTTATTTGGTTTTTATTGAATTGATAAAATCACGAACGAGAGACCAGGAGAAGCAAACGAGAGTCCTCATGCTCGTCCTCGTCCTCTGTCTCTGGCTTTGGCTGTGGCAGTGGCTCCTGCTTCAGCGCCCAGTACTCCTGTTCGTGGTCCTCCAACCTCCTGCCAATTTGATATTCCGATTGCAATTTATGTGCCACCACAGCACACCCTCCCCGGCACCACACACAAACACATACAGACACATCCATATATAGTGGGATTGTAAGCCACATGTGTGGGTGGGCAGAGGGGCGGGGGGAATCGCTGTGATTCTTTGCCCCACCCTGCACCCTGCACCCTGCACCCTGCACCCACTTCCCCATCAGCTGGAGCTTTGTGTTTTAACATCTGCAATATGCTGCGTGTTCCGGCAGGCTGGAGTCATGGGAATGGGGGCTCTGCAGTCAGTCCGCCACGGAGCTGGGGGCACGCAGAGTACTTCGTGGCGTCTCTTCGTGAGAGTGCTGCTGGTGGACAAGGGAGCTGTTGCTGGTTCGTGACACGAAGAGGAACAGATTCGATGGGATAGGATTTGAACTTGTATTTGCTTCGGGGAATGCAGAGATTATGGGTAAAGATCTGTAATAAGGCAATATATCACCATTTATAGTGATAAATATATACCTAGACATGCCGCCTACCCTCCATCGCTTTTACTATCTTTAGATAAACAAGAGATATAATAAGACTATGATGATATAGATACACTGCCTAACTTTACAGTTTCCTGCTGTTTTCAAAAGAAATATAATTGTATCCCATAGATTAATCAATTTTCTATAAAATTGGCTTATTTTTATAAGCGTGATTTTATTGCATTATTTTATACAATTTTTTAAACGAAAAATGGTCTTTAAACGATCTAATTATAATCAATAATTATTGATTCATTTAATTATAGATATTTAAAATTCTACAATCTAAAGCCTCTCTCATTGAAAATATTTATAGGTTTATTCAGCAGCTAAGAACTGTTTTAAAAAGCTCTTAACGTAATATTTTTCAGATACAAAACTGCAAAAAATACCGAAAAAAGGGATGACGATACAGTCCAGAGAAAAGTGCTCCACCGCACTCGTGAAGAAGATCTACTTCCCCAAGCAAAGGGTTACAAAATGTAAGTTTTTTTAAAAGATTTATGTACATATATATATCTTTTTTTGGGACTACAATTTGCTGCCGTCACTCGACCATCTCTAGGGGTCCTGCGCCATACGTAGACGCGTGTTTATTTGGCACCACAAATGCGTTTCCTCTCTGGTGGCACGCGGAGAGGGTTGTGGATTGGCGGGTGGGGGCTGGGGCTGGCGCTGGTTGGATTGAGGCTGGTTTCAGTTCGGTTTCGGGTTGGTTTGGTCTGTGGCAGCGGCGTCAGCAGCGCTGCGGTTGCCGCTTAATGGAATTCCGTTCTTGCATTAAATGTGACACACAGAGGAGCTGCCAATTGGAATGCCGCACACACAGAGGCACAGGGTGGAGGGTGAAGGGTGGAGGGTGGAGGCTGGGGTGCTGTGTAGAACCACCGATAGACAGTGACAGTTGCCGTTTGCAGCGGTTCCAGTTTCAGTTCCAGTTAACTGTTAACTGTTACGAGCTGTCCTGCGGTTTGGCTTGTCTCGTTTAAGTGTTAAATTAACGTTTTAACAGTTTCGATTATTCCGCCAGTTAATTTTTAATGGTAAACCCCTCCCCCCCCCTCCCCAACGAAAAAAAAGGATACCAGCCAGGAACAAATTAAGGCGAAGAACATTTCCTGTTCCACATCCGAAAGTTATGCGTGTCCTGTACATTTTCATTAGTTTAATTAAAATTTTATTCATCCTTCCCAGTCGGGAATGTGTGTGTGTGTGTGTGTGTGTGGGTGTCCTGGGTGTCCTTAAGGGCCACCAGCTTCCTTTTCAAATTGAACCGCAAAAGTTTCTTCGCTTGCAGCAGCAGCACATCCTTACATCCTTACATCCTTGCTCCTAAGCATGTGGCAGGACAAAGGAGTCTCGGACCCAAGTGAAGGCAAAGGATTATTTCATTGGTTTTGTCATTTGTGTTGCACTTGAAGAGTCCTGAGTCCTGAGTCCTGGTGCCTGCCCCAAAACTTTTGCCGCACGCATTCATTTCAATTTGCCTTTGTCTCGTCCATACGTCCTTCGAGTCCTTTCCGGCCATTGACAGCCCTGCCAACCACATCTCTTCGCAGCGTCCTCTTGCGGCTAGTTCTGCCGGAGACCGAAACTAAAAATAAATGTTGCTCGAACGAAAGGCCACAGAAATTATTGCGGTTTTGCATCGAGCATCGAGTGGAGCATGTCCCGGCCCAAAGGACATTCAACATTAATGCGAAGAGAGTGAATTTTTGGGGGGAATCGAGGCCATCGAGGCCGTCGAGGAATTATCGCCTTTGGAACTGTGGTCGGAGGCCATTAAGCGGCTTAAAACTTTGATAAATCAAAACCGTTGCCCCAGATCCATAGTTTTCCCGGAATATCAGCAGCGGAACAATGGAGAAAATTCAATTATATTTAGTGCCAGGAGGGGACTCTCTTAGAGGGTAAGTATTGGCATATGTTTTCAAAGGGAGATAGGGGACAAAAGGGGGGAAATATAAGACGATAATTCCAACTATTGTTGAGAGATACGACTGTATGCAGATGGCATATGGAAAGACCTCTGGAGCGGAGACCCAAGGAGTACTCTTGGAGGACTTATTTCTCAAACAAATGGCGATGTCTTAGCAAACCATCAAACATTCTCTTCTTTCCTTTAAATCCTTATAATTTATTTCTTTCTCCTTCCATTTCCCTCTACAAAAAATTCCTAGATGCCAAGATTCCCTTCAGCAAATCAAAGTATATGACAGACCCCACCTCAGGCTAAACGCCAAGGCACTTACCATATCCTCAGTCATCACAATCTCTTCCTTATCCATCTTCAAAGTCCGGCATTAAGGACCCCAGGCCGGCAGATAAATGGGCCTGCTGATGAGGTCCGAATGTGCTCACCTACCCGCATCGGCAGCGGCATCGCCATGGGCATCGGCAGCCTAATTAACTCATTAGACAATGTCAACCCAAAGAAAAGAAAAGGAAAATAAACTGGAAAAAAAAGAGAATTTCTTTTGGGGGAGAAATGTTAAATGTGCAACATTTACACACTCGTTTGGGAGAGGTCGATCCCTAGGCCGAGCCCAATTTGTTGACAAACAAATTACACGATGGATTTGCTGCAAATTACGCTCAATTTTTCTAAACTTTTCCTTCAATGGCAGGATACCCACGGATACCCCTGCCGGAAAAAGGGATAAAAAAGAGACTGGTCCGAATATCTTTGGGGCTGTGTGTACATATGTCCCATGAAATTTAATTTAATCAAAGGCCAAACAAGGACTACAGCCGGCTGGAGCGGGTCAACCAGCACAAATCAATCTCGGCGATGCAGGAGATCCCCAAAAGGCAGATGATTCTCCTCGTTGTGCACTTGTACAAAAAAAGGGACCGAAGGCGTTTCCCAACAGGAATTGATTAAGGCGAGTGGGGGGCTTACGGCGGGGGGGGGGGGGGGGGAGCACGCACAATGCAGGCCAGTGTCCGAGGGTCCTTTTCTGCTGATTGTCTGACCGTAACTTGTTTGCTCGCCTTTAATTTCATTTGCGCGCTCCCATTCGATGGAAACGGGAGTCCCCTTTCGTTCGTCCATCCTCCCCCTTTTGTGCTATTCCTTCCACTAGTCCTGCTTTCATTTACATGCTTGAATTGTCATTGTAGCGTTTAGCAATTTTATTGTCCTTGCCCCCTTGGTTTCATGTCTAGTCTGGTTCTGGCTCTGTCTTTGCCTCTGTTTCTGGTTCTTGTCCTGCTTCTGGTTCTGTTTCTGTTCTTCTCTGGGGTTTCCCCTTCTATTTTTGGGCTTGTGATTTATGCGCATATGCTAAGCATGGTCTGGGGTCTTTCCTTCTTCTTCTTCCCCCTCAGCGAACTTTGACCCTGGGCCAGGGGTTGCTCCGATAAGAAGAAGACTTATTTTTTCCCTTTTTTTTCTTTGATTTGGCAAGGGTTTGACGCCTTCGCCAAAGAGAAATGGAACTTTAATTTGCCACAGCCGATTGAATTAGGCAAGGATGGCGATGCAGGACGATGCCAGATAAGAGTACGCAGGGTGTGTCCTTGTTTGGCAGGGCAATAGTTAAGGAGGAAACGAAATCAGGCAACTTTAAATGATTTGGAAATGTCCTTTAGTGGGAGAGACAACATCAAAGGATGCTTTGACTTGGATTTGCATGATATGGGGGGAAGAAGACATAGGAGAAGGTATATATATAGCTATGGACTTTAAAAACGGGTTTGGATCTGTATCCGTGCCGATCAGAAAGCCGTCTAATGGTTCTGGTGATGTCTCCTGATGCTCAAAACCTACCATTCGACTCGTGTTTAATTTGAGCTCAAGACAATGGTGAAATTCTTGTTGCAAAGCACCAATCATCACTTTCGAATGAGCGGAAGATTCAATATTTATCCTAAATAATTATAAACTATATAGCTGCACTTTATAGCACTAACCAGGGAGATTATTCTCCTTGCGCTAATGTCTAGTGTCTCTTACCGAAAAGACTCGATTGGCATGGACAGAAAGTGGAAATTCCGACACTTGTTTCACTTAAAGTGCCTCACTTATTAAACTTCGTCGCTTCGTCGCACCCATCTCAAGCCAGGGCAAATCCCCTTTCTAACAGCAAACTTTAACCTTTAACCTTTATCAAAACCAACGCAATTTCCTTCCTCCCAAACACGCCCCCGGAGCAGGACAATCGGGCGGAACTGCAAAAGCCACCGAATGGGAGGGGGATATGCACATGCATACTCGTTGAATGCCCCACGGCCCCCACACACACACATTAACCATATCTATTAGCGGGAGTGGGCGGCTGGGATGGGGAGGGGAGGGGAGGGCAGTACCGACAGGCGACAATGGGCGACCCTTCAGACAGTGGATAATAAATGGCGTCGCGACAGTTTCCTTCCTAGCCGAAAGAAAGAGAAGAAAAAACCGAAACAAAAATGGTGGAAGAAGTTTCCGTATCCGGCATTAAGAAAGGTTCGTGTCTAGCCCTGGGATGGGGCCACACCTGGGTCCACTCTCAGTACAGGGCGGGCGGGGGTAGGGGGGCTGCGGGCACGCCACATAAATTCCAATGGTTCGCCTTGGCCGGGGCTTACAAGTTTGGCAAATTTGTGAAAATTACTTTTTGTTTATTGTGCCGAAAGCGGAGTCGGCGAGCGCTAAGCCAGGGATGCCAAGGTCCTCCCCCCAGGATCCCCCACGCGAGTGTAAGCCTCCCCCCCCTTAAGCCCGGCATTGAGTTGTTCTCGTTGAGGTTTTCGTTTTTTTTTTGTGGGGCAGCTTCCGTGTTGTTGTTTTAATAATTTGTTCCTTAACATCCTCCATCCCCCTACACATGGCTCGTAAATATCCTTGGCAGTCGGGCGGGCAGTCGGGGGGTGCGGATACGGATGCGGATGCGTTGTCCTTGGCATTGTGCTTACAGCAATTGTTGTTTTCACACCATAATCATAAAAGGTACAAGCATAATTATTATTTTTATGCCCCTCTGCCACTTATTGTAAAGCAGCAAATGGCCTGACCACACATAAAATGCCTTGCCAAAGGATCCTACGTGGGAGTCGTCCTTTATGAGGGAGCCGGCCAGACTCCCCCACGGAAAGGGAAGCGTGGGACCTCTGCAGATGGAAAGCAACTCCATAGATAGGGCGGAATGGTAGGGGAGTGGCAAAAAATTGTAATTTCGGTCCTGTCCTCGCCAGCCAACTAATGTCCTGGCCTGCAGCTTCCTGGTCTCTCAGTTAGTTAATATTTATGTTATGCCGGCCAGAACGGAAGAGTACTCCCTGGACTTCCTGGACTCCCTGGACTCCCTTTTCTTTGCTCTGCTTTTCCTTTGTTTCATTCTCGTCTTTTCTCTGAATTTTTGGAGGGCACAGAAAGGCTTCTTAGTTCTGCGAAAAGAGGTTTATGGCGCCACTAAATTATGAAGGATATGCACTAGTATAGTCGGTGCAACTATTTGGGGATCTTATTTTAACTAGAATAAAAGGGGAAGGAAAAGCATTATTTTGATTTACTGTGGAAAATCTTTATATTTTTTTTAGCAAAAAAAGGGAGATGGATACTGAGAGATCTTTCTCCCCTTAGGGGTTTCTTGGGATAAATTACTGGAGCCCCTAGCCCTGTTCCGCCACCTGCTGATCTTATCAACGATTTCACGGATACCCTAATTAGCAGCATATTACAGCAAAACCTATATAAAAAACCTGGTTTCTTCCAGCCCAACCCCACAGTCCCACCATCGTCGACGCCTAGACCGAACTATGGACTCGACGGTTGCCCTCCAGGTCTGAGCTCTCCTGAGAGGTGTGACGTCCTACTGCTGCCATCCCCTCAGAGGGTGCTGTAGGGATGGATCACGTGGTAGTGGGACTTCTTGGGCTTATGGCAGATGGATTATCGCCCTGGCACCCGATTGTATTGTGGTAAAGGCCCATGTAATACTCTCGGAGGGCGGGGATGAAGGACTGGAAGGATCCTTCTACTTCTAACGATCATCAGCGCTAAATAAAACAGAAACTTTCCCTTTGATCTAAGCTTTTCTTTGAGGGTAACAAAGTTTTGGAAGATTTCTAGTGAAGGTTTTTCAAAACAAAGCAATTTTACGGCTACGGTGCATTAGAAGCATAGCATATCGAATCAGATAACCTACCACAAGACTGTGTTCCAGAAGATATACATAGGTATATGTGTAGAACATGGCAAATGAAGAGGAAGAGCCGGAGGTCTTGTCCTAACCAAAGAAGTATTGATATTGTGGAAAAATCTACGTGTGTTCTGTCGACCTTTAAGAACAATATCTTTTGTCATTAGGCTGGTGCCTAGTAAAGGAAGGCCCCGACCCCGACTCACTCGCTTAGCTCACGCCAATATGCCTTAAATATCAGACGACAGCGACGACCCAAAACTTTTTTTATCTAACAGATGAATAGTATATCATTTACCACTTTTAAAGAAACTTTCCTGGGAGAGAAATATCCATAAATTTTCCGTAACAAATATCTTTAAAAATCACTAAGAATCCCATTAAGATTAATTTCGATGTTTTATATCGAAGGAGTTTTTATTGTCCCTTGAGATCGAATAAAATACGAGTGCCATTTCCCAAATCAATCTCTTTATAATCGCAATCTGCCATAAATAACCCGAGCACCCCACCGTCTCGAAAACCCTTCGATAAAATGCGGATAACATTACATACTTCAAACTCTTTTTGCACTCCAAAAATAAACAAACTGCGAACTCCCCACCGAGGTCCAACCCCCAGTCGCAGCCCCACTGCTCGAAAGGTTTAGAAAATCATTCAATTGTGCAGGTAAATGGACTGCAAGCGACAGTCCAAGACCCCCGAACCGACCCCCGGTGGCAGCCATAAAAAAGGGTTAAAAGTCCAGAAATGTTTCACATACAATTGCACAGTTATCGCAGGGCCCCGGCCCGGACCCGGGCACGGGCACTCCCCGTTCAATGCAAAAGAAATGCGAAAACAAATAAACCGGAAAAACCCTCGAACGAGGCAAAGAAAAGGTTGCCACGTCGCGGTCAGACTTAATCACTTTTAGCCCGTCAGTCCTTCGATGATTCGTAATCCTTTTAAATGCCCCCCCTTCCCCACCCCTCCCCCTACCCCTTTGGGGCAGATTTATTAGCTGCGCGTGATAGTTAACATCCTCTGCCCCCCAAAAATCATCAGAGTCCTCGCCCCAAGCACTTTTAATGCTAATTTATGGCCTGGACTCTGAGCCTCGCATGAGGCGGGCAGGAGCCGCCCCCATATACACTTTTATAAATATATATTTCCCTGTTGGTGCATTTTGAAAAATCGGTGCAGAGGGCGGGGGAATTATAAACTTGGTTCTGTGGTTCCGCATCAGCGTCAGCGGAAAAACCATTTTAATTAGTAAAAACTCTCTCCCAATCTCTCACCCCCGCCCACTGCTCGTACACGTAATATTTTTTCGGTGGTATTTTTCAGGCTAAAAGGATGAAAATATATGGCGGGGATTGGCTAAGTGTTTAAGATAAAAATTAAATGATTTAACAAGGATAATCCTGTGGCCTAAAGGGGAATCTATGGCAGGGAAATGGGTTTTCACATATAGAATTTTATTGGAAAAAACTGCATTTTAAAGGAGAAATAATGTGCACAGGGTTAAAGGTAAACGCCAGGCAGCTTCACCGAATATTTACCATCTCAAACATAAGAAAGGGTAAATTCTGTAAATTCTATAATCTGAATTTTTCACATTTTTATTATTAAAATTCAGCGGAAAAAACATATATAAAAAATAAAGAGTAAACGTAGCAGGAAAAAAGGAAATTCCTTAAAATTATGGAAAAACTTTTCAGCAGTTTTTGGAACAATAAAAAGCAAATGGCGCTAGATAGAACTTGCCACCAGAACAGGCCACGCCTACGCTGCCATCCTGCTTCACCCCCTGTACGAGGGAGGGGGAGAGGGTGGTGGGGGGGGGAACCGCACATTAGTAGTTAGTGCAAGCAGGCGATGTTCTAACTTTTGAATAAATACAATAAGAGGTGGGTCTGGTCTTTGGTTGGGGCAGCCGGGGATGCCGCGGGATGAGGGTCCCACTCCCTGGGCGCCACTTTAGACAATGAAGCGTATAATGCTAAATATCGCTCTGGCAACCGCATCCAGCTGCTGTTGTCCCCCTCGCACCCCCCTCGCCCCCTGACGGGTGTGTCTCTTCCAGCAACTATGCTGAATAATTTTGTGCGCTGCGCGGTTTGGCAACAATTGCTTTCATTATAGAAGATTTTTTTGTTTGGTTGGAGCCGGGATGGAGCCGGTATGCC